>NC_085140.1:253864736-254191256 GCF_024139115.2 Armigeres subalbatus
GAAGTTACGTATTGCTTGCTACATAACGCTCTTGTAAAAGACTCCTTCGAAAGGTGTATGATCACGAAAAAGATCGCGTTCAAGGTTCAGGAGATGGAGCTGGGATTTGAACGACTCAGGATGTTAACTCCGGTAGAATTAAGCGAATTGTCATCCAGAGTATTGAGAATATTCCAAGGTCCTTACGACGAGCGGATCAATGAGTTAATCAAAACAAGCAATTTTACAAGCATGTTCAAATGGATAATCCGAAACATTCGGACTGCTACAGACACGGGGTCAAAGGTAATTGTAGCACTAAAATCAGCAGACCTAAACAAAGAACAATCCAATCATCACAATTTGCTGTTGATTTTGGGTCATTACTTGAAATATAACGGAGTGAATACTGACGAAGTGAAGGTCTTTCTGGATCAATTAGATCTCAATGTAGACAACAGTTTAGATTTGTATCACATCTTTGGACTTTGCAAGGTTTTAGTGAAGCAGCGTTCGACTTTCTTCTGTGCCGAATGGATTCTCACCTATATCAAAGACATTTGTCGGACTCATCATACTAACAACGCCATAACCGAAGCGATTGTCGAGCTCTATTCAGATATGGTTGTTTTCGTCAGTCCGCATGATGCGTTGTTCAACGATACCAATACCGTGCTACTGTCTTTCATTCGAAAAGCCAACAAACGAAGTTACTCCGTCGCATTGCAACGGAAGATTTACGATCAAGTTAAATACCTTATCAAGGCGTATCCAGATTACTACGAATCGTTCGAAGCAATCTATTCCAGGATGGTCAGTTTAATTGATGGCCCACACTTTGCCATCAAGATGAGTGCCGTGGAAAGTTTGCTCTATTTGTTCGACGACAAGTGGGCTTTCACAGTGGATACGGTATCGGCTGATTTCTATCGCTTTCAACTGAAATTATACAAATGTGTGACGTTTGCAATAGATGTTAGTATGGTTTAAAATAATCTGATTTCAATAATATCTCATAAATATCATCTCTTATTTTAGAACACCTTGTGCAAGGATGAGAAAGAGAATCTAATTTCTGCCTACATGCAGTTGATTTGTGGAACCATTTGTAAAAGCTACTGCCTCAGAAAGAATGCGACCTTGCATTTGGTGGAACAGGCTTGTTTGAACCAACTGACGCAGCGTAAGTTCCTTTGACGACCCATTTTAAACAATTTATTATCAACGGTAGTGATTCGTGTTCAAGACACACATTTGTGATCATACGTTATTTTTTACAGATAAAATCCACTCCATTGCAAAACTATTGAAATGTGCTATGGGTATCGACCCGGCTGCCTTGATCCAAGATTCCATGGAAGATATTCTGGACATGTGGATTTCCAAGGGACACAAACTTGCAGCGTAAGTGTTCATGGATTGGGGTATTTAACATTTTGTGTCAATTTGATAAATTATTTTTAAAGATTTCCTTGGTATTTTACAACCTGCGAATCACTGGATGAGTTCATCAAAAAGCATCAGTATGACATTGCCTTTGCAATCCTATCAAACAGACCAGCGGATTTGGCACAGTACTGTGATATTATAAAGCGGACGCATGGTGACGTTATCAAGGTGAGTTGATTACCTTTGGAAGTGACTACCTATAAGACAGAAAGATGATTCCATCTTGTCCACAACACAATCACTGTTTAATAGGCAAATAGAAATGAATTTTAAACCAGTCTAATGCGCAACATACATTGATAACCTCAGTGTAACAAAAACAGAAGAGTGAATAGAGTAGTGTAGGTAGGTAGAAGTTCTTGGCCAGCACAGCAGAGTTTGTTTACACCAGTTGCCCAATAGGGTGGCTCAAAAACACTTTTCAGATGGGCGCCTTTCATATTTATTTGATGCCCTGATGCTTGGTACTTCAGAAATCATGGGTTACTGTTTATATGGAAATGTGCAGAACATCGTGATTTGCAGTGACGGTAATTTACGATAAAGAACAATGATACTATTCAGTTCTTGTAGAATTAAATACAGAAAATGCTGAAAACCGCGAGAAGATTAGAGTTTATTAGGCAAAGATATTACATTTTACTGAGTGTTGTAGGGTGAATTTATTTCTTTTCAAAGGTAAAAGAAACGGGAAAACTCTAATCTTCTCGGGTTTCTGCATAACATTCTGTATTAAATTCTTCAAGATCTGGATGAGTATCATAGTTCTTCTTCCTAAGTTGTGCTGTCCAACTGCAAATCACTGTTTTGGATGTTTCGCATACATTTTTCCATATAAACTTCCGACGAGTTTAGCAAGCCAAACGTTGACCGATTTTGCTGAAATTTTGTCCAGAGCATCAGGGCATCAAATAGAACAAATAAGAGGGCGGCCCATCAAAAAATTGAAAAAGTTTTTCCCATACTAATTTGAGCCACCCTATTGCCCATATACAGCTTAGAGCGGGCGCTCGTACAACTGCTGCTGGTATGGAAGTTGTGGGTTTGAGTAAGAATGCTGTCCAATGAGCATCCGAAGTAGCTCGAAGTGGTTCCCATCCGGTTGGTTTTGTCAGCAAATGGACATGATAGGGATGGAATAACTTCGAGCTGCTGATTGGACAGACTAGTAACCATCAGCGTGTGATTGTACATTAACACCTCAGCGTGTCGCACCCACGGAGAGCTGCTGTCGTTGCATTTCGCTCCGGCATTTGGAGTTACACATTTTTCCAATCCTTCAGATATTCGTTTAGAAATTTTTGTCATAAATCTATTCAGGTAGTTCTTCGGAAATTCTTCCTGAAATACATTTGGGAATTCCTCTAGGAGTTCCTTCTAAAATTTCTCCAGTAAATCCTTCAAAAATTCTTTCGGGAACCCCTCCAGAAATAATTTATAAAATTCCCTTTGTAGTTCATTTGGATATTCCTGTAGGATTTTTTTCGTAAGCCTCCCGAAAGGCCTTTGTAAATTTCTCCAGAAATTTCAATGTATGATTCCATGCAGAATTCATGCAGGAATTATTTCGAAAACATTCTTGAAAAAAAATCATGCAAAAAATTATGAAAGAATGAAATAAGAAATCCTACAGGAATGTTTGGAGGAGTTTCTAACGGAAATTTCAAAGGATATCCTGAAGAAACTTCTTAATGAATTTTTAAAGAATTCTCGAAGAAATTCTCAAAACGAAAAAAAGAAATTACGAAGGATTTTCTGAAGAGATTCCTGAAAGAATGCGCAAAGGAAATTACGAAGGTCTAAAGAATTTATGTAACAATTGCTCAATAAATCCGAAAGAATAACTGAAGGAATACTTAAAAGAATTCTTCGGAAGAAATTCCTGAAGAAAATTTCGAAGGAATTTTAAAGAAATTTCCTACTGTTTTCAAAGGGATTTCTGGTGGAGAGATAGTACTGGTGGAGTTCTTGAAATTTATTCCGAAGAAATTCTTAAAGCTAATCCTAAAACAATTTCCGTAGGTGTTGTAGGTACTGAAAAAAAAGAAGGATCGTTCGAAATTTTCTTATAATCTCTTCTTTGAATTTTTTGAATTATTATGAAATATTATGAGGTAAATCTAAAGACATTCCTGAACTTAAGTCTCCGATGCAATTTCTGGAGCATTTTCAGATGAAACCCCAAGACATTCCAAAAGAGTTATTGAAGCAATGTCCAAAGAAATTTTTGCAGAAATTTACGAATGTCGGAAATTCCTACAGAATTTCATTTGAAAATTCCGTTTAGAATTTTCTTTTCGAATTTGTTTTATAAATTCGTTTGAACATTCCCCTAATTCTTCGGAATTACGTATGGAAAATCCTTCAAGAATTCTATCAGGATTACCTATGGAATTTGTTTTATCAGCAATCCCTCAGATATTACTTCAGGAAATCCTTGGAAAGTTCAAATTATTTTCGGAAATACCTTGCGAAATTTGACCGAAAATTCCTCAAGAAATTTCTTCGGAAATGCTTCTAGAGATTCCTTCGAGAATTCCTTCGCAAATTCTTTCAATTTTGTTATCCGAAATTCTTTTTACTTGTGTGGGGGGTGTCTATTGACCGATACGACCGGTTACGGGATCGGTTAGCGCGTCGTCAGGTCAACCGGAGAGAACGACGCCGGGTTTACGTTGGTGGCTCGTACCGGACGCCCGCATGCGTCGAATAAATTCGGTTTACCAGTTTGTTTTCTGGATGTTCCTCTGCAGTGGAAGTGGGGTGCTGATCAAGACTGGACAGTAACCATGGACATTGTTTCCCAGGCATGAGTCTGGGCAATCACTCTGGCAATGGCAAACTTTCACTTTGCAGATACTACTCACTGTCTCAGAAACCACGTGTTGACGGATGGTGCTAGTGAAATTGAGATCTTTTCTCGATGACATGCACTCTGTGTAGGCCCCTTAGTAGCGCGTAGCTACGAGGCAAAAGGCACACAGGGGAGCACCCCTTCAGTCCGATCTGTAGTCGACGTGTTGACTTTACTGGCTACTGTATGCATAGCAGGCTCGAAAATGCCGCTCCTTACAGGATACACTGCTCTGTCCTTCCCCACTTCACCAATCTTCCACCCAACGGTGGAACGTGGTCACGATGGTGACTGTAACATAGAACGAATTAGCACCCAAATATCACCACAAACCAATAATTTAGCTTTTACCTCACGTTTGACTTATTTTCTTGCACAGTTTTTCTTCGGTGTTAAGTTTTAGTTTAAGACTCATTTTCCTAGTATTAACAATTACAATTAATTACATGTTTGCTTTAATATTTTCTTATTGCTTGCTTTGTACTAGTGTTTTGCACAACACGACTCACTATTTGTTGCAACTCCAGAACCAATTTCTGTACTCAGAAAATAGTTTTAAGATAGAATAGATTAATTTCAAGTTAACTTTTCAAGATTTAATTTCAATTACTTTTAAATAGGCTTTACTTTTCACTAAATTGGATCTGAATTCACTGCTAGGATTTTTTTCTTTAAAATAGACTTTACTACTCGGGGACCGACACGGAAAAGAACGAGTATCCACTGGTTCATACCCGAGAGACCCAGAATTTTCTTTTTTTCTTTCATTTCCGGTTTCTAGATTTCTTGAAAAAAATATTCTTCTGAATTTGCTTTGATCACCCGATCAGATAACCCAGCTTTTTGTTTAACGCCCATCCTCACTTAAATCTAATTGATTGGAGCACTTTTTCGTAGACTAACTAACAGGCGCAAAATTCCGAGAAACTAGAGTTGTTTATGAAACGAATGCAGGGCCGTTTCAGTTGTGTCGCAGTCTTGCAAAATGTCTTGACCATCACCAGATGATCAGATATGAAAACAAAAACCACCACGCTTTTAAACGATGTTCTTTACTGACAATCACTGCAAGCGCATCGTGACATGTAGAAGCTGACACGTGAGTACCTTCGGTAAGCGTGACACCCAGATTGACAACCACAAGCTGAGAGCCATACGCTAAGAGAAGAATGAATTCTGTCATCAAAAGAAAAAGTAGAATCATGAAAAAAAATTCACAGCGAGGTATGGGATGCAGCTCTCAAAATAATTTTCAAAATTTCAAAATGATTTTTATTTACAAATAATTTATAGCATGAGGTTAGAATTTTGATTATCTACATTATACATATATTAATTTGATTGTTAATGACACTGAATTTTTTTCTTGAGATGATTCCGGAGATGGTATTACTTTTAATGTTTATTGAATTTCTAATCCAGCCTAATAAATCATTTTCAAAAAAATCTCTGTTTGTAATTTTTAAAATTATTTTCAATTCCATTGGCTATACCTTGCCGTGTTAAATTTCAGTGATTCTACTTTTCCTCTGATGACAGGGTTCATCCACTTCTCCTCGCGTATAAAGAGCATCAGGTCGGTCAGCTGTCAAAAGTGCAGGTGAGCACCGTTATTGATTGATTTTGTTGTCGTTTGATTGGACTGACGTCGTTTTTAATTGATAAATTGGATAAATCAATGTTCATTCACAAATTACATAACGCTAAAATGGACCTGGGGCTGAAAGCCCACCCTCTCGTAACGTATTTTTGGTTCTGAAATTGTATTTGAATGGCTCTAACTAAGTTTTTTACCAATTTGATCCAGACTATCTTTGAAAAAAGGCCAAATTTTTTATTGATTTTTTTCAAATGGATACAATCAAAAAATGACGCATCCTACAAAAAAATGTTATATATGGGTGACTATCGCAAAAATCAGTCAAAGTTTCTAATAAAGATATCGGAAACAATTCAAATTGAGCCCTACACTGAAAAAAAAATCAGTTTCAACAATTTCAAAATTAAAACTCGATTTGCGAAAAAACGCTTTTTTTGTTTGTATGAAATTGTGTCTCAAGATAGGTGATTATAGTTCCCTACCAACCGTCCATACATCGCAAGCTGGGCACTTTTGAAGGAAAAAAGTTTTTCTAACAAATTTTTTCTTGCCGAAATTATTTTCGGTGTATTTTTATCCGGTTGGGTGATTAGTTACGACCTAAATATTGTTACTCTGCTTGACTGTACAGGAATATTTAAATATATGTATGTATGTATATGTTAAATCCACTGGCACTCCTTGACACTGAGAAAAAAAATCAATTCCGACAAGAAAAATTTTTTGTTAGAAAAACTTTTCTCCCTTAAAAGTGTCAAGCTTGCGATGTATGGACGGTTGGTAGGAACATAATCACCTATCTTGAGACACAATTTCATACAAATCAAAAGCGTTTTTCGCAAATCGAGTTTTAATTTTGAAACTGTTGAAACTGATTTTTTTCAATGTAGGGCCTAATTTGAATTATTGTTTCCGATATCTTTATTAGAAACTTTGACTGATTTTATGATAGTCACCTGTACAAC
Source organism: Armigeres subalbatus (assembly GCF_024139115.2). Taxonomy (NCBI): domain Eukaryota; kingdom Metazoa; phylum Arthropoda; class Insecta; order Diptera; family Culicidae; genus Armigeres; species Armigeres subalbatus. Next base: position 253,871,584 of record NC_085140.1, read on the forward strand.
AACATTTTTTGTAGGATGCGTCGTTTTAATTGTATCCATTTGAAAAAATCAATAAAAAAATTTGGCCTTTTTCAAAAGATAGTCTGGATCAAATTTGGAAAAACTATGTATGTACTTTTCTTTTAATAGCACCTCTTAAAATATTGCACAAAAAGTCAATATCAATACAAAATTTTCAAAACGACTTATCTGCTTTTGTAAACAAAGATTCAAACGACGATTTGACGAATCTGATAGCTCTCCCATGCAAACCAACACCATCAATAGGTAGATGAAGGATTCCGCTACCTGTTGATGGTGTTGGTTTGCGTGGGAGAGCTATCAGATTCGTCAAATCGTCGTTTGAATCTTTGTTTACAAAAGCAGATAAGTCGTTTTGAAAATTTTGTATTGATATAAACAATAAGAACACTTAAATGTTCCCAAAAATTCTATTTTGGCTTCATGGCTTCGCTAAGTGGATTATTCCATTGCTGTCGAGCGTTGATTTCGAACCAAACACCGCATAGGTCAAGTGATCATCACGATAGTCAAGATGACATGGATATGACAACCACAACATCAGGAAAGTTTTTCCTATCATTCATGCTGGTGATCACAGGCAGAAGAAGTGAAGACACGGTGAGTGACCAAGCGCTAGTTGCTAAATGTCACTTACATGGTGATCGTTACACCAAGCATGTGAGATCCACATTGAGCATCACAATTGAGTACTTGACACATGACCTGGATTTTGTTATTGTCACGCTTTGCGTGACTTGTACGGTGACACTTTGCAGCACTGGTTGTGTGTATAGCGTTTGTTCAAAGGTTACAATGTAAGTCTTGATGTCTAGTCTAGTCTAGTCTAGTCTACACATAGACTAGACTAGACTAGACATCAAGACTTACATTGTAACCTTCGAACAATGTAAGTCTTGATGTAATGTTACAATGTAAGTCTTGATGTAAGAATAAATGGTGCATATGCCATAGGGTAATGAGCCACAAACAAGCCACAACAACTCATGACTTAAGAAGGATAGATTTTGTTTCTGGTGGGCTTGAGCACTAAAGGAATTATTATGCATCTCGAGAAAATATAGAATACTGCGGCGTCCTGCTGGCTGCTTCTCAGGTAATCGCAACAGTCACTAAACACGACAGAGTCAATAAAAATCTTACCCACCGTATGCACTTGTCATGATAAACACTCTCCGTGTACTCAGTGGACCTGGTTGCCTCACTAATACAATCGAGTACTGCTGTCATTTGGCGAAAAGCACGTGGTTTTGTTTTGAGAGGGAAAATTTTCCCTATCTTTTAACCCGGCGGCTATTTTGACGTCTACCTTCGCAGTCGAGCCGCGAAAGTCTAGAAAAAGTTAAGCGCGACAATAAACTGGTGCACGATGTGTCATGCGACTCATCAAATAGAACATTTGAATATATACGTCAATATTTCTGTGAATTTTCAATTACATTAATTTCTGTACTAATTTTCGAGGAAGTTCTTGTAAGAATTGCCGAAGAAGTTCCTGAAGGTATTTAGTAATTTCATCGGAAATTCTGATAGGAATCGCTTCACGAGTTTTGTTTTTAATTCTTTTTGAAAACCCCACGAGCTCCTCCAGAAAATTCATTTAGAAATAATTTACAAAATTTCTTCAACGAATCCGATATAAAACCCTCCGGAATTTTTTTCAGAAATTCATTCGAGTTGTCTCCTCTAGGTATTCCTTCAGAATTTTCTTACGGACCTTTTTCGATATTCCTTCAGGAGTTCCGTGAAAAATTCCTTTAAAAAATCCTAAAAAATATGTATTCCAAAACTTTTTAATTTTTAATTTCTTTCGAGAATTTCTTCCGAAAACATCATCAAAGAGATTCCTAAAACAATTTTCAAAGGAATTCCGGAACTAATTATTGGAAAATATTCCGAAGGAAATCCTAAAGGAATATTCAAATGAATGCATAATAGAATTTTCGATATGATTTTTGAAGAAATTTCCAGAAGATTTCTTAAAAGGATTTCCGAAGGAATTTCTAAAGAAGTTATGGAAGGAATTTTTAAAAGAATTTTCGATGGAACTATTGAAGGCATATTCGATGGAATTCCTGGAGGAATCTCCGCAAGAATTACTGGAAAAAAAATTAAGAATGTCATAATTTCTAGTGAAATTCTGAAATTATTCGAAAATTCATTAAGGATTTTTTTGGAAGATCCTAGAATTTGATCTTAGAATGATCTTACAAATAATCTGCGCCATGTATAACTTTCTTTTTTTTTTTTTTTTTAATTAATTTTTTTTGTTAATTATCTAATACATGCATATCCTTATTTGCTATGTTATATTTTAAGTTATTATTAATACATTTCAATTGCCTCTGGCAGTTAGAATTTTTCCTCTGGTTGAATTAAACCATGTAGGAATTACAATGTTTTCTACTTAAACTAAACCTAACCTAATTTATACTAAGGGTAAGGAGCTAATCGTTGCAATAGAAGATTGCAACGATTTTTGTCTAAAATTGAAATTATTTTTTTGGGCATTTGTTGCAATGTCTCAATATTAGAAATTCTATGGAGTTCATTGGTACTATACAACGAAGGCAATTCCAGAATCATTTTCAGAATTTTATTTTGAATCCTCTGAAGTGCCTTCTTTTCTGGTATTGCAGCAACTAGTCCATATTGGCACAGCATACAACATGGCAGGTCTAAAATTTGTTTGTAAATCAAAGTTTGTTCTTAAGACACAGTTTTGATTTTCTGTTTATAAGTGGATATAGACACTTAATATATTTGTTACATTTGGCTTGAAGGCCTTCAATGTGATTTTTAAAGTTAATTTTTGATCTAGCAGAAGTCCTAAATATTTAGCTTCGCTAGACCAATTAATTGGAACCCCATTCATAGTGACAATATGTCTGCTAGAAGGTTTCAAATAAGAAGCTCGGCTTATGTGGGAAAATTATAAGCTGAGTTTTGGAAGCATTTCGGGAAATTTTCCATTTTGCAAGTAAGTGGAGAAAATATCCAAACTTTTTTGCAATCTACTACAATGACACGAAGGCTTCGCCCTTTGGCTGAGAGACCTGTGTCATCTGCGAACAAAGATTTTGACACCCTGAGTGGTAAATCAGGTAAGTCAGAAGTAAAAATGTTATACAAAATGGGCCCCAGTATGCTGCCTTGGGGAACACTAGTTTTACAGGTAATCCTATCAGATTTAGAATTCTGATAGTTTACCTGCAGCAGTGAGCGATCTGATAAATAATTTTGGATCAGTTTAATAATGTACAGAGGAAAATTAAAATTCATCAATTTTACAATCAAACCTTCATGCCAAACACTGTCAAATGCTTTCTCTATATCAAGTAGAGCAACTCCAGTCGAATATCCTTCAGATTTGTTGAGCCGAATTAAATTCGTAACTCTTAATAACTGATGAGTGGTTGAATGCCCATGGCGAAAACCAAATTGCTCATCAGCAAAAATAGAATTGTCATTAATATGAAACATCATTCTATTTAAAATAATCTTTTCAAACAGTTTGCTTATTGAAGAAAGCAAACTGATTGGGCGATAACTTCAGAAGCCTCAGCTGATTTTTGTCCGGCTTCAAAATTGTAACAACGTTGGCGTTTTTCCCTTCATCTGGGAAGTATGCTAATTGAAAACATTTTGTTAAAATAAATTAACCAAAAGGATAAAGAGCTCTCAGGAAGTTTTTGATAAGTATGTAGAAAATACTCATCATTGGTGCTTTCATATTTTTAAATTTTCTAGTAATAGATCTCACTTCATCCAAATTAGTTCCCAACGAAAGGTCAAAAACATTTTCTTGGTTGAGAATGTCTTCGAAGCTTCGTGTAACCTGATCCTCAATTGGACTAGTGAGACCTAGACTAAAATTATGGGCACTCTCGAACTGCTGAGCAAGTTTTTGAGCCTTTTCGCCATTTGTTAATAAAATTTTATTTCCCTCTTTAAGCGCTGGAATTGGCTTTTGAAGTTTTTTAAGAATTTTCGTTAATTTCCAAAAGGGTTTCGAACTGGGATCCAACTTCGAGACATTATTCTCAAAGTTGGTATTTCTCAGAATAGCGAAACGTTTTTTAATTTCATTTTGCAAATCTCGCCAACAACTTTCAACGCGGGATCGCGAGTTCTTTTGGTATTGCCTTTCGCCTCACATTTTAAGACGGATCAGTAGCTGAAGATCGTCGTCAATAATAATGGAGTTGAATTTAATTTCACATTTTAGGAATTGCAATGCCTCTAGCTTTGACAATTAAATTTGTCAAAGATACAAGAGCATTATCAATATCACTTTTGGTATCGAGAGGAATATCAACATCAAAATTCCTATCGATATACGTTTTATATAAATCCCAATCAGCTCTATGATAATTAAAATTAGAGCTGATTGGATTATAAATGGCTTCTTGTGAGATTTCAAACGTCACAGGAAGGTGATCAAAGTCAGCATGAGTTACCAATTGGCCACACAGCTGACTTGAATCCGTTAAAACCAAATCAATTGTCGAAGGATTTCGAGTGGATGAAAAACAAGTTGGGCCATTGGGATATTGAATAGTATAATATTCCGCAGAACAAACTTCAAATAAAATTTTGCCGTTGGAATTGCTTTGAGCATTATTCCATGAACGGTGTTTGGCATTGAAGTCACCAATTACGAAGAATTTTGATTTGTTGCGAGTCAGAATTTGAAGATCAGCTTTCAACAAATTCTTTTGCTGCCCATTGCATTGAAAAGGCAAGTAGGCTGCAATGAAGGAAAATTGTCCAAAATTTGTTTCAACAGAAACTCCCAAGGTTTCAAAAACTTTGGTTTCAAAACGAAGAAAATAATTTATGTTTGATACGTCTATTAATGAGCAATGGCGACCCCACCACAGGCGCTGTCAAGACGATCATTTCTGTAGATGAAATAATTTGATCTCGTTTAATGGAGAGTCCTGGTTTTAAATAGGTTTCAGTTATAATGGCAATATGCACATTATGAACTGTTAGGAAGTTGAATAATTCATCTTCCTTACCCTTTAGAGAGCGGGCATTCCAATTTAGAACTTTCACACAATTATTTAGATCCATTAAACGGAGTCCGTTAACATTTTTTTGTATGTACTTTATACCAACCTGAACAGCTTCTGGTATGATGAGCTTTGGAAACATTGCATCAATCATGTGATGCAATTTGTTCAGTTAAAAATCAAAATCTGGAAGCAGTCATGCTACCTGAATCGGAATATGACCATTATTTTCCGTTGGGACATGGGTATAAACCCCATTTTGAGAAGAGAAATTTTGTCTACCAGCAGCGATGTTTGCATACGTAGGTACATTGGAAAATTGGAATTTACTGGAAGCGTTTGCTACCCGTTGACGAGCGGCAAAATTTGTTTGTGAATTGTGGTGAGTATGAATTGCTCGACCGGTAACCGGTTTCGAAATTTGAGCGTTTGAAAATTTCTACCCGTCGAATCTGGGATCCGATTGGAATTTCCGTCATCACCTTTTGCACGGGAATTCAAAACTTTTTGCGTGAAGGGCATTCCCAGAAATTGGATTTATGATTGCCCCACAATTTGCACATTTAAATTTATTGGAATCTTCTCTCACAGGACATGCGTCCTTGGCGTGAGAGGTTCCACCACAAATCATGCATTTAGCATCCATGTGACAATGTTTGGTTCCATGACCCCACTTTTGGCACTTACGGCACTGGGTGGGGTTTTGAAATTTCCCCAGGCCTGCGTGAAATGTTCCTATGTAACACGGACATGGGACATAATACAGGCCTTTTCCAAGCTTTTTCATATTATTTAGTTCACTTTTGTTACAAATGAACTAAATAAAATTCTTGAGAAATGCCTCTGGGAAGTACCAGAGTGGGATTTTTTATCTTAATTACTTGGACCGGTGAAAATCCAAGCAATTGAGAAATTTCAATTTTAATCTCATCCAGTGATTTATCATCACTGGGGAGACCTTTCAGGACGACTTTGAACAATCGCCCAGTTTTGTCGTCGTATGTGAAGAATTTATGGCGCTTCTCAGTTAAATACTGAAGAAGACGTTTGCGATCGTCAAAGGATCCCGGCAAAACGCGGCAGTCACCCTTCTAGCAATCTGAAATGAAACCTTGATCCCCTGAAGGTTACTTCAAAATCTCATTCCGAAGCCAGAAAACTCGGCAACAGATACCACAATTGGCGGAATCTCTTGCTTTTTCGCATGAATCGAATCACCTGGGCTAGAGGTATATTCGATTTGCTCAATTTCAATTTCATTGAATCAAATCGAACTGATTGCTCAGTTCGATTGGAGAAGACTTATTTGATACTAGAGTTAGAAGGAATATCTGAACATCTTCCTTTTATTTTTTTCCGCGCTTTGGCAGGACGGTCTTGAAACCTTGTTTCTTTTGAAGGAAGTGGAGAATTCAGAGACTCCTTCCTCTTGTTTTTATTAATACTCATTGCTGAGCGTGGAGGACGTGACCTTCTTAAGAGGTTTTTTTCCCAGAACGGTGTCCCTGCAGGATTACCACCGCTTGTCGGAATTTTACTTCCGCAAACGGGTCCAACGTAAAACGAAGGCACGGGTCCTTGCAAAGATCGTAACGGGATCAGTGGGTACAAATAGCGCTAAGAAGCACCGTTGAAATTAAACTAGCTTCGGGTAGTATTAAAAACTTCCTTCCGCAAAGAGAGAAAGAACCGCACAGCACGAAAGCACGATGCGGTCTGCCATGTATAACTAAAAACCGTGACAGCTGCTCCTATTCGTTATGTGTGTATTTGATGTATTTTTTTATAATTCTTAATAAAGCAAAACCTTGAGGATTTTGCAAAAAAAAAAATCTAAAGGAATTGATAAAATTATTTCCGAAAGAATTCTTACAGGAATTGAATAGAATTTTATAAGAAATACCTATCAGAATTTCCAAAGAAATTCCAAGATTTATCCAAAAAATCTTTCTTAAATAACCATCAGAAATTCTAGGAAAATCAGTTTTTTTCATAGCAATTTTGGCATATAAACATAATAACAGCTTAGCTCCGCCAGTTTATGCAGCACAAATTCTGCTGGGTTAACTAGTGTTCAATAAATTTCTAAAAGGATCCAATAGTTCTTTCGTTACGCGACCTTAAGGCCTGTATTCCAACTCTCGGAGTTCTTGGATTACCTGTAATGAAACATATGTTGGAGGCATGTCCAATTTGATTAAATAATCGCTAAGAAATTTGATGTGCGGACCGCTGCAAAGTGTGCAAATTCGAGCCAAAAAACGGACGCAATTCAACCACGGTATGTACATATCTGGAGATTACCTTAAAAAATCACAAAAATCCAAAGAATCTGATGGTGCCGACCCCTTTGCCGTTAGAATACTGGAAGTGTCCCATTTTGTCCAATTTCCCATACAAATAAAGGATTTTGCTAATGCATATGTTCACATCAATCGAAAAGACAGGGAAAACCTTGACTTGTGTTTTGGAAATATCATAATAGGCCTCCCATATATTTTTGAACACGGATAAGTGTCTCATTTTGTCTAATACCCCCTATACAATGCTTCAGATGATACACATTTAAGATTCGAAGAGATCATCAAACGAATTACTGTCAGTTATGGAATTCAGGACGATGAAATAGTGTTATCCTCGGACAATTCACTGGGAATCTGTTTTTGTCTGATTTAAAAATATTTTCAAAAGTATAACATCAAATCAATTTTCATTTTAGGAAAACGTACTAAGATCTTCGAAGACTGTTGTAGACATATCAAAAGGCTATTCCTTTTTTGCAGGGTCCCTTCAGTGTCTCTTTTTGTCCAATATCCCTTATACGTTGAATCTTTTTTTTTCAATTTATCAGAACGCACAAATTGAAAGCTCGAGAAAATTTTGTGAAAATCGGCGAGTTATCTGGACAAAGAAATGTTACTTTTCCTAGGGGGTTGAATAGTGTCTGATTTTGCAAAATATCCCTTATTGTTAAATAAAATTTTAAAATCAGATAGAGCAAATCAATTAATAACTATGAAAATTATATTAGCATCCTTGCTTACTTAGTGGACATATTAAAGAGAGGTTTTTTTTTCTTTTTTAGAGTGCATCGTCCAGTGTCTCATTCTGTCTAATACCCCTATATTGGAAATTCTTTTAATGCACAAAAACATCAATTAAAGCTCGAAAGAATTTTGTGAATTTTGCTTAGCAAATCACTTGAATAATAAAATAAAGCCTTAGCCTCGGCCTTAGCTAATTAACAGGGAGCTGGGTAATGTCTGATTTTGGTCAATATCCCCTATATTTAAATGAAGTTCCAATATATAGTAGAGCAAATCAATAAATAACTTAAAAACTATATCAAGATCGTTGCATATTATTGTGGACATGTTAAAGAAAGGTTGATTTTCTTAGTGCACCGTCCAGTGTCCCATCCCGACAAATATCCTTCTAGGAAATATTTTAATGCATACGAACACACAAATCAAAATAACTAAAGAATTTTGTGAAAATCAGCTTAGATCTTGATATAGTTTTCTAAGTTATTTATTGATTTGCTCTACTATATATTGGAACTTCATTTAAATATAGGGGATATTGACCAAAATCAGACATTACCCAGCTCCCTGTTACTTAGCTAAGGCCGAGGCTAAGTCCTTATTTTATTATTCAAGTGATTTGCTAAAATTAGCACAATTCACAAAATTCTCTCGAGCTTGATGTTTTTTTTGCATTAAAAGAATTTCAATGTATAGGGGGTATTGGACAGGATGAGACACTGGACGATGCACTCTGAAAAAGAAAAAAAACCCCTCTTTAATATGTCCACTAAGTAAGCAAGTATGCTACTATAATTTTCATAGTTATTAATTGATTTGCTCTATCTGATTTTAAAATTTCATTCAACTATAGGGGATATTTGGCAAAATCAGACACTATTCAACCCCCTAGGAAAAGTCACATTTCTTTGTCCAGATAATTCGCCGATTTTCACAAAATTTTCTCGAGCTAATTTGTGTGTTCTGATAAATTGAAAAAAGGTTCAACGTATAAGGGATATTGGACAAAATGAGACACTGAAGGGACCCTGTAAAAAGGAATAGCCTTTGATATGCCTACAATAGTCTTCAAGGATCTTAGTACATTTTCCTAAATGAAAATTGATTTGATGTTATACTTTTGAAAAATATTTTTAAATTATAGGCATCAGACAAAAAACAGACACTAAACAGATTCCCAGTGAATTGTCCGAGGATAACACTATTTCATCGTCCTGAATTCCATAACTGACAGTAATTCATTTAATGATCTCCTCGAATCTTAAATGTGTATCATCTGGAAGCATTTTATAGGGATATTAGACAAAATGAGACACTTATCCGTGTTCAAAATATATGGGAGGCCTATTATGATATTTCCATAACACAAGTCAAGGTTTTCCCTGTCTTTTCGATTGATGTGAACATATGTATTAGCAAAATCCTTTATTTGTAGGGGAAATTGGACAAAATAGGACACTTCCAGTATTCTAACGGCAAAGGGGTCGGCACCATCAGATTCTTTGGATTTTTGTGATTTTTTTTTTTTTTTTTTTAAGGTAATCTCCAGATATGTACATACCGTGGTTGAATTGCGTCCGTTTTTTGGCTCGAATTTGCACACTGTGCGCTGGGAGCATGTTTCATATCAAAAAGGCCTTAACTCCATGGTTTTTTTTCAAGAAGATATTCAATTTTGGTTTTATTATGATTGTGTCGTATGTCAAAGTGTCCAAAGATCGATAAATCAGTCAAAAACTAGTAATTTATGCAAACATTATTTTTACGTCCCCCTAATAAGTGACGTGGCACGGCAAATGCTGGGTAAAGCGTACCATTGGTACTTCGCGTACCTGAAGGAATAAAATAGACCCCATCTCGCGGTCCTTAGCCTCTTACCCAGCAACTCCTATCCCTACCTCCCCGCGGTGCTGGCCGGGATACGAGCAACCTTAGGGAAGATCGGGTAACCAACCCCGGTGGGAACTATGGTCGTATGCTGACAGGGAAGGGGGTTTGCTCCTTCCGGAGGTGCAAATCTTATTGAGCGTCTGTTCTCCATGTCAGGATCGGCTCACAACAGCGTCTGTTCTCCATGTTAGGGCGGCTGGATCATCGTCCGAGTGCCAGCGAGGGACTCTAAGGAAACTGTGCACCATGGTCCACCGGAAATAAGGAGGAATGGTCCTCCGGAAATTTAGGGGTTTTGGTGTCAGGCCCTGCAAGCCAGCCTTTAAAAAATCATAAGCAACGAACAATCAACAAGAGAGTACGGACCGGAACCATCGGCGAAGACCACTGCGACGAAAAGGGACTAGCGATTGGAAACTCGGTTCGTGGAACTGCAAATCTCTCAACTTCATCGGGAGCACACGCATACTCGCCGATGTGCTCAAGGACCGTGGATTCGGCATCGTAGCGCTGCAGGAGGTTTGTTGGAAGGGATCAATGGTGCGAACGTTTAGAGGTAATCATGCCATCTATCAGAGCTGCGGCAACACACACGAGCTGGGAACAGCTTTCATAGTGATGGGCGATATGCAAAGGCGCGTGATCGGGTGGTGGCCGATCAATGAAAGAATGTGCAAGTTGAGGATCAAAGGCCGGTTCTTCGACTTCAGCATAATCAACGTCCATAGCCCACACTCCGGAAGCACTGATGATGATAAGGACGCATTCTACGCGCAGCTGGAACGTGAGTACGACAGCTGCCCAAGCCACGACGTCAAAATCATCATAGGAGATTTGAACGCTCAGGTTGGCCAAGAGGAGGAGTTTAGACCGATTATTGGAAAGTTCAGCGCTCACCGGCTGACGAACGAAAACGGCCTACGACTAATTGATTTCGCCGCCTCCAAGAATATGGCCATTCGCAGCACCTACTTCCAACACAGCCTCCCGTATCGGTACACCTGGAGATCACCACTGCAGACTGAATCACAAATCGACCACGTTCTGATTGATGGACGGCACTTCTCCGACATTATCGACGTCAGGACATATCGTGGCGCTAACATCGACTCTGACCACTATCTGGTGATGGTTAAACTGCGCCCAAAACTATCCGTCATCAACAATGTTCGGTACCGACGACCGCCGCGGTACGACCCCGTGCAACTGAAGCAACCTGATGTCGCCACTGCATACGCGCAGCATCTCGAGGCAGCGTTGCCGGAAGAGGGTGAGCCTGATGGGGCCCCTCTTGAGGACTGCTGGAATACAGTCAAAGCAGCCATTAACGGCGCAGCGGAAACAACGGCGGTATATGGGTCGAAGTCGACGGAACGATTGGTTCTACGAAGAGTGCAGACGGATTCTGGAGGAGAAGGACGCAGCGCGGGCGGTCGCGCTGCAGCAAGGTACCCGGCAGAACGTGGAACGTTATAGACGGAAGCGGAGACAGCAGATCCGCCTTTTCAGGAGAAGAAACGCCGCCTGGAAGAAGCGGAGTGCCAGGAGATGGAACAGCTGTGCTGTTCTCAAGATACACGCAAGTTCTATCAGAAGCTCAACGCATCCCGCAAAGGCTTCGTGCCGCGAGCCGAAATGTGCCGGGATAAGGATGGGAGCATCTTGACGGACGAACGTGTGGTGATCGAAAGGTGGAAGCAGCACTACGAGGAACATCTGAATGGCGCTGAGAGTACAGGCAGTGAAAGTCAAGGCAGCGGAGGAGATGACTACGTCAGTTCAGCGGACGATGGAAGCCAACCAGCCCCCACCTTGAGGGAAGTTAAGGATGCCATTCAACAGCTAAAGACCAATAAAGCAGCTGGTAAGGATGGTATCGGAGCTGAGCTCATCAAGATGGGCCCGGAAAAGCTGGCCACTTGCCTGCACAAACTGATAGTCAGAATCTGGGAAACCGAACAGCTACCGGAGGAGTGGAAGGAAGGGGTTATATGCCCCATCTACAAGAAAGGCGACAAACTGGAGTGTGAGAACTTTCGAGCGATCACCATCCTTAATGCCGCCTACAAAGTGATATCCCAGATCATCTTCCGTCGTCTGTCACCATTAGTGAACGAGTTCGTGGGAAGTTATCAAGCCGGCTTCGTTGACGGCCGCTCGACAACGGACCAGATCTTTACTGTACGGCAAATCCTTCAAAAATGCCGTGAATACCAGGTCCCAACGCACCATCTGTTCGTTGATTTCAAGGCGGCATACGACAGTATAGACCGCGTAGAGCTATGGAAAATTATGGACGAGAACAGCTTCCCTGGGAAGCTTACCAGACTGATCAAAGCAACGGTGGATGGTGTGCAAAACTGTGTGAAGATTTCGGGCGAACACTCCAGTTCGTTCGAATCGCGCCGGGGACTAAGACAAGGTGACGGACTTTCGTGCCTGTTGTTCAACATTGCGCTAGAAGGTGTCATGCGGAGAGCCGGGTGTAACAGCCGGGGTACGATTTTCAACAGATCCAGTCAATTTATTTGCTTCGCGGATGACATGGACATTGTCGGCCGAACATTTGCAAAGGTGGCAGAACTGTACACCCGCCTGAAACGTGAAGCAACAAAAGTTGGACTGGTGGTGAATGCGTCAAAGACAAAGTACATGCTTGTGGGCGGAACCGAGCGCGACAGGGCCCGCCTGGGAAGCAGTGTTACGATAGACGGGGATACCTTCGAGGTGGTCGAGGAATTCGTCTACCTCGGATCCTTGCTAACGGCTGACAACAACGTTAGTCGTGAAATACGAAGGCGCATCATCTGTGGAAGTCGGGCCTACTACGGGCTCCAGAAGAAACTGCGGTCGAAAAAGATTCGCCACCGCACCAAATGTGTCATGTACAAGACGTTAATAAGACCGGTAGTCCTCTACGGACATGAAACATGGACAATGCTCGAGGAGGACTTGCAAGCACTCGGAGTATTCGAGAGACGGGTGCTTAGGACCATCTTTGGCGGTGTGCAAGAAGACGGTTTGTGGCGGCGAAGAATGAACCATGAGCTCGCCCAACTCTACGGCGAACCCAGTATCCAGAAGGTAGCTAAAGCCGGAAGGGTACGATGGGCAGGACATGTTGCAAGAATGCTGGACAGCAACCCTGCAAAGATGGTGTTCGCTTCCGATCCGGCAGGTACGAGACGGCGTGGAGCGCAGCGAGCGAGATGGGCAGACCAGGTGCAGAACGACTTGGCGAGCGTGGGGCGTATCCGAGGATGGAGAGATGCGGCCTCGAACCGTGTATTGTGGCGTCAAATTGTTGATTCAGTGTTATCTGTTTAGATGTTAACTAAATAAATGAAAATGAGGAAATATTTGATTTCGTGTTGCCATTATTGGTTGGGAAGATTCTTTTGAGGGTTGTCTGATGGAACATAAATGGGTTTCTTAATTTCAATTGTGTTTTTATTAGCTTTTGCTTCCCATTGAATATCTTTTTTCTCTTTAGATCTTGGTGTTGTTGCATGATATTTCTTTCGATGTCTTCTACCGATTGCATCATCGGGACATGCGAGCCAGAACCAATCCCAAATTGATTAGACATTTGATTTTGGCATTTCGATTCATTTGAAAACTATGAGGTGCGAGTACTTCCACCCGGGTTTGCTCATAGAATTGTCCCAAATGCTTGATCTAGCCCAAGACGGTTAGAAATTCATCATTCAAACTTAAATCTTCTCCACTACTACACAGGCGCTCATCACAATCTTCTAAATTAAAACAAGATCAAATTCATCATCGTTCAACAGATCAGCCGTGATTTCGTGGCATTGTAATTTCCATGATGCATAAATGGTCGCTCGTTTCCATTCGAACCAGTTCTTCTGCTTCTCCAGTCTCCTTGTCCAAGTACGAACGTTTCATCATTAAATGATCGTTGCCTTCGAGCCGAACCACCATTGGTCGACGTTTGCTGTTACTCCTACCGGGGACGATGTCGAAAAACGAGCCCATTTGTTGCAAAACCTTTGCTAAACGTTTGTCAGGAAAGTTCAAACCATTTGAGAATATTTTAATTTTCACCTGCTATAAATGGGAAACTATTTAATCGAATATCACTAAGTCTTTCCGATAACAATATTCGGCTTATTTTTGAGTTCTACAAACAACAAAATTGACTTTTGCTCGACTATAACATTATTATCGAAATACTATAAATGATTCTGATCTAGTACTATTGTCTGTAAACTATAGATCATTTAATACTATAGCTTGGTCATGCACAGCATCTGAAAAAACAAGTTTACCTAAAAGTCATCATACACGCAACCCATCTCCCCACACTAATAAAAATCCACTCATTTTTATTGGCAAAAATCTAAAGAAAATTTACAAATAAACTTTGTGTGTAATAAAGCGTAAAATTTACCCATAATTGAAAAAAAAAAGTTTCTCGAACAATGAGTAAAAATTAATGAGTTCGTTAATGAGTTAACGGTGTTTACTCTTTTAATGAGTTGAACTAGTTAACTTCATAATGGGTACTTTTTCCATTGAGTACTTGCTGCTATAGAGACAGCTGATAGATAAGGTATCATATTAGAAGTAGATACATGTAGATATAGAATAGTGGAATATAGAGATGACAGAAGATAAACCTCTGTTCCAAACGAACTGTCAAACGTTCCAAACGAGCATGACGTCAGATTTCAATGGAAACGTTAGGGCTGTGACGTCATATGTGTACAAAAAATCGACTCAGCCATGATTCGCTCATCTATAGATTCTACTATCTATAGTTATTAGTCAACAAGGGTTATGTGTGTTTCCACATATCGGGACCGATTTGCGATTTTGTTTGTTTATTGTCGTCAATCATGTTTGTAGACCGTTTGATACAGATTTAGTCTTATAATATAGTTCTCGATTTAAATTACTAAACATTTTATCCGATATGAAATTCACACCAAGCATTTACTGAGTACGCAAGTATTGTTTCAATTTAGTCTTAGATGTTGAAATCAATTAGCATCATGTTTATTATAAGTAGCCATCATTTGATTTATGGGTCCGAATTTCGCATAGTTTGTATGATGACTACTACAGGCAAAAAGTTCGATTTCGCAAAGGTTTGGGATATAAAAAATTTAGATAATACTTCTGAGTCGACCTTGTTCGAGATAACATCAATGAAAGAAGCATCGCATTCCGTCGTTCCTTCAATGTTTGTATACTAATTAGCATGCATCGTGCTTTATAAGAGGAGTGGAAGTTGATGGCGTAACTTATTTTGTAAACAAACATTTAAAGGCGAATTCCTGCTAAAGAAGCATTTCTAAGAAACCACGGTATACCAATAGAATAGGTCTATCAGGTAAGGGAATTAGTTGAGAAAATCGCCAATCTACGCAATCATAGAACAATGTTTGTTTACAAAATAAGTTGCCCAAATCGCAAATTTCCTGATATGCTATTAACGCATTTGCCCAAAAATACACGCGGCGCTCCTCAAAGGAATCGACGCACTGCGCTTTTTGCTGCCCGTATACTCGATTCTTATGGGGAGATAACATTGGGCGTTCTAGGGTGCGGTTGTTCCTTCAAATGAGAAAACACGCGTGGAATTCAGTATGCAGATAGTTATTTATATTAGATAAAGATTGTCGCTTCGGTTCCCTTTGTTCTGCTGTCCGAAACATGTGGTACATACCGTCAAATCGTATGGATTTTTCCTTTGACATTTAGCTCCCCTATCCTCGCCAGCAAAAGATGTTCCGGACAGCGACGACAGCGACAATCTTTATCTAGTAACTAAAATATCTTTTAAATGTGCTTTTGGAAACATTACAACAGCCGCGCGGTGTATCGTTTTGACAGCACCCTACAATATATGAATTCACAAAGCCATTATAAGGGAAATACTACAGTCAAAATTTATGTTCGCCACATATAAATATGCTAGAATTATTGCCAGTGCAGATTTTTCATGACATCTCCATTAACACTGCACGATGTCTCGCACACTAATAATAATTTATATATGTACAATGAATTTCTATTCATTTTTCGTAAAAGGTGGAACTACTCAAATTTTGCAAAATAGTGAGATTTCCGTGAGAAAAAAGAAACGACAATACAATTTCCAAGACAATTTCACTCAGTTCTCTGAGTAGTTTGAAACGGGCGTGGATACAGAAAAGTCATGTTTACTCAAATTTCTGTTTTTAACCCAAAGTACGATTTTGTTGAGTGAAACAACCCACGATTGGGTACTTTTGGTTTTTAGTTTATATATTTTGTTGATATTTTTTGTACTTACTTGCTACCAATTTTAAGTTACACGATCTATAGACCAGCTGAACATTGATCGTCTTGGATGCTCTAATGTGAAATAAGAACTTTTTACATAGCTGAACATCTTTTCTTTATATTTATATTTTTGAACTGAAAAACGTCTTTACTTTTTGTTTAATACTTTCGCACTCGAGCTTGCCGGCGTAAACAAAACAAAGACGTGATGACGACGTTCTTGACGTTGACGGTTGAACCTTCGTTCGAGGGGGTTCCCAATTTGCGTTCGCGCCAAAAGCCGAAAACTATTTATGAAGGGAGCGTTCACAAATGATAGCTTTTATAGCAGACCCCAGATCTCGTCGACGAGATATATTCCGTGTATAGTAGAAAATCGGAAATTTGTTTTCAATAAAATGAAATATCTGCAGTTATCAGACGTCGCAACTCATTTCTGATTAGTGCGCATGATAGTACATCCATGGAAAAGTTGAAGAAGTCCAAATACATCCTCAACTACCGATTTGGTGAAATCCAACTAAGGAAGATTACAGATCAACCGACTGCCGCTACCGCCAATCCGACTGGAAGGCGACCCAAGAGCAATCTGAGGAGGCTTCCGTTCGGGAGGTTCAAACTGGAAGGCGACCAAGAGAAATCTGAGGAAGCCTCGGTTCAAGAGGTTAGTAAATCTCACCCAGCCACCATAAAGGCTGTCTGTCCGCCTCTAAAGGAAAAGCTCGAAGCTACATGCGACCCCTGCTCTAGTGGTACCAAACCAAAGGTATCTAAAAGGGCAAGTAAAAGCGACAGTTTGACCACAGAGGCGAAACTGGCGGGCCAGGTTGCTACAGGAAGAGAGAAAACCCAGACTGTAATACCAAACGACATCCTGATGATCCGCAACATTCAAAGCCGGACAGTCGTCGTCCGGAAAAAAGCGGAACCCGGAAATGGCGACTAAAGCTGCAAGTGAACCTCCACCATGCGAGAGCGCCACGGGTGTGCTCTGTCGGAGGTTCACCAAAGAGAATTTAACGTGGCCCTCATTCAAGAGCCATGGGTCAAAAATCCAGTACAAGGTATTCCACAACACTCATGTAAGTTGGTATATGATGACAGCAGCTTTCTCCTAGAGGCTATTTATTCATAACAATTACTTTCCAATTTCAGAATTCATAGGGACATCGTAGCGGTCAGGATGGAGGTACCTTCCGCCAGAGGGAGTAGAGAGATCTGGTGGTTCCTGCATACTTCCCAGAGGACGTGGACGAAACCTCCTCCAGAAATAGCTGCGCTCGTAGCCCACAGCCACCGACACAACATCCCCTTCGTCATAGGGTGCGACGCAAATGCCACTACAATCATGGGGAAGTACTAAAAAACACCAGAGGTGAGTACCTGTTACAGTTTTCTTCCAAGAACATTGACATTTGTAATGTTGGTGACAAGCCACGTTTGAAAACTCTCTGTCAGGAAGTTTTGGACTTGACTTATGTAGTCGGTCTATCTCTGATAAAAAAAAACTGGCATGTTTCTGAAGAAATATCAATGTCAGACCATAAATACATCATCTTCGAATGGGAAGGGTCATCGATGGAAAAATGTTTAAAGATCCTAAGAAAACTGATTGGGAAACCTACCAGCTATCCTACGATCCGAAGAGTACATCATAGAAAGTCACATCAAGTCCATAACACAATTGAAGATGCGTCCAAATCCATTAAAAACAAACTTAACGCCTACCAAGAGAGCTGTCCAACCAAATCAACTAGTTCGAGTAGAGACGTTCCAAGGAATAAAACTTGAGAAGCTTAGGAAAACTGCGTAGGGAGTGCAATCGCAAGGAACGGCGATTGAGCCTATACAGAAAGGCCCTGACGAACTACAACAAAGAAATAAGGTCAGCCAAACGGAAATCGTGGATTCCAATGTGAAAGCATGAGAATACACCCGCAGTGGCCAGACTCCAAAAACTTTTCAAAAGACCATTCCAATGGTGTGGGTAGCCTGAAAGATGGATTGTCTGCTCACTCGTAGAGCCTAGCGATACACTGAGCGAATTGTTAAAGATCCACTTCCTGATTCAATCCCTGAGTCGACCATCGGCGACCAAGGATAATTGCTGTCTAGATCCACAAGAGATCCAATTGCGGTTTCTGGGCTAAAAAGACGCAATAAAGGTTGCAAGGAAGCTTTCACTGGGCCAGGGTTGAGAGGGCTGTGAGATCTTCGAGCCATTTAAGTCTCCTGGCATGGATGGAATATTTCAGCGTTGATCCAAAAAAGAGAAAACACTGGTTCCACCTTGTTGAGATTTTTAAGGCGAGTCTGATTTGGGGAATATACCAAGATTATGTCAAATCCGGGCTGTCTTCATTCCGAAGGCAAGAGAGATAAAACCAACCCCAGTTCAGGCGATAAGTTTATCCTCTGTAATGCTCAAAATTATGGAAAAGGTAATATGAGTACATAAATCAAAATTTATGAAAGCAATGCCTTTGTCAAAAAACCAATTCGTTATCAAAGTGGAAAATCTACGATCCGGACTACATACGGTAGTTCAAAAATCGAAAAACATTAATGCAAAAGAAATTGCTCTTGTAGCATTTCTTGATATTGAGGGCGATTCGATAACGCTTCTTATTCGTATAGGGTCAGCAATGTTGAGGAGAAAATTGACCCATGCATTGTTACTGGTACATGCTATGCTAGCTAATCGGAAAATCTCCTCTGAGCTTAGCGGTTCACATATCACTGTTAAAGCAAAACAAGGGTGTCTCAAGGCGGAGTGCTTTTCCTTTGTTGTGGTCACTGGTGGTGGATGAGCTCTAGACAGCTAGAGAGAAGAGGCTTCGAAGTGGTTGGATATGCGATGACGTTGCGCTATTGTACGAGGCAAATTGAAAGTTATCGTGGAAAGAATGCAATCTGCCTAAATCACATTTTCCTGGTGTCAAAAGTATCAATAGGCATAATCCTACAAAACTTCCATTATCCCTTTCACCAAACGGAGAAAGGTACAACTGAAACCCCTTTTCTTGAATCAAACACAATTAGTTTATTCAAGTGGAGTATCTAGGTGTCTCACGACGCTTAATTGAACTCTCATCTCCAATCAGTTGTGCAGAAAGGTCTCAATACACTTTGGTTTGTTCAAAACCCTTGAAAAGATGAGGCCTAAAACCAGAATGATCATGTGGATATAAAACCTATGTCCGTCCCAGGACAACTTACGCTTCCCTTGTCTGGGCCTAAAAACAGAGGCTGCTGCAAGGGCTAAGTCCATCAAAATCCAACGCACCGCTTGATAGCCATCACTGGTGCAGTTCGTAGTACACCCATGCCCTACCGACGCAATGCTTCACCTGCCCCGGTTAGATCAATTCATAAAGCCAGCGGAAAAAGTGCTCTAAGGTTAAAGAGAATAAAACACTGCTGTCGGGAGACCTTACGGGTCACCTCAGCATATTAAATGAATTTGCACAAATCCCGCAATAGGAATTTGTAGTGACTGGATGGAAACGGTAGTCAATTATGACTTACCTTACGATGTCATTCCTTCCGCCAGGAGTGGGAAGGAGGTGGACCCACGTTCAACAGGCTCTATAAATTTCTTCACAGATGGTCGAAATGAATAATCTGACAGGATCCGGAATCTATGGCCCTAACAAAAAATTCTGTCCACTTAGGACAGTGGCCCAGTATTTCAGGCGGAAATATGCAATATTAGAATGCGTTATTATGCCTGAGGAGAAAGTATAGATTTGCAAAATAATATTTCTCTGACAGCCAAGCGGCACTTAAGTCGCTTAATAACTACACTTGTAACTCAAAGCTAGTGGGAATGCATTCTGGCTTTGAAAACTTATCCATACGCAATCGAGTCTACCATATTGGATCCCAGGACATACGGGCTAGAGGGAAACGAGATTGCTATGAGCTAGCCAGGAATGGATCTAATGAAAGTTCATTGGCCCTGAGCCCTTCTGGGATCTCAGACTGTTTAAAATGGAACTGAACAAATATATGGTCAGTCAATCACATCAAACTGAATGTACTTCCCATACGAGCAATCCAAAAGGCTCGTAAGATTAACCCCAAGAAAACCCAACAACTATTAGGTCTCAAATAAAAGGGATCTCAACATCTACACCGGTCTAATAACTGACACTGCCCCTGCAGATACCATCTACAAAAGATCGGAGCAATCCAAACCTCAAATTGCTCTTGTGACGAGGAGAGAGAACATCAGAACACATCCTCTGCTATTGCAGTGCACTCACCCAACGTAGGTTCAGTTCTCAGCAAGCCCTTTTAGGCCTGCTGACATATGATCTTATCCCCAAGGACGTGGTTGGCTTCATAAAGCTTGTCTCAGAATGGGGAGTCAACAATGTAACTCAGGATCTTCATTCATCTAATAGATGGTCTTGAGTTCAGTCGATACCAAGGTATCTCAGTGACAAACATGTTACTGAGATAACTTGCGTATTTCACAGTAAAAGGGTATATCACAATAGTCCTAAAATCTGGACGCAGTGATCTTCACCCGACAAACGAGGGAACGAGGGATAGTACATCCATGCGTGCATGATGCGCACTACTAATGAAATATTTCAAATTGTCGCGACTCGCGTCGCAGCGCGAGTGCTCAATCGCGCGGTCCGGTTTGGTGGCGGCCCGATAATATTGACAATACTTTTCTCATCAAACCTTTCATCGAACTTTTCTTCAATATTTTCACTGATTAACCGACGTGGCCGTAGCTGAAGAAAAATTCAATTTTTCTTAACTACTTGAATCAAAGAAAGGTATAACCCTGAGATGTATAAACCACAAAACACGCACACACTCAACTGTCATCGGCTCCTGTGGGCAAACAGCGGGGGAGATGAGGAGAAATATTGAAAAGAATATCAAACTTTTCTGATTTCCATCAATATTTACGTCAATATATTCGGATCGCACTCACACCATCAATCTTTTTCTTCAATATTCAAGAGTTGGACAAACTTTTCCTGTCCTCTGAGGTCTGCTTAAGAGAGAGGGCGTGTTTGCGATTTCGGGGCATCGACCAAAATTTTGTCTATCCGGAACAAAGTTAGAACGCTATTCATACCGAAGGTGGATTTTTCTGCAGATACAAGCAACTTTCGAAACTTCGGAAGTAGTGCGCTGGATTCGCCTAAAGATGCGCTAAACAACGTATCAATTAGTTTGACAGATAAAACTTCGCGGAAGAAAGTTCGGTTCTGAAAGTCCTGACTTCCAATTTAAGTTGGTGCTACACCGAAAAATGCTACGTTTTGACAGGATGGAATTGGAACAGGGATGCCGATTGAAGTACAGTTTCAATTTAAGACACTTGAATTCTGTGAAGACATTTATTTCAAGAGACTTTGAAGACTTTTCAAAATATTTGAAGACTTACCTCTTATTTAAAGATACTTGAAGACAATATTAAATATTAAAAGTTATACATATAGATTAATGTTTCGGCTTTAAATTTCTAACGTAAAAACACATTTACACTAGGCGGTTGATAATGTTAATGCATACATATTTAGAGTCAAACGTACATTTTTTAGTTATGTGCTGTTAAAATTCTGATGGAGTATTCGTTTAAATTTTCTGGGAGCAGGCGTTTTCGAAGTGTCTGGTTAAAAGGTATATCGATCATTGTATCAGAACGCAAAACTGATCTAATTTATTTCAAACGGCAAGAAAAACAGAATTCATTATGAGTATTTTGGCAGAACCAATTTTTTTAAATTTCTTTATAATTCATCTGATCTTTTCGGTATTTCCAGAGAGAATTAACCATAAAATTCTGAGAAATTTTTCATGAAAATCAAGAGAATTGAAATTGAAATTTCTTCTAAAATTATTCTGGAAATTTATAACAATTTCAGTATGGGCAAATAAAGGGTTCCCCCAAAATTGAAACGGAAATTCATCTTTATTTCCACAAACAAATTTCTAAGTTCTTGTGGGAAAATCATCTGAACCCACAAACTATTCATTTTCCTTTTCACAAGAAATTTGTCTTGAATTTCAAAGTGATGTACCGGATTTGTATTTGAAATTTTAGGATGTCTCTTCGGAATTTCCATGTACCACATTTTACGAAAGTTCTAAATTTCCAAAGGAAATTATTTTCACTTCAGAAAATTTTCAAGTTTCCATAGAGAAATTTTACGAATGTCGACAAAAATTGAAATTGTTTTAAAAAATCATTTAAAAAATAGAAGAAT
This sequence comes from Armigeres subalbatus, assembly GCF_024139115.2. Lineage (NCBI taxonomy): Eukaryota > Metazoa > Arthropoda > Insecta > Diptera > Culicidae > Armigeres > Armigeres subalbatus. The sequence continues at coordinate 253,894,090 of NC_085140.1, forward strand.
CTCATAAACAACTGCCAGAGATTTTATTAAAGACTTAGAAGAAACTCGTTAACTTTCTTATGAATTCTTCCTTGAATTTTTATTTTTTCAAGAAATACTTTCATTCTTCTCAGCATTTTAACTGAAATTCCTCCATGAATTCTCCAGTAAATCCATTCTGGAATTCTTTTTGAAATCTCTTGAAGTTCCTCCAGGAATTCGTCCAGCAATTCCACAGAGATTTTCAGAAAATTTCTCCAGAATTTCCTTGAAGTACTTTAGAGCTCCTCCAAGCTCGTCCAGAAATTCTCTGAGATCCTTCAATATTTCCATCAAAGTCCTCCAGAAATTCCTTAGTTTGTTTCTTTTCAGACTTTCTCCAGAGTTCTTCCAGAATTCCTCTCGAAGCTCCTAGGCATTCGTTGGAATTTCCTCCAAGAACCTTCGGAAGTTTCTCCAGGAATCCTCTTGATGACGCCCAAGAATGTTGCCGAAAGATTCTCCAATACCGTGGAATTATGCTCTGAATTGCTCTTATATTTCCTCCAGGAATTCTTCGAAATTCCAGAAATACTTGGAAGTTCCTCCAAAGTTATCCGAAGTTCCTTCGGAAGTTTCTTCAGGAACTTACTGAAACTCTTTCAGAAATTGCTCAGAAAACCTCCAGGAATTTTCAGGAAAACCTTCAGAAAACCCTCAGGAATTCTCTTCCTGTAATTCCTCCGAAGTTTTAAGCATTTCACCTGAAGTTCCTCCAGAAATTTATCTGAAAGTCTTCAGAAAATCTGGATGTTCAACAACAATCTCTCCTAAAATGCATTAGAAATTTATCCTGGTTTCGTTGAAAATCTTGTGGAAGCTTCCAGGTATATATTCAGGTATATTCCGAATCCCATAGGCAATTCTTTAAAATAAATTCAGAAGACTTCCACAAAGAAATTAGTTAGAAAAGTCCGTTGAATATATTAGAGACTCATTAAAAAATCCAAGGAAAGTGATTGCTTGCTCATGAAGAATAAAAATATTCTTTTGAATTCTAACAATTTGAGTGTAAAAAAAACGATAAACAAGGAGATGATTGAAATTATAAGCCTATTGGATTTTGAATTTTCTCTAAGATAACTATAATTTTGATACTGAAGACATTTGAAGAAATTTTTACTCGGTGTGAAGAATTTGAAAATATCCTCTGACATCCCTGATTGAAAACCTGTTGAATCTAATTGACGAATTCAGAGGAAAAAGAAGAAGAAGGATGGTGAAAAACAAAATCGTTCATGGCAGAGTATACGGCGGTAATTTTAAAATGCATGTATTTACAAAATTCAAAACAAGTTCTAATTAATAACTAATTAATGCAAAGTGCGAGAAAAACCAAAAACTTTATTTTAGGTGCATCATACGAAAAAAAATTTGAAATCAACGAACAGATGATGCGTTGGAACCTGGTATTCACGGCATTTTTGAAGGATTTGCTGCACAGTAAAGATCTGGTCCTTGTCGAGCGGTCTCAACGAAGCCGGCTTGATAACTCCCAGAACTCATTCACCAATGGTGACAGACGAGGAAGATGATCTGGGATATCACTTTGTTGGCACGGCAGAATGCTGGTAGCACCATTGGTACTTCGCGTACCTGAAGGATAAAATAGACCCCATCTTGCGGTCCCAGCCTCTTACCAGCAAATCCTATCCCTACCTCCCGGGTGCTGTCCGGAACGAGCAACCTTAGGGAAGATCGGTAACCAACCCCAGTGGGAACTATCGTATGCTGACAGGGAGGGGGGTTTGCTCTTCCGGAGGTGCAAATCTTATGAGCGTCTGTTCTCCATGCAGGATCGGCTCACACAGCGTCTGTTCTCCATGTTAGGGGCTGATCATCGTCCGAGTGCCAGGAGGGACTCTAAGGAACTTGCACCATGGTCCACCGGAATAAGGGAAATGGTCCTCCGGAAATTTAGGTGGTGTCAGGCCCTGCAAGCCAGCCTTTAAAAAACATAGCAACGAACAATCAACAAGAAGTACGGACCGGAACCATCGGCGAAGACCACTGCGACAAAAGGACTAGCGATTGGAAACTCGGTTCGTGGAACCGCAAATCTCAACTCATCGGAGCACACGTACCACTGATGCTGAAGGACGTGGATTCGGCATCGTAGCGCCGTAGGTTTGTTGGAAGGATCAATGGTGCGAAAGTTTAGAGGAATCATCATTACAGAGCTGCGGCAACACACAGACTGGGAACAGCTTATAGTATGTATGATACAAAGGCGCGTGATCGGGTGGTGGCGATCAATGAAAGAATGCAGTTGAGGATCAAAGGCCGGTTCTTCAATCCATAATCAACGCATAGCCCAACCGGAAGCATGATGATGATAAGGACGATTCCACGCGCAGCTTGAACGTGAGTACGAAACCGCCTGCCACGACGTCAAAATCATCATAGGAGATTTGAACGCAGGTTGGCAAGAGGAGGATTTAGACCGACTATTGGAAAGTTCAGCGCTCACCGCTGACGAACGAAAACGGCCTACGACCAATTGATTTCGCCGCTCCAAGATATGGCCATTCGCAGACCTACTTCCAACACAGCCCGTATCGGTACACCTGAGATCACCACCGCAGACAGAATCACAATCGACCACGTTCTGATGACGGCACTTCTCCGACATTATCGACGTCAGGATACATCGGCGCTAACATCGACTCTGACCACTATCTGGTGATGGTTAAACTGCGCCCAAACCATCCTCATCAACAATGTTCGGCTCGACGACCGCCGCGGTACGACCCAGAGCGACTGAAGCAACCGAGTCGCCAATGCACGCGCAGCATCTCGAGGCAGCGTTGCCGAAGAGGTGAGCTCGATGGGGCTCTCTGAGGGCTGAGATACAGTTAAAGCAGCCATTAACGACGCAGCGGAGAACAAGTCAGGTGGGACGAAGTCGAGAACGATTGGTTCGACGAAGAGTGCAGACAGATTCTGAGAAGGACGAGCGCGGGCGGTCGCGCGCAGCAAGGTACCCGGCAGAACGTGAACGTTATGACAAGCGGAGACAGCAGACCCGCCTTTTCAGGAAAAAAAGCCGCCTGGAAGAAGCGGAGTGCGAGAGATGGAAAGCCGTGCCTTCAAGAAACACAAGTTCTATCAGAAGCTCAACGCATCCCGCAAAGGCTTCGTGCCGCGAGCCGGGATAAGGATGGAGCATCGACGGACGAACGTGGTGATCGAAAGGTGAAGCAGCACTAGAGGAACATTTGAATGGCGCTGAAGTACAGGTAAAGAAAGTGGCAGCGAGAGATGACTACGCGTTCAACGGACGAAGCCAACCAGCCCACTTGAGGGAAGTTAAGGAGCCATCCAACAGCTAAAGACCAAAATCAGCTGGTAAGGATGGTATCGGAGCTGAGCTCATCAAGATGGCCCGGAAAGCAGCCGCCTTGCCCGCACAAATGATAGTCAGAATCGGGAAACCGAACAGTACCGGAGGGTGGAAGGGTTATATGGAAGACAGTTGAGGTGAGAACTTTCGAGGACCATTCCTTAATGCCGCCTACAAAGCGAAAAAGCATGGAATACATACGGTGAATATGGAAATTGTAACAAGCACCAATGCATTCATGAGCCAACTGATAAGCTGGTAGCTAACGACAGAGCTGTTTATGACCATATGAAAGCTGCATAAACGATAAAACATGAAATATATCGTGCAAAACTGATTAGCTGATAGATATTTGGGTAATAGTCGAGCTTGTAGTTTAAGGGATTATTTGGATTATTCGATCTGAATTTCCACGGACTTTGCGGACTCTTCATTTAATTTGAACGGCGGAAAATATAGATCAGCGGCGTGACAATTTTAAAGGGGCGCGCGATGCAAAATGTCGGCAGCGGCGGCGTGCCAAAAACAATCGGTGGCGGCGGTGCGGCGCGGCACACCCTTACCGCGACCCATCTATAGTGGTGCAAATGGCGGACGGTGGAGGATTTCGGATTATTTATGTAGATAAATAAAGTAAGATATATTACTGTTTAATATATGTATATAATATAAAATTCATTGCAGCAATCGCAACTATTGACATGTAACCAGCATGCATGATTTTGTAAAGATTATTTAAGGATAGTGCAAAACTAACAACCACACTGTGCGAACGTTCATTGTTTCATTCTATCCACGGAATGAAATTATGATTACAATATTGATTGAACAGGAAGTAAATATGCGTGCTGTCAATCAAACAAACAGAACTGAATAACAGGACTTGTTTGGCAACAGCGAAATTACTGGTTTAGTTTTAAATTTTAGAAATCAGGCAGCGAGTGGTCCATTTTGCCTCAATAAATGATGTTGACAGTTTTCCATCATGACATCGTAGATAATCGTTGGTATTACCGTCAAGGTGATGATTTGACCATCGCCGCAATCAATTGGGAAATTTCATCCTTCATTCCGATTACATTTTGGCCATTAATTTCCAGCAACTGATGCTCAATCAAAAGTCCGTTACGGCAGCGGAGGAATCTTTACAATGGCAGTGATCTTACCATTGTGAACTGGAATCCAACGGATCCGGCAGAGCTTTATGCAAGAACAGCGCGTTCGAACGGACGATCACGAACAACTAACGAAATATTGTTTTGTCGCTCTTTTTCAACAATTTATGGACATCATCGACCGAGTAACCAGCTACCATGTCCGTTCACCTGCAGGATCTGATCTCCAACCGAAGTCCCGCCAATGCAGCGGGGCCATTTTTTACCACCACACAAAAAAGACCCTTTATTGATGGCTTGTGCGCAGTCCAACCTTCTTATCAGCACCTTGCAGAGAATCAACTGTAATAAATATAAAACGAATCTCATGATAATCTTCGGAGTAGACAACATTCAAGCAGTTCTAAGAAGTGCTATGCAAGATTCTCAACAATTGAAAATTGAATGTAAACACCTCGGGATCAAGTCTGATGAGTCAGGTTATTGACCAAATCAAACTTGTATTTGTTTTTTAGACCTTGCTGCGCCCATCACTTTTGTTCCCTTTATAATAATTATAAAATGTTCTGTTGAACTTGAACTTGAACTTGATTGACTGCTCGTAGTTGCTACTCCATTATGACCAGACCAGCTGTTCTTGCTCAGAGAACCAACAGATGTTTGCTTGGGACTTATTCCTTAATGTGCAGTCATGGTGATCTCATTTGTTAGGTCACATGCACCTGACGTCAGAATGCAAGTCAATGTGGGATGGGGAAATGATGATGCAATCACTGCCCCACTGCAAGCCGAATATACTCTGCACTTGCCACGAGTTCATGCGGAATTTATTGGAATTTTTTAGGTTCGAGGGCAGATGTTCGTCTGGTTGTCGCAGAGGAGATAGAGAAAGCAATTGAGTAATTTTCTAATTGGATGTTGGAAACGAACTTTTTTTTTGTTCATTTCCACTAGCAGTTAATATAGAATAGCAATTTTAAGGTTTTGGATAGGGAAACAGAACGGTGTAGAAGCTCATTTCCAGTTCTAGCGATTGCTGGAACATGAAATATAGAAAGATACAAAGTAGGAGAAATGAAACGGACCTGAGATTAAACCCTACGACTCCTGCGTATGAGGCAGAAGCAGTGGTCATATGACTCCAAGCCGATTTATTATATAAAATATTCTGTTACACAAAAATTGAATGTCCTCATCAACGGAAGTCATTCTGATCACTCTAAACACAACTCATAAGTGTGGATATTGTCAGTGACTGAGTGGTCATTGAATGTGCCTGACTCCCACTCCATCAGGCCCAATATCCTATTCAGATTACGCCATTTGTTAAGATAATCATCGAGTTAAATATTAGAAAGAAAATTGAACGTATGAGGAATGGAATTACTCTATACCATCATATTTATTAACATAACTGGCGTAATCTAAATAGGCTATAACGTCTCGTTGAATTATCTCAGATGACGTAATATTTACGCCCTCCATCGTGTAGGAAAGTAAGTCTATACCTCAGGTGAGTACGATAGCCTACACAAAGCTGCATAGAAATAATGTCTCTCATCACAACAGAGCTGTTACTGTTTATTTTGCAGGATAACTAGTTTAAGCTCGTTCAGCGAAGAGAGGGGTATATCCGAGGTGCGATGTAAATGGGTCCTTTTCTCGAACTAATCCTGTTGAATCTGATGATTGTTTTAAAATTTAAATTAATATTTACCTCACGAATTCCGTTGGTAACCTGCCCGCGCTTCAATCCTACAGATCCCCCTGAAACAGGTGCAACCATGTTAGAATTGTTCACCGTCACTACGGCAGGCACTCTGATAGGCGTCATCCGGGTGTCGCTTCAAATATTCAGGCATGTTGGCGGCTATGACCTCGCGACTAAGCCCAAGCCCAGATAGTCTGCCAGATCTGGGTAAAATTCATTTTGCCATTCTGTCCGCATCACCACCGGAGCCAGGCAGAAGCCGAGCGCTGATTTGCTGGAGTAGGCTTGGAGGATCATGGAACGGGGCACTTTGCTGTTGAGCGACGGCATTCAGATGCATGATTCTGGATTGCAGAATTTTTTCCAATGCATGTCTCGAGTGATGGATACAGCGAATGATGAGATCTGGCTAGAAATATAAAAAATAAGAATTAATTAGGTACTACACTGGAGTCGGTTTACGGGCTCTGTTTTTCGAGTTTTCCAACATTAAAAACCATGTAAAAAGATTTTTAATCTGGATTGCGAAACGCAAATTTCAAACCACATAAGAAATCTTCGTAAAAAATAACCCCAGTGTATATCTCTTGACCAATCATGCACGATGGCGAGAATGGAGAACGTGGAAAGAGAATGGAAAGCAAGAGAAAGATAAAATACAGATCAAGGGTAGATGGAAAAAGAGAATTTGAAAATGGAGACAGAGAGAAAAGAAAAGAATACAAAGAAAGTGAAATAGAAAGTAGAGGAAGTGGAATGAGAGAATGAGAGAAATGAAAAAGAATCCAGAGAGGAGAGTACAGACATCAAAGAAAGAAGAAATGAAAACAAGAATGCAGAGAAGGAATGAAGGAATAAAGAAAATTGAGAGAAGAATAATAAAGGAAAATAGAGTTGAAAAACGAACGAGAAAGTTGAAAGATAATGCAGATGCAGAAAGAAGAAATGGATAAATAGAGAAGTAGAGAGAGAGAGAATACAGAGAATGTGGAAATGCAAGAGAAAATGAAAAATAGAGGTACAGAAGTGAGAATGCAAGAAAGTGGAAATAGAAGGTTATGGAGAAAATGGAAAAATGTAGAGCAAGAAGAGAGAATGCTGAGAACGATGAGAAAAGAATTTAGAGAAATGGAAAGAGAGAATTCAGGAATCAGTGAAATAGACAGTAAGAAAGCAAAGAAATTGTAGAAAGGAGTAGAAAGAAGATAAGAGAAAGTGGAAAGAGAGAATGTAGAGAAAGTGGACAAAGTGTAAAAAGAGAATTTCAGAAAAAGTGGAAATAAGAGAGAATATGAGAAAGTAAGAAAATCCAAAAAATGAAAAGAAAGTATATAACGAAGGAAATAGAGAATACAGAGCAAGTGGGAAAGGAATGAGATAAATTGAAAGAAAGAATGCAAAGTGAAAAAGAGAATTCAAAGAAGATGGAGAAAGTAGAGGAATTAGGAAATGAAAGAAAATGCAGAGAAAGTGAAAAGAAGAGAAAGTAGACAGCGAGAATGCAGAGAAAGTAAAAAGAAGAAAAGAAAAGAAAATGGAGAAAGCGGAAAAAGAGAATGCAAGAACGTGAGAAATGCAAAGAAATGGAGAGTTAAAAAAAATTGAAAGTAAAAAGAGAGAATGCCGAAAAAGTGAGAAGAGAGAATCTAGATAAAATGGAAAGGGAGAATTCAGTGAAATTGGAGAAAAAGTAAAGAAGCAGAGAATTACAAGAAAATGAAGAACGTGGAAAAAGAGAATGCAGAGAACGTGGAAAAGCAAAAAGAGAGAATGTAGGAAAAGTGGACAAGTTGGAAAGATAGAATGCAGAAAAAGTGAAGAAAGTAGAGAGAATGTAGAGAGAAGGTAGAAATTTAGAAAAGAATGAGAGATCGTGGAGAATGAACAAATAGCATACACAACCTCACTTGATCAGTACAGTTGCTGATGAAGAATGTATAGCCGCCAGACATTCTAGTGAAAGTACTATACGTATGTGGGAAGTGTTGGTTGAGAAATGGATTGCAAGTGATTTGATTATGCGTCCAATTTGGGAATCTCGAGCTCGTTCAGTGTGCTGCTAGGTTGCGAAGGCCGAAGGTCCTTCGTAGCTTAGTTGGTTAAGCACCGTCTAGCGTACTGTAGGGCATACACAGACAAACAGATACAATACTCGTGAAATTATTATCGTTCACTGATTTAGGTCATTTTAAATAATGCATTAGTTGGCCAAGATCACCGTGGCAGCGCATCGGATTTGCCTGAGTTTGAGTTTGTCACTAACGCCATCTGCTGTGATTTTCCCAACTTAGAAAAACTACATGTCGTTAGTGTGTACGACATGAATTGATGAGTGAATGCAATGTTATGTCGTTTGTTGTGGTCATGGGTTCGAGTCCATCGAAGGAAAGTGGTTACCTCAATACATTTTCCTAATCAATATCTTCCAATAATGTACATATCATATGAGCTACATTGTAAATAAATGCCCTAGTAACATTTTGGTTTTATGCTGGTTTTATCGTAAAATATGGACTTCAAGAGCGTTATAAATAAAATGTTACTTGATTGGAAGAATAAGACCTTTTAATAGAATATCGTATATTTATTTGATAAAGTCGTTGAAAATGTAAAGTTTAGGATTTTTTTGGTTTTCCAAACCTGGTGGAGCAATCCTATAAATATGTTTTGGGAAAATATTGATTCAACATTCTGATTGGAATGAAAAAGCCCGGTCAGAATTGCGCCTCATGCAGCGTGGAAAGAGAAATTCGAAGAGCGGGAAATGTTTCGAGCCAGCTAACTGCAAATTAATTTTGTTTATGGGAGTGATTTCAAAATATCCTCTCTCGCTTGGGCGCAGAAAAGCGTCCCAATTAGCAGCACCTGTTTTTCAAAAGTTATTTAAATTGATTTTTTATCAGCCTGTAGTGCTAAGGATCTTAGAACTTTTCAACAGACGATTGTTCTCAAATACATAAAGTGAGGTTTGAGCACAGAAATTAAAAATGTCACGAATGTCGCAGACAATAATGCTATTTACACTAATTGATTCTCGCGCCTAATTTCAGATTAGAGCAACATATTAGAAGAAGTTTTAGGATCCTTTGGGCCGATGTCTCACGTAGCGGTTTTCAGCTGTGCTGACGCAGCGTTACTCGGCGGTTGAATCAGCTGGGAAATGGCACGACAAGCTGGTAATTTACGCAAAACTTTACCGTCAAACCATCTGTCACCCCTAAATGTCATCCGTCTGCAGCTGTTGTCAGTCTGTCATTTCCATTTTCTCCAATATGAATACAGTTATCATTATCGAAGACATCAAACGAAATATTTAAAGAGGAAAGGAGCTTTAGAGTTTTATTCTATTATTGCAGGGGGTTTTGTTGACTGAATTTTAGGAAATGCCACAATATTCTTTTTATGCAAAGAATGTTTAGCCAAATTTGAGCATAATCAATTGGCAAAAAGCCCCTGAATTTAGAACAAAACCTGCTAGCTCGTCATTCCCCTTATTACAAATATAAAAGTTGATTTGATTTGTAGAAGCTCATTGCCCCTGAACAAGAATGAATAGGCAATGCTATTAAAACAGTCATGAGTTTTACATACCTATGATGTATTATCCCAAAATAAGTTCATTGATGCTATTTAGTAGAGAGTAGAAAATCATCTCACTGTGGATTTAAAAGTTCCTATTACTTAAAATGAAAGTTGAACTTTGAAATTAATTATAGATCTGTAAATTAAAATCATAGCCACATACGATGTTGTTTAAAACACGTTCTCAATATAAGACAGAGAGGGCAGAATGTATATGCTTTGCTTAATCCTAATATATTTTTTATCAATAATAAATAAATATTGCTAAATGTCATAATGTTCTTTATTTCCAACATAAATTTATTACTTCATATGGGGAGAAATCTTGAAAAATAGTGATCCAAGCATTTAGTTGTCTTGTCTTTGATATACGAGGTACGATGATTTTCATTAGTTTCATAACAAATAAATAGGGACGAATCATTTATTCTAATAAAAAGTCTAAACAGGTCTGATACCAGCAGTGCTCTACATATTTGGTACTCTAAATAAATTTTCACTCCACCGCACACACGGACTGATCGCTCCGTTGCCACAACACTAGAAGAGTCGCACTGATAGGGGTCTTACTGTGGCTCGCCACAATCTCACATCTCGGTCTCTTTTTAAAATTGCAATCCACATTGTTTGACGACATGCTTCCGCTGACATTCCTAAAAACATGTACATCTATCAGCAATAGAAAAGCTAAGATATAGGTCATTGCGCGCGGCAAACCTAACCTCACTATTTTGACAGGTACTGGTCCTGTTGTTTACGTTTCGGACTTAGAATTTTTTGATCCAAAAATCTGCATATTTCACGATGTTGAGACATTCCAGCATTCCTGCATTCAAATATTGGTAATCATCGATAAGCTTAGGTAATTAACGATCAGAAAATCAAAGAATGATAGAAGTATCTCAAAATTAAAATAAAATCGTCTGTAAGCCAGGACCAGTACCTGTCAAAAGTCGTGTGATGTCACTGTGCAATGGGAATGGTATCAAACTACATTTTATAACTTTTCTCCATGGCGGAACTGCATATCGCCTGCCTCTGTGTATACAGGGCTCCACGAAATGCGCTTTTTGGTTGAATTCTGCTCCCATTATTCAGTCCAAAACTGTCACATCGCTATTTGTTCGGAAATTAATTTTTTTCTGGTAAAGTTGGTAATAATAATACAATCAACGTCACCACACTCATCGCGCACATATTTCCGTTGACTTTAACTCTATTCGCCCTGGGATGTTTGCTTGTCAGTTCTTTCCAAAGGTGTTTGACGACTGGTAACATAGGAACGGAAGAAACACTTGCTGTCTGAATATCACTCACTATTATTTAAAGAAGTTAGATTTGAAATTTTGTTATTTGCAAACCAACGAAACCAAATGAACTGATTTGAAGTATTTTTGTTTGTTTTGATTTCGCCTGACAGATCTCCTTCGCAGATGTTTCCATTAGAAATCTTGTTGGAAAGAAAGAATAGAGAAATGTCAAAAATACTGCGGCACGCTGCGTTCCTGTGGGAATTGCGGTGACTTGTGGTAGCTCGCCGCTACATGAGACGCGTGTCGACGCTGCGTTAACGCAAGTGCGTGTGCATGATTCTATTTGATGTTGGGTACTGTACCGCAATTTATGACGCCGCGCACGCAAGTTCAAAACCGCTACGTGGATCATCGCCGTACTCGGTACATGTTTAATATATAAACACAATCAAAATCTGGGAAAAAGTTAGTAACAATTAGCCATGACATCAAAATGACATTTCTCGTCACTGGATATAATTATAGTATCTTCTCATCTCATGATTTCAATTTAATTACTATTAATTGCATCGATTGCATATTATTCGGCAACTTGGCCGTACAAAAATCTTTTTTTTTTTTTTGACGTAAATACGCTCTAAGGGTCTGTTCCTCATTTGAGAATTAAAATTAAAAGCGACAGTTCGAAAATTAGCAAATAACCTGGTCATAAGAATATTGGGCTACCTAACCAATAAGACATCGATGAAAATGATTCGATATCTGTCAAAAGTAATCTGGTCTGTGAGCAGAATTATTCGATACATTGAAATGTCACTTTTAAGTTTATTTTCAGTTTAATTATCCAAATGAGACAGACCCTAAGGGTAGGTACCCCCCGGTTAGATCAATTCATAAAGCTGGAAGTGGAAAAAGTGCTCTAAGGTTAAAGAGAACAAAAACCTTGCGGGAGACCTTACGGGTCACCTCAGACATATTAAATGAATTTGCCATAAATCCCAATAGGAATTTGTAGTGATCGGATGGAAACGGTAGTCAATTATGACTTACCTTACGATGTGTTCATTCCTTCCCGCCAGGAGTGGGGGAGATGGACCACGTTCCAACAGGCTCTAAATTTCTTCACAGATGGTCTGAAAAAGAATAATCTGACAGGATCCGGAATCTGCACTTCAAAAAATTTCTGTCCACTTAGGACAGTGGCCCAGTATTTCAGGCGGAAAATGCAATATTAGAATGTTATTATGCCTGAGGAGAAAGTATAGATCTAAAATATGTATTTTCTCTGACAGCCAAGCGGACTTTCCTAAGTCGCTTAATAACTACACTTGTAACTCAAAGCTAGTGTAATGCATTCTGGCTTTGAAAACTTATCCATACGCAATCGAGTCTACCTATATTGGATCCAGGACATGCGGTCTAGAGGAAACGAGATTGCTGATGAGCAGCCAGAATGGATCTAATGAAAGGTTCATTGGCCCTGAGTTCTTCGGATCTCAGACTGTCTGTAAAAATGGAACTGAACAAATATATGGTCAACAAATCACATCAAACTGAATGCATCTTCCCCATACGAGCCAATCCAAAAGGCTCGTAAGCATTAACCCCAAGAAAACCCAACAACCATTAGGTCTCAACAAAAGGGATCTCAACGACCATACGGTCTAATAACCGACACTGCCCTGCAGATACCATCTACAAAAGATCGGAGCAATCCAAACCTCAAATCTGCCGCTTCTGTGACGAGAGAAAACATCAGAACACATCCTCGTTGGCTGCAGTGCACTCACCAACGTAGGTTCAGTTCTCGCAAGCCCTTTAGGGCCTGCTAAGGACATATGGATTTTATCCCCAGACGTGGTTGGCTTCAAAAGCTAGTCTGCCGAATGGGAGTCAGATACTGTAACTCAGGATCTCTATTCATCAATAATAGATGGTCTTAGTTCAGTCGATACCAAGGTATCCAGTGACAAACAAGTTACCTAGGATAATCAGTATTTCACAAAAAGGGTATATCACAATAGTCCTAAATCTGGACGCAGTGATCTTCACCGACAAACGAGGAAAAAAAAGGAAGGCTCGGATAATAGGGTGACAAATGAAAATTTCCAAATTGAGACCGTCACGAAATCACAAGATTTCGAACTTATATACGCCTTTGTTCTCCGATGATTTTCAGACTTATATCAATCGACCCGGAAATTTCTACAAGGAAGATCCATTAATTATGTAACGCAAAGGAAATTTTCTAACCCCCTCCCCTCTATGTCACACTTCTTTGTAAGGATGGCGTCTGAAATTTGTATAGGGTTGTCACACTTCGCTGGACCCCCCTCAAGCGTTACGTAATTTGTGGACGTTCCCCAATTTTCAGTTATATTAAACTTTGCATTATGAACGAAAATAGGTATTGGATCATTTTGGCAGCACCTCTTCTTGTCCGGAAGAGTCTCGTTTCAGCCGTCGCCTTAAAGCGCGGTTGGCTTTTTGACTCTACGTAAAAAAATTCAATTATTTAATTTATTCAATTCCATTAACGCAACAATCAGACGTAAATGATTTTCATTTTTCATATATACCGTCGCGAATCTGAAACAAATTCATTTAGTGTGTGTATATTGAATATTACCTTTTAGAATGAAAGTAGGTGCTCGCTCATGGCAAAATGTATTGAGCAAAATCATACTTTTGATGTTGATTATGATGAAAAAACCATCAAGCTCGGAAACCCTGCAGAAAAGTTGCAAATGTTTCATCAATTCTTATTATAACCTTAGGTAACGGTTAATGTTTTAATCAGCTCTGCAAAAAAAAGCTACAAGGTAATGGTAATATCCAAGGTACATTGTCATTTGACGCATCAAATGAGAATTTGTTTATTTCTAATCCGGAACCGATCCCATGAGGTTTTGTCAGAAGCGATTGCGTTGCGTGGACTACATCGGTGGCGTTGTCAGTCCACGAGAATGCAATACAATGCTGGAAATGAGAACTGGATCCAGATTTGCAAGGATCAAAGCAGCGTCTTGTCGTTTCGGATACACTGACCAGTTCGCTGGACGAAAGACCATCTAGTAGTACGGGGACACACAGCTGTGAGTTTCATCACTCAATATACGACTAGTGGCGGACTTGCGCGCGTGTCTCGACTAATGAACCGAGTGGGCCGAGCTATCGATCCGGATGATTGAGTTGGAATACAACTGGGTCACTCCGAGGTCACTCCTCCTAACCACTGCACGATCTTCGATGCTAGCACAGCACTTGGTTACTTGGCTGGTTTGTATATTTCAAAGAGGAACATCATAGCCAACCGGAAGCTGTGGAAATTTTGTTTGATTCAATACCAATAAAAAATATTAAAAATTTCTGCGGTTTCATAGGTTTCAAGATTTTAAATAAAAGAATATACTAAGATGGAATGAAATATATTAATAAACGTAATGATTTATTGTTATTTTTTATAATAAAATCATGCATCGACCTTTATAAAGACTATATGAAATTTAATCATGTATATGAGTATCTGACATAAATGTATAAGTTTCATGTTAAGATTACCTTATGAAATGCTGCATAGCATATATATAAATTAGGTATATATTACGAAAACCACAAGGCAAAAATATATGTAGTCCGAAATATATTCATTGTGTACAAATTCTTTTGTGTGCTTTTTGTGCAGTGTTTCGCACAAAAGTAGAAACATAGAGTCAGACTACCAGACCGGTCAGAAACAAATGTATTGCGATAAATCCTAAAATTTTTATTCAACCTTTGGGTTTTTCCCAAAGGAGACTCAGCGCCAGGGATGCCAGGGATATTTTATAGATGTCTTCACAGTCGAGTAAAATGTCTCAAATGTCTTCAATATCAAATGTACGATTATCAGTGAAAATTTAAAATCCTATAGGTTTGTAACATCATCTCATTGATTTCATGTATCGTTTATTTTTGATCCTCAAATTGTTAGAATTCAAAGAATACTTTTTAAATCTTCATGGTAAGATTTCTAATGAGTTCTTTAAATAAATTCCAATACGATTTTTTTAAACTGATTTTCCTTGTTGAATCTATTTCGAGATTTATTTTAAAGACTTCTTACCTTCCACAGATTTTCGAAGATATTTCGAAGAATTTCTGGAGAAACTTCTGGATAAATTCCTGATGATTTATCGAAGATTCTAAAGGAACTCCTGAAGGATTTCCTGAGAGAATTACTGTTAGGTCATCCAAAAGATTTTCGGAAATTTCCCAGATAAATTTCTGAAGGAATCCGATGAAATGCTAATGGAACTTCGGAGGAACTACAGGGAGGAATTCCAAGGGATTTTCGGGAGAATTTGGGGGGATTTTCGGAGGAATAACCAAGCGATTTTCCTGAGAATAACTGAGAGTTTGCAGTGAAGTTCGAAGAAATTTCCAAGATCTTCAGGGATGAACTTCTGATGAACATCTTTGGAGGAACTTCCCTGGGGTATATAAATTTCCGAAAGAATTCTGGATGAGATAACGAGAAATTCAGAGCTACTTTCAGAGGCATTATTGGAGAATCTTTTCGGCTATTGCTGGAGCACCATCAGGAGCAATTCCTGGAGCACAGATTCAAGGTTCTTGGCGAATTTCTCGAACGCCTGCAGGAAGCTTCGAGGGAATTCCCTGGACAGAATGCCTAGAAAAGTCAGAAAGAAACAAAACTAAGAATTTCTGAAGGAACAACTGGAGGACTTTCTCGACGGAATTTTGGGATCCTACGGAGGAAGCATCTGGACGAATTTATGGAGGAGCTCTAGAGGTACTTTCAGGAAATTTGGAAATTTGAAAGATTCTAAGAATCATGACGAATCCCTGAAGGGCTTAATGTGGAATTTCAGAAAGAATTCCAGAGATGGATTTTCCTGGAAAAATTCTCCTTAAAGGGATTTCCAGTTAAAATACTGGCAGAGTGCCTTAAAAGATATTTATTGAAAAATACGGAATTCAAGGAAGAATTCAAGAAAAGTGTAGCGAGTTAACCCTTGAACTTTCTCGAGTCTTAATAAAAGCTCTGGTGATTTTATTATGAAATTCCTCTGATTATTTTCAAAAGATTCTCCGTACAAATTAAAAATAATTTAATTGGCTATTTGTCGACATTCAAGAATTTTCTATGGAAACTAAGAAAATTTTCTGAGAAGATTGAAAAATTTCTTTAGAAATTTAGAACTTTCCGTAAAATGTGGTACATGGAATCCGAGCAACCCTGAAATTTTAAATACACATCTGGAGTACATCCACGAAAACATATAGACAAATTTCTTGTGGAAATGAAAATGAGATTCTTTGGGAGTTTAGAAGATTTTCCCGCCATTTGCCCATACTGAAATTATTATATATTTCAAGATAATTTGAAAGAATTTTCAATTTCAATTCTTGATTTTCAAGGAGAAATTCTCAGAATTTGCATGTTAATTCTTTTTTATTTTCACGAATAATATTAAAAAACGAATTTTTCATTTTATTTTTGTTCAAAGAAAATTCATCAAGTTCTTTAAAATATTCTTATTCTCGACGGATTGGAACACTGAAAAGATCAGATGAATTATAAAGAAATTTAAAAAAAATGTTTCTAGCCTCAAAAAGTCATAATAGAATTTATCTTTCTTGCCGTTTGAAATAAATTAGAT
The DNA here is from genome assembly GCF_024139115.2 of Armigeres subalbatus. NCBI lineage: Eukaryota > Metazoa > Arthropoda > Insecta > Diptera > Culicidae > Armigeres > Armigeres subalbatus. Next base: position 253,910,778 of record NC_085140.1, read on the forward strand.
CGGTCATTGCGTTCTGATACCGATCGCATCTTTTAACAGACAGTGGACGCCACTGCTACCAAGAAAATTTAAACGAGATGACTTGCCATCGGGATTTTTTTAACCAGCACATAACAAAAGTACGTTTGAGTCTACAATGCACTTGAATCATGAGACGAGTTTGTACCATTCATTTAATCTCACACTTTGATTGTGAGTCTTGACTGATACGTATTTCGACCCAACAGTAAGGTCGAAATACGTATCTGTCCAGGTACAATCAAGTGGTGGAATACATCAGATTATACAAACTGTCTTATATCAAGATAAAGCATTCACTAAAAGCTCAAAAATAATTTTCTTAACAAAGTCTAAATGCGTTGCAATTAACTCTTATCAACCGACTGAGTGTCAAATGAATTTTTTGTTTGGAATTTTAAGCCTAGAGGCATTAGTCATTAGGTATCTGTTCTATATTAATAACAGCCCATATTAAATCCTAACCGTTGATAACCAAATAAAAAAATCAATTTAATTACACCCCTTTACATCGGATGGATAATAATAATGGATGGAATACCTCGAATGTTTGAATATTATTCAAGATTTTGTTTAAATAATGTTTTAATTACAAGAATCAAATTATTAAAAGATAAAAATATAAAGCATTTTCTTTTCATTTCACTGAACTGGATGGTTTGATGACCGTTTGATTGTTACCAGATTCATCTGTTTTTGCCGTTGTTTTCCACCAATTTCAAGCTAAACAATTCTATCCCTTCAAACTCACTTCACAGTACATAGCATATCACATTTTTAACTACGAATATAATTATATTTTAAAACAATGGATTTTGTATAGTTTGATATATAGGTTTATTTCGAATAACGTTCAATTATCCTTGTCCGTACCCAACTGTTTACATGGCTTGCAGTACTCAAGGTTGCCGACCGTGATTTTATTCCAAAAGCGCTTGAATGAATCACTGTGAATTAACCTTATGTTTGTAAAATAAATTTAATGAAAGATAAATTCATGACAAATACAGAATTGAACTGATAAGATGGAAATCAAATAAAAAACAGCAATTTGTAATTATATTTCAACTCAAATAAAACATTGAAGAATTCGCATCACTGCAATCATAAGCCATGTATACACACAGCAATAGTGTGCGTATTTTATGTTGGAAACAGTATTGATATAGGTACATGGCTAGGATTAACTGTTTTGAAATGTTATTGAAATAGGCATGGCGGTGATGATGTTTTAGCCAAATACTAATAAAGTGATGAAATTTATTTTGGTTACTAAATTGTTTTCAATTAAAATTATACGAGCTGAGCATAATTATTCCTATGTTTTGTGATTATTGGGTGAGAAACAATGCATTTCATAGCATTGCCTTATTGTTATTGATATAGAACAGATACCCTGGTGTAGAACTTTGTTTTATCTGCATTTACGTTCAGCCAAACTGCACCAAGCGGCTTCTGGAAACTGACTTGAAAAATTTTATTCGCACGAGAGGAAAACGGAATCATTCTACATCAGTGCATACGTATATTTGATGAATGATGTCCAGTTATGAGGTTGGGGGATGTTCGATAACTTCAGATCAATTAAATCCACTAAACGAAAGCTTGGGGCAGAAAAATAGTTGAATTTTTTGTTTATAATAGTATTTTGACAGAACCCCGACCATTTAGAAGTCGCAAAATTTATAAGTTAGTAATCAAATTATATTTTCTATTCGCTGTCTTATTGATTGTCTACAAGTATTTTTAAGTAAGTCTTCAAAGTCTTCAAAATGTCTTTATGAACAATGTTTCACAGAGATTCAAATGTCTTCAAATCGAAGACATGTTCCTCAACTGGCATCCCTGCTCAGCAAGATCATGACAAGGGGAAAGTTATAAAGTTGAACCTGATTTTGACAATTGTCGCTCCATTGTTTGTGGAGAAACTGACAAAAAAATAGAGCTTTTATTGAATTTTTCATTGTCAAATGCAAGTTTTGACAGTATTATTCATGTATGATAAAAAACATGTATAAAAGGTCTATTTGGAGTTAGCTGAAGACAAATGTCATTGTCTTCAATGATGAACGAGCCTTAATGCAACAATAAAATGTAATGTAGTATGGTGATGCATATAGGGGCATGTTTGTGCAGGCATGAGAAGATTGGTTTCAGATAATTAGCTTATTCGCTTTGTCTGATAGTTCCACGCAAATCATCATCAGGCAGCTGAATGTTTCGCCACCTGCTGATGGTGTTGGCTCTGCGCGAGAGCTACTGGACTGTCAAATCGTCGTTTGGAATCTATGTTTCAAAAAAGCAGATAAGTCAGTTTTAAAATTTTGTCTTGAATCGTAGAGGCTTTTGAAAATAGGTCATGTGCAAAAAGAGAATCTTCGATCTATTCTTTCAATTATTATGAAACTATGCCAAAATTTATTTCTGAATATCTTACAGATATCCAGACAAATTTGTCTATCCTGTTGAAGTGAAATGTACCAAACATGCAAAACTAAACGATATATTAGCTAAAGAAGCGTGATCAGAATCTCTTGCTGGTACATATCGACCTATTCTCAGCACCAATTGTTATTACCAATGCCTCATAATGTGCAATTAGCGTAATGCAATTCGTACAAATATATTTATATTAAACTCAGTATTGGTGTGCCTTTCTCGCGCATTAAAAATAAGAAAAACAAAGAGAGGTCATAGCAATTTAGAGGATTTACTTTTTCCATTCAATTTATGTATTTTACTACAATAGTTGAAAAAAACCAAAAATTTCATTTTTTTTTTTCTTTTTGGCAGAAAACAATGTTTTTTAATAACTTTAGCGACGACCGATGGTCCAATTTATAGGAAACAACTAGACGCAATCCACGTCGACTGCAACTTGTTGATGAGCATATACCAAAAAGTGTGTCTCTTTTGTACACACACACACACATACATATTACACAGAACATCACCTCAATTCGTCGAACTGAGTCGATTGGTAATAACATTCGTTGGTCTCCGAGCCTCTATCTAAAAAGTCTGGTTTTGAGTGATCCTATACTTATGTAATACTTTGTATTACGAGAAAGGCAAAAACGAAAACGGAAAATGCGAGCTTTTTTTTTGCCAACCTAAAACTAATATGCTGTTACATATTTATTAAAAATTATTGTCAAGGGGAGGGGTAATCTTCTGCTTCTACTGAATCGAGCGGTAAAATTGAACGCAGAGGTTTTGTGCTGGGAAGGTTCTAAGATATTGAGACCTTTCCTTTGAAATCTGGTTCTATACAAATGAAACACCACTCATCATAATCACCAACTAAGTATATTTCAACCGTTTGTAATTGTCGGCAGATTTCCAAGCTCCGCAACATCAAGTTTCACGAGAAGAGACATTTTTAAAATTTTAATGTTTGACACCGTAACTGAATGATTTTCTGATACATGTTCAGCTACCTTAGACCTAAACTCATTTTGAACTTTACTTCGCCTTCTTAACCTTACTTCTGCAATATGTTCTTTGGAACTCTTGCATCTAACGATGAGATCTTTTGTTTGACCTTCCATACATACTTTTATCACACTGTGAACAATTAATTTGATAAACTCCCGGCCTTATTTAACATTTCCCACTCTATCCTTGTGGAGAGTGGTTTCAACAGTTCTAGTTGATTGCTTCGTTGAGAATAAATCGATGCCGAATTTCAGTCGATGGCGTAGCTGGTAAGGATGTGTTGATCATAGGGACCGATACCTCTTCAGCGGTTCATCGATCGGTGCCGTATCACGTCTGTTTTTCCGTAGGTTCCTCCTGCTTCTGTTGGATCTTGCAAGCTTGAGATACATTCATTTTCCTCGCCATGTCAATCTGTCCGTTCTAGTACAACTTCCAAATGGTTCGTTAATCTCACTGGAACGTTTGGGAACAATGCCACATGTCGAATGACTCTGTCTTAAGGGACAAGTGAAGACATCCACCAAGCTCAAAATAATTTTCAGTATTTATTCTAAAATTCCTCCAAAATCCTTTTGAAGATTACCGAATTCCTTCGCTATTCTCAAGGAGGATTTTAAACATCTTCCAGAATGAATCCAGTAATTTTTTCAAAAATTATCTAGTGGGAATTCTCGAAATTTCCTCTTAGACATAAGGTCCACATCGAATTATTTCTTCAATTCTTTCTAAGATATCCTAAGACTCTGGAAATTCCTGCAAGAATTTTCGAAAGCCCCTTTGAGTAATAATTTTGAAATATTCAGAGTTTTTCAAAATTTCTAGGATAAAATTTAAAGAAACACCTGGGGAATTCTAACGAATTTGTAAGTGCTGGTTGTTAGGTGATGGCTGTTGAGGAAACTGCGTAAATGTAGCCCCAATGCGTGAACTATTTGTGAATAGTAGATAAAACTCAATTTTATGGACACTTCTACGGAATCTTAAAACTCAAAGGAAAACGCGTTTGGCGGCACGTTAATAATACCAAAGCAATGGACAACATTTCATTTATGATTTTGCTTAAGGTATCGCAGCATGCATATATTTATTACAAGCATCTTAGATTTCTCCAAGAATTGTTTTGGACATTGTTTACATCTTCAGAAATTCTGGATTTCTTTAAAAAGCATCCGAAAAACAACTTTAGGAAATAAATTTAAAAATAATTTTCAAATTCTCAATGTTTCTTCGAAAATTGAGAATGAATTTTAAGAATTACTTCAGTATCCTGAGGTAGAGTTCTCTTAAATTCAAAGATTCTGGAATCTTTCCAAATCATCTATTTGATTTTTAAACCATCTCCGAAACTCCTTAGAAATATCTACGAAAACATTTTGGTAATTGGATATACCTTCGAAAAATTCCTTTGGGGATTTGTTTGAATTGCTTTTACAAATTCCTTTTCGAAAATTATTATTAAGGTTGAAATTTGCGTTGAATTTCATTTTTTATTTATTTAGGATTCATTTAGAGTTCCTTCAGGAATTTCACTGAAATCCCTTTAAGATACTCACAACAATTTAAAATCAAAAATTCTTCTATAAATTCGTTAATGCTGAACTCATTTCTTAATTAAAAGGACGTTAATAAAATTTCAAAAATCAAGATTTTCTAGAAAGTCTTCAAGAAATTCCTGAACTTTCAAAGCAAATCTTCGGAACTTTCAGGGGAAATTGTTTAGGATATTCATGGGTTGTTTCAGTAAATTCTTTCATAGAAATTTCTTGAAATTCCTCTGGAATTTCTCTGAATTTTGAATTTCTTTAAATATGTTAAAGATCATTATTCTTCTGAGCCTACTCACTATTCACTTTTATGTATCAACAAACAGATACGTATTTCCTGTTTCCTCACTGAAATCTTTTCAGTGTTTGTTATCGACAACAACCGATAACAAACCTAAAATCGATAATAAATACTGAAAAGTTTTAAGTAGGAAACGAAATACGTAAGCCTGTTTGTTATATAAAAAGTGATAGTATAAACGAAGAATAATAGTCTTCTAACCTTGCATTTCTAAGACGCCTTAAAATAATTAATCATTCTTTAAACATCAAGGATCAAGCTTCCGATCAGAGCTTGGGTACAAGACGAGGTGAGCTGACCAGGGTACACCAGAATGACACTTGCAACGAACGTGGGGCGCAAGGGTGGAGAAATGGATGGAGAGATGCGGCCTCGAACCGTGTATTGTGGCGTCAAATTGTTGATTCAGTGTTATCTATTTAGATGTAAGATAAATAAATGAATGAAACATTATTTTTAGATGATTTTATACAAACGAATTCCCGCTTTCGGTTGAAAATGAACTTTACGTGTTTGTTGTTAACATGCGTCTTGATTTGCTTGGGCGAATACAATATGAATTCCATTATTTTGGATTTCAAAAATGGTATAGACCTATTGGAATAGTTTATACAACAGCAGCAGCAGTGTTGCGCATTCAGAGTTGCCTGTTGATTTATTTATTCAGAGGTCAGATTTCGCGTCTTTTTATATAGTGTCCTTAAGGTGATTATACAATTGGTACCGTGGAGAATTTCAGATTTTTTAACTTTCACTTTAAACTTTAATTTAATTTAATAGAGTCTAAATAGATCAAAGAATCGACTGAGACAATAAAACGAGATAAAATTTTAGACGCTGCAGGAAAAATGCTGACAGGCATATCTGCTCCGTATGTCCCGATACTAATTACCTAGGATGTAGTACATGACATAACTTTAAATACTAAAAACGAACTGAGTGTATATTGCCTCAGAATGTACAGCTTATGTTTAATATGTCAGCACTTCCGCTCTTCAACGTTCCATTTATTAAACTTAAAAATCTGTCACCACATTTACCTGTTGACTTACATACCTCTGAGATCACTTATCCTGCACGCCGACAACCGCATCGTTTCCTTGATCACTCGAAACACTCTCGTCCGTGATAAAGGCAAGGAATTCATTTCCATTGACATGTCGTGGCAAACGTTCCAAGTGTGCGCAAACAGTACGTACAATATTATTGTCACGCTCGATCTTTATTGTGTGCCGTTCGTCTGGTATTGATGTGCCTTCCTGCAGTAACTTACTTGCTGTATTCACAATGAGACACAAACACTGGATCCACTTATCGAAACCCTCCGAAGTGATGTTGGAGGGCTTCTTGGAGATAAACACTTCCATCTGGAATATGATGGTAATGATCGAGGAAAGCAGAAACTTGCAACAGGTCAGGTAACGGATAACCTTATCCGTTACTATCATTTGAGCCACATTCAACAAATCCGAAAATCTACTGTACTGCACATGGCGCTCAAATTCGGTGTATAGATCGAAAATGATTCCATCTCGATCATCTCGGTCCTTCTTCGACATGAATGGAATCGCCGAAAAAATAGTATTCCACAGTTCCCATCGACATGGATGATCGCTCAACATGACACATATACGGCGCAGTAGGGTTTTGCCTTTACGCACAGCCAACATCGATATAACTCTATCCTGGGCGAGACCGTTCATTAAGACCGTAATTAAATCCTCAAATGTCTCTTGTTCTACATCAGTAGGTTGGTCAAATATCTGATCAGGATTTCGCTGATGAAGAGAAAGCTCTTTCTCCCGCTTTTCTTTGGCAATCAGAGCAGCTTCCATTGCTAAAGGATTTTTCATGTCTTCCATCTTCAGCAAACATTTGTAAAGAGTTTCGATGTGCAGCAGAATATGGCGAGATTTGCGTTGCATGGACAGCTCTAGTCCCACACAGTTGGACTGCGCAGTTGATTCGTTCCCAACGACGTCCATATCGATAAGTTTTCTCGGGGCTTTGACACTGCCGCATTGTAGCTTTCCGAGAGAGTTTTCAAACTGAATGGGTGTGTATGATCGGTGTTGCTGCTGATCAATCGGCTCGTTGTTGTTTGTCTCGGAATGCTTTCGCTCGTGCCCACTGTTTCTTGTCAACGAGGACATCAATAAAAGTTGGGCATTTCCTCTTGGTTGCATAAACGGGTGATTCAACTGATTATCCTTGTACGCTTTGCTCTCATTCAATGATGATCCTCTGGAGGCGGCTAAGCGTTCCTTGTAGATGGTGAAGTAGTAATCGTTGATATATGGAGTATCCACATTCAGCTGAGTTAGTTGAATCCCAATAAGCCATTGTTTTTCGCGATTGGACATCATGTTGTCGTACTCGTCAAATCCTGTGTTCCTCGAAATAGTGCTAATGTTCCGTTGTCTGTGTTTATTGCAACTTTGCTGACGATAAAAAGAAAGCATTGGATGATTTTGTTGAATTTCCTGCACCAACTTCTTATTAAACTGATTATTTGGTATGTTTTGAATTTGATTTAGCTGAGGAATGTGTGGGACTAAACCCAACTGATGGCTGAAACCAACAGAAAAAGCTGGGTGCATCCTAAAGTTATTCATTGGTGGTAAATATTGAGCCGGCAAAAAATTGTACGGTAAGAACCCCACTGGAATACGTGATTGATGATTTAGTAGGGGTGGCGGAGGGAACATTTGATTTCGTGTTGCCATTATTGGTTGGGAAGATTCTTCGGGTTGAGGGTTGTTCGATGGAACATAAATGGGTTTCTTAATTTCAATGTGTTTTTTATTAGCTTTCTGTGCTTCCCATTGAATATCTTTTTTTCTCTTTAGATCTTGGTGTTGCTGCATGATATTTCTTTCGATGTCTTCTACCGATTGCATCATCGGGACATGCGAGCCAGAACCAATCCCAAATTGATTAGACATTTGATTTTGGACAACATTTGGCGATTCATTTGCACTATGAGGTAACGGCAGTACTTCCACTCCGGGTTTGCTCATAGAATTGTCCCAAATGCTTGGATCTAGCCTAAGACGGTTAGAAATGTCATCATTCAAACTTAAATCTTCTCCACTACTACACAGGCGCTCATCACAATCTTCTAAATTAAAACACAGATCAAATTCATCATCGTTCAACAGATCAGCCCGTGATTTCGTGGCATTGTAATTTTCCATGATGCATAAATGGTCGCTCGTTTCCATTCGAACCAGTTCTTCATGCATATTCTCCCAGTCTCCCTTGTCCAAGTTACCGAACGTTTCATCATTAAATGCATCGTAGTCGCCTTCGGAGCCCGAACCACCATTGGTCGCACCGTTTGCCGGTGGCTTACTCCTACCGGGGACGATGTCGAAAAACGAGCCCATTTGTTGCAAAACCTTTGCTAAACGTTTGTCAGGAAAGTTCAAACCATTTGAGAATATTTTTGCGAATTTTCACCTGCTATAACTGGGAAACTATTTAATAGCACGAATATCACTAAGTCTTTCCGATAACTTATTTTTGAGTTCTCTTTCTCTAAACAAAAAATTGACTTTTGCTCGACTATACACGGAAGCTTTCATTTACCCATTAATAGGTACTTTTCGTACCCATTTCAAACAAAAGCAGCATAACTCATTTAATGGGTAAATCGCATTTACCCATTAATGGCTACTCCCATTGAACTTCAGAAAATGGTAAATTTCATCCCCTGTTTTGCTATTGAAAATGTATAAATTTACCCATTTTTCCAAATAATTTTTGGATTTTCAATTCATTGCAATATCTTGGAGATAATTTGAAGAAAATACCAAACACCAAGGTTTGTCGGAACATCAATGTTTATTTTATATAAATATAAGATTGATTGTCGATTTCCCGTGTTAAATTGTGTATCTCCTTGGTGGACCTTGACTTGCAGAAGGTGAAGTGTCCCGATCGGCCACTTTTTGCTTCATCCATACTGGGTTTCTGTAATGGAAACATATGTGCTCTTTTCTTCAACTATTCCAGTTGCCAATAAGAACCACTTACCTTGTCCTGAAAGTCCAGCGTTGTAATTGTTCCGTAATTGTATTTTAAATTAGTTTTTTGTAGAATTTAATTCTGCCGCAGAAAACAGGCAAAATGGCTGCCTTTATTTTTCAACTTTTGGAAGGGTACGATTTACCCATTATTTATTATTAGAAGACATTCTGTATAATGGGGTGAAAGTACACTATTCGAGGTGAAAAAAAATTACCCAATATTTGACATATCAGTATTGATGCAAAAAATGGGTATATGAAACCCTTTAAATGGGTATTCGCAAATGTCCGTGTAGACATTCAATAAAATAGTTTGGCGCACAGCGTACACTGAACGAAAACGTCCGCCTTAATCTGAATGATTTGTCATCCAACTGCCTTCAAACTTATATATATATACAATCTCTTATCATATGATGCAATGGAATGGATGATTTTCCATCCGGAATCGGACTATAATCATTCAAATTTCGGAAGAATAAAGTTTTAAATTTGAAGTTATTTCTTACAAGCATAATAAAAGAAATAAACTGAATATTTATCATTTCAATAAGTATTGATCCAAAAATCATTCAAACTTGACTGACTATAACCATTAGGGTCTCGCCGACATTTCTCACCAACACGAACGCAGGTTCGTGGTTGCAAACAATCCCATTTGATTTTGCCGTGACAGCTGCTCGTGGTTGCAAACAAACCGAGTAAAAGTGTGAGTGAAACGTGCGTGTACGTACACGACCGCTGAAAGCCTAATTGACGAATACATAGACCGAAATGTCCGGTACAAAGCCATCAGAAAATCGGGCACCATGTCTTCTTCTTCATTTTGAAGAAAATACCCCTCGTGGGTGACGAATTACATAAATATTTTACGACCGCTGACTTACCCCTCTCAACGTTTTGACAGTTTGTTTGTTTGTTTTTCGTGAGGGAGAATGGCATTGCGTCGTCGTTTCGGTTTTGAATCGACGCATAAATAAATATTAATAAGTATTGCGCAGATTCCGCCTTATTAGACTCCTGCGCGAAATTATTTGCGTGAATATTTTTCCCGTGCAACACACACAAATGAATTGACACTGTTTATTGTTTATTTGAGTAAACAAAAACATGTGTGTTCGATAAATAACAACAACAAAAAAACAATTACGAAGATAGTTTGAATGTATTGGTGTGCACACTAAAAATTCGAAGTAAAACGAAATTGCGCCAGAGTCTAAAAAATGATGCAACGGGCAATATTTATCAAAATTAATATGTTTTTTGTGCGGGGTGTAGTAAATAAGAGCCGCTTCTATTAAAAAAAACCGGAGAGGATTTAGTTGGCCGGAACCTGGTTCGCTGTTCGCTCTTGTCATCGTCACCGAAAAATTGGCAAAAAATGTGTGGTGCACGGCTGCGGAAGCCGAACCGGAGATACGGTTTCTTTTTACGGATTTCCGAACGATCCTGGCACGTAATTGAATATGTATCTGAGGGCACCAAATATTAAGCAGATAAGAAAATTTGAGGAAAGATTAAGTTAAGAAAACGTCATGGAAAGATACGACATTGTTGTTTCATAGGGTTTCAAACGTAAACATTGACTTTTTCCGCTGATTCCATTTTTCTCGTTATTTATACTAAGGACATACCTGTGGTACTTGTACGATTCAACTCTATTTGTGGTTGTATCAACCAAAAATATTGTTATTCATAAATCAATATAAAAATATTGTTGATTTGAAGCGGAATCAGGTTGATTCTACCACATATTTTTCTCCGTGTATGGGAGAATCCACATAAAGGTTATAGCCGTTATGTGGGAAATGCCATAGTCAAAATTTAATGGATATGATTCGATTTTTGTCAGTGATAGTAATCCTCATGCTTTTGTTATTTTTATTAGATTGAAATCAAGGACCACACCTACCTTGATTTCTGATAGCAATCTGATTTCAAAAGAAAAACATGAGTATCACTTGTGTCCAATCTACGAAGTAACTACCGTAACTACCGGAATAGAAAATACAATAGACACAGAGAAACAGACGTCTCACTTAGAACAAAATACAATCAAAATCATCGTCACAGAAACATTGTCGCCCAATGCTAATATTTGTTTGTGTTTGGTTAAGCGGCAACCAGATGGCGGTAGTGCGCAAACGTCAAACACAAGCAAAATCGATGGAAGCGCCATCGGTGGCCGATTGACCACCTACAAAACTTTAAATCAACCGTTAAAAAGGTGAACGATGCAACATGTGTTGAGTGAGACGTCTGTTTATCTGTGCAATAGAATTACATTAAAATATCATAAATTTACAATACATTTTATTGATGAACAATCAATTCTATTGTTCTTCTATTGTACCAATTAAATTGCCTTATTGTTGTTCCAATAAAAGAACAATAAAATCTATTGACAGAAAAATTTTGACAATAGAATTACAATAAATTCTATTGTAAAGGCAAACATTTGTTCGAGAAAAAAACTATTTTTTTATTCAGTTCAATCAAAGTTAATTGCCTATTTCCGGGGATTAAACCACCCGACTTGGACGTTAATTTACAATGTTATGGAAACTCATATGTGAATATGTACATTATGTGGAAGATATTGATTTGAAAAATGTATTGTACCAGTTTCCCTTCAATGGGACTCGAACCCACGACTCTACAAGTACGCTAGACTGGTGCTTTAACCAACACTAAGCTACAGAAGGACCTCCGTCGGCCTTCGCAACTAGCGGCTACTAAACGAGCTCAAGATTCCCAAATTGGACGCAAAGTCAAATCACTCGCAATCCATTTCTCAAGCCAATACTTCCACATGTGTATTGTACACGTCCACATTAGAGGAAGCGTGAGTATTTAGAATGTCTGGCGGCTATACACATTCTTCATCAGAAACAGTACTGATCAAGTGAGGTTGTGTAAGCATTTGCCAGTCGGTCGTCAAGCTCAGACCCGGCCGCATTGCTGCGTAAGCAAAGCACGCAACTCAGGTTCAGTTCAATCAAAGTTAATTGCCTATTTCCGGGGATTAAACCACCCGACTTGGACGTTAATTTACAATGTTATGGAAACTCATATGTGAATATGTACGTTATGTGGAAGATATTGATTTGAAAAATGTATTGGAGGTAACCACTTTCCCTTCGATGGGACTCGAACCCATGACCCTACAGTACGCTAGACTGGTGCTTTAACCAACTAAGCTACGAAGGACCTCCGTCGGCCTTCGCAACCCTGGCAGCTACTGAACGAGCTCGAGATTCCCAAATTGGACGCATAGTCAAATCACTCGCAATCCATTTCTCAAGCCAATACTTCCACATGTGTATTGGTACGTCCACATTAGAGGAGCGTGAGTATTTAGAATGTCTGGCGGCTATACACATTCTTCATCAGCAACGGTACTGATCAGAGTGAGGTTGTGTAAGCATTTGCCAGTCGGTCGTCAAGCTCAGACCCGACCGCATTGCGTAGGCAAGAGCACGCAACTCAGGTTCAGTTCAATCAAAGTTAATTGCCTATTTCCGAGAGTTAAACCACCCGACTTGGACGTTAATTTACAATGTTATGGAAACTCGCCATATGTGAATATGTACGTTATGTGGAAGATATTGATTTGAAAAAAATGTATTAGGTAACCACTTTCCCTTCGATGGGACTCGAACCCGCCTTGACCCTACAGTACGCTAGACTGGTTGCTTTAACCAACTAAGCTAGGAAGGACCTCGTCGGCCTTCGCAACCTAGCGGCTGCTGAATGAGCTCGAGATTCCCAAATTGGACGCATAGTCAAATCACTCGCAATCATTTCTCAAGCCAATACTTCCAGCATGTGTATTGTACACGTCCACATTAGAGGAGCGTGAGTATTTAGAATGTCTGGCGGCTATACATTCTTCATCAGCAACAGTACTGATCAAGTGAGGTTGTGTAAGCATTTGCCAGTCGGTCGTCAGCTCAGACCCGACCGCATTGCGTGGGCAAGAGCACGCAACTCAGGTTCAGTTCAATCAAAGTTAATTGCCCTATTTCCGGGATTAAACCACCCGACTTGGACGTTAATTTACAATGTTATGGAAACTCATATAGTGAATATGTACGTTATGTGGAAGATATTGATTTGAAAAATGTATTGGAGGTAACCACTTTCCCTTCGATGGGACTCAAACCCATGACCCTACAGTACGCTAGACTGGTGCTTTAACCAACTAAGCTACGAAGGACTTTCGTCGGCCTTCGCAACCTAGCGGCTACTGAACGAGCTCGAGATTCCCAGATTGGACGCATAGTCAAATCACTCGCAATCCATTTCTCAAGCCAATACTTCCACATGTGTATTGTACGTCCACATTCGAAGAGCGTGAGTATTTAGAATGTCTGGCGGCTATACACATTTCTTCATCAGCAACGGTACTGATCAAGTGAGGTTGTGTAAGCATTTGCCAGTCGGTCGTCAAGCTCCAGACCCGACCGCATTGCGTAGGCAAGAGCACGCAACTCAGGTTCAGTTCAATCAAAGTTAATTGCCTATTTCCGGGGATTAAACCACCCGACTTGGACGTTAATTTACAATGTTATGGAAACTCATATGTGAATATGTACGTTATGTGGAAGATATTGATTTGAAAAATGTATTGGAGGTAACCACTTTCCCTTCGATGGGACTCGAACCCATGACCCTACAGTACGCTAGACTGGTGCTTTAACCAACTAAGCTACAAAGGACCTCCGTCGGCCTTCATAACTTAGCACCTACTGAATGAGCTCGAGATTCCCAAATTGGACGCGTAGTCAAATCACTCGCAATCCATTTGTCAAGCCAACACTTCCACATGTGTATAGTACACGTTCACATTAGAGGAGCGTGAGTATTTGGAATGTCTGGCGGCTACACACATTCTTCATCTGCAACTGTACTGATCAAGTGAGGTTGTGTGAGCATTTTGCCAGTCGGTCGTCAGCTCAGACCCGACCGCATTGCGTAGGCAAGAGCACGCAACTCAGGTTCAGTTCAATCAAAGTTAATTGCCTATTTCCGGGGATTAAACCACCCGACTTGGACGTTAATTTACAATGTTATGGAAACTCATATGTGAATATGTACGTTATGTGGAAGATATTGATTTGAAAAATGTATTGGAGGTAACCACTTTCCCTTCGATGGGACTCAGAACCCATGACCCTACAGTACGCTAGACTGGTGCTTTAACCAACTAAGCTACGAAGGACACTCCGTCGGCCTTCGCAACCCTAGCAACTACTAGACGAGCTCAAGATTCCCAAATTGGACGCATAGTCAAATCACTCGCAATCCATTTCTCAAGCCAATACTTCCACATGTGTATTGTACACGTCCACATTAGAGGAGCGTGAGTATTTAGAATGTCTGGCGGCTATACATTCTTCATCAGCAACAGTACTGATCAAGTGAGGTTGTGTAAGCATTTGCCAGTCGGTCGTCAGCTCAGACCCGACCGCATTGCGTAGGCAAAGGCACGCAACTCAGGTTCAGTTCAATCAAAGTTAATTGCCTATTTCCGAGGGATTAAACCACCCGACTTGGACGTTAATTTACAATGTTATGCGAAACTCATATGTGAATATGTACGTTATGTGGAAGATATTGATTTGAAAAATGTATTGGGTAACCACTTTCCCTTCGATGGGACTCGAACCCATGACCCTACAGTACGCTAGACTGGTGCTTTAACCAACTAAGCTACGAAGGACCTCCGTCGGCCTTCGCAACCTAGCGGCTACTGAACGAGCTCAAGATTCCCAAATTTGACTATGCGTCCAATTTGGAATCTCAGCTTCGTAATAACCGCTTAATTACAAAAAAAATTGAACCTGATGAGCCGATGGCAGATTACGGTAACTAACAACCCCTATTTTCTATTGTAAAACTGTCATTTACAATAGGATTTATGGTGGAAAACAATATTCTTAATTGTTATTCTATTGTGAGCAACAATAGAGTTTATTGTAATTACAATTGAATTTAGGGTTCATTCACAAATTACATAACGCTAAATTAGACCATTTTCAACCCCCACTCACCCCCTCGTAACATGTTTTGTATGGAAAGGTTCTAAAATTTGTATGAGCCGTAATGCTCGGATAGACACCCTCCCACCCCCTAAAGCGTTATGTAATTTGTGAATGGGCCCTTATCGTATTGTTACAATAATTTCCATTGTAATTCTATTGGACTTTTTTATTCGGGTATGCTATGTTAAATAAACGTTGTGTGCGTTAATAACCACCCGCTACACGCTAACCTGAACCTACCCAGAATTATGTCAAAGTGACCCAGATTCAGCGAAACCGTGGTTACTCTAATTTGGGTTCGGGTACCTTAACTCAAATCTGGGTAGCAGTACAAGCGAAAAAATCTGGGTAACCGGTACCCAGCTTTTTTCGCTCTAGAAAATTATTATTGTCTAAAAAAAAGTTAAATAAAACAATTTCCCCAACGCAAAACATTTGTCGGCTGTGCCGACAATGCTTCGCCATGATAGATTCAACTATTCTTACCTGTTTCTTGCTGCATTCCGTTAAAAAACCCAACATTATTTCCAACATGCGACTTTGACGCTGGTCGACGCCATGTTGATATATCCGAAAATGTTTAAGTCCTCGTTTACCCAGATTTCGGGTTCGGCTGACTCATATCCATTTTGTTGACATACCCACAGGGGCGTCTCGTGGACTTTTGCTACACCTGTTCTACCATGCTGATAAAAAAGAATATTCATCAAGCTGAGTGGTTTCGCATGAAAGTTGGGCATTTAATCTAATATTACAACCTTTTCTTGTACAACTTAACCAAATATTAGAAAAACAATTTAAATAGAAAAGATTTACAAAACAATGAATGACTTATTTTTCTCTTTTGTTACAAAAATATTTTAAATTTAGATGCACTTAAAATTTTAGACTCGGAAATCGTCTAAAATCTAACTTGGTAACAGTTGGGCAATAACTGGATATTGCTCAGAATAGATATCTTTCATATCGGCTCATTCCACCATTCAGGGTACACGGGTCCCATCGCCGTTAATATTTAAACTCTCACATATTTTGTTGCTATGAAAGAAATGTTATTAATCACTATTAGTATAATAATTATAATATATAATTAGTATATAATTATACAATTCTCGGGTACTTATTCAAAAGGACGTATGTGATTTTGTAAACAAAGATTCAAACGTCGATTTGTACAATCTGATAGCACTCCCACGCAAACCATCACCACAGAAAGGTAGGGGAAGCCTTCGGCTACCTGTTGGTGCTGCTGGTTTGCGTGGGAGTGCTATCAGATTGTACAAATCGACGTTTGAATCTTTGTTTACAAAATCACATACGTCCTTTTGAATAAGTACCCGAGAATTATTGTTTGATGCGACCCCAGATTGTGACGACCAATGAGTCACATTTAGAAGCTGAAATGTGTTCCAGATATTAATTTTTCAAATTTAGTGAAAACTATACCTTTTTCTCTATGTTGATTGATTTTGAGTATTCGTAAAAAAGCATTATTTAATGTCTCTTTTGAAAACGCAAACATTAATTTAATATTGTTCTTGATGCATTGCATATTCATCACGAGAAAAAAGAAAAACAAACTGTTTCCAATCATCGGCGCCGAAAGCGTGCACGGTGCGCCTTTCGGCAAAGCACAGCCCGACACTACGATCGAGTCTAATAGTACGTTCAGATTATGAGCTATATCACTTGATATAGAGCATCTTGACATCAGTGTTTATACATCTAGTTTTCACTGGAAATAATGCTTATGGCATCTCATGTCAAGATTCGCTATATCAAGTGATATAGCTCATAATCTGAACGTACTATAACCGAAGGTGCGTCGCGTCGTTGATTGTTCTTGCAGCGCGTCAAACGGGTTTGACTCCTGCGTGCATAGCAGAACTTGCATCTAAACGTGCTTGCTTCGCATGCGAAAGAGGATGATGTGAGAAAACGGAGAAAGCTGGCAACGCTCACGCTGGTTCTCTGCGCGCGGAGAACGAGTGAGCATACCAAGGAGGAAATTATTTCAAATCATTTGTCATGGCGCAAAACTTTAAATTTGACTTCTGGCAGCGCTGCTGTTGGTTCCTCATTATAGATCAACCCCGTGGCAAGAGATGCTTCTCAGCGTAGCGAACATCTTCATGAATATGTCCAGCATACATTTTGAAAAGTACTTCTCCCGAATCGTGCGTTTACAAGCAACTAGATCTTATCTACAATATTGGTGGCTACACATTTTTATTTTGATCGAAAATAATACCAGCTTTTATGGGCATTTAAATATAATCCTAAAACATCTTTCCGCATACCATTTATTTCATTTCAATTTCACTAATGAATGTTGTTCGATTTGCATCCCCGGACCATTTCAACTGTGATGCTCACCACAGTATAAACAATAATAACATCTTTTGTTTGATTCGGAGCGGGAGAACAAGTTACGAAATATGATTTCGTGTAGCGTTCGATTTCACCTGTCGATTCACTCCAATTCGTAAGTTTATTATATTTTATCATCAAATAACATAATTCCCATGGTCAAAGATGTAATTCTTGCAAATTATTTTGAAAACAATTTTCAGATTTAACCAAAACAAATAGTAAACAAAACCATGTTGTTTATTTTCGTACAATAACAACGGACGGTAATGAGCTACCGTCCGTGGACATGGTAGCTATTGTCAAACCCCTTGTGATAGTATAGGACGCCAGGGGGGTGTTATAGATCGTACGACTGGCAAAAGCTTTCTATGTGATGGGGTGTGGTTTTTCAGAGAAACACACATTTAACTGCAATTTGACTGTACGCCAAGCATGTGGCGTTAACTTGATCTGCCTACGAAATATTTTGTTTCTTTAGATGTTTAGATGTTAAAATCATTGGAAATATTACGTGAAGCTTTGTTTAGAAAATTTACTGAGTAAATTATTTATATTTTATAATTAATTGCCAAGATATTAATTTCTTACTTCTGACCTACAAATGGTTACCTGTTCCATGAACAGGTAGAACGTATGGACGAGTCGCCCCTGCATACCCAGATTTTGACAACTGCTAACATCGAAAAAATCCGGGTACAAATGACCCGGCCACTGGGTTGTTTCAGATTAGCGTGTATATAAATAGAAGAATCCACATAAAGGTTATTAATCAATAAGGGTTATGTGTGTTTCCACATATGCTATATAAATTCACAAAGCCATTATAAGGGAAATACTACAGCCAAAATTTATGTTTGACACATATAAATATGCTTGAATTATTGACAGTGCAGATTTTTCATGACATCTCCATTAACACTGCACGATGTCTCGCACACTAATAATAATCTATATACATAAAAATGAATTTCTATTCATTTTTCGTAAAAAGTGGAACTACTCAAATTTTACAAAATAGTAAGATTTCCGTGAGAAAAAAAGAAACGGCAATACAATTTCACTCAGTCTCTGAGTAATTTGAAACGGGCGTGTATACAGAAAAGTCATGTTTACTCAAATTTGTGTTTTTAACCCAAAGTACGATTTTGTTGAGTGAAAACAACCCACGATTGGGTACTTTTGGTTTTTAGTTTATATATTTTGTTGATGTTTTTAGTGTTGATTATAGATAGTAGAATCTATAGATGAGCGAAAGCATGGCTGAGTCGATTTTTTTGCCCGTGCACACGCGCATATGACGTCACAGCCCTTAACGTTTCCATTGAAATCGTGACGTCATGCTCGTTTGGAGACACGTTTGACAGTTCGTTTGGAGACAGAGGATTTATCTTCGCTCATCTATATATTCCACTATCTATAGTGTTGATATTTTTTGTACTTACTTGCTAGCAATTTTAAGTTACACGGTCTATAGACCAGCTGAACATTGATCGTCTTGGATGCTCTAATGTAGAAATTAATGGAACTTTTTTAACACAGCTGACACTATTTTCTTATATTTTACTAATATTTTGAACTGAAAAACGTCTTTACTTTTTGTTTAATACTTTCGCACTCGAGCTTGCCGGCGTAAACAAAACAAAGACGTGATGACGACCAGCGATGCCAGATTGCTTCAACATCAATTCCGTAGATTAACTCAAAAATTTTGACCAGCCCCGTTTCGGCGCTCATCCACAATACAAGATAACAATAAGACCACTAAACTTCAACATTTATAGTTACTGGTTATATCCTAATTTTCATGAAAATCCAAAAATGAAAGAGATTACTAGGCACGGTGTCCTGTATAGATTTCCACACTCGTCATGAAGGCAATTGGCAGTTGCTATACATATCAAGGATGTTATCGATCTTCTAGTAATCTGCGTTCGATCATTTAGTAGTTTGTCAACTGTCGTTCTACGCATACTTGTACCAAATTCAAAAAATGCATCTGAGCAAATCGCATTTCGAACAAAACTACAATTTTTAATCTGGACCTCATACGAGTAGATAATGTAAAAAGATGTCATCACTACGCTATTGGGAGAGCTCTATTCTAATGACTTCATTCAAGTTTTCAGTTCAGAAACATAATTTTCGACGGTATTCATGAAAATAGTTTAGCGGGATAGTTATGCCGATAAATTTAACCCTTGTTTGTGGATTTCTAAGCATATTTGTCCCGCTGAGTGATTGATTTCGTCAATGACTACATCGATCGACACATCATTTTCCATGCTTAATGTATAAATTTGTACTACCCAGGGACACGGCAGGTATTTTCGTCTGTTCGTCATAGTCTCGAAAACCAATAAAAGAGACGCTTTTTTGTAAAACTCATACGTACCTAATCGTAAGCTCCGGAGAAACGTTCTGCCATAGTGGAGTTCAAGCAAATGTACGTTGCTTTCGTTGGTTTTAGCCCCTACGACGATGGACGGAAATACCTGCCGTAACCCCACGTGGTTGATGTTGTTAGATCACAGTGCTACCACTTAGAATAAAAATCCGTTTTGCCGACTTCGATCGCTACTACAAGTGGTTAGGCTAGGCGAAATCTAACCATTGAATACCATTTCTATAAGCAACAATTCATAACATAACATATTCTGCCATAATAATCAATTTGTTCCCCACGAAACAAATATTCGTAGAAATTCAACAATGGGACAAATCGACTTGACGTTGTTTTCACTGAATTTTCGAACAAAGTTCCATATTTTCGAGTGTTTTCTGGAAAAAACACATCAAATTAGGGCACTCTGTGATAAAAAGTCAAAATCTTCAAAAACTAACTTGGGACAATTATGCATAGAAAGGCAGAATGAGTTATTGACAAAATACTAAATGATCGAAGGCAGATTACTGAATTATCGATAACATGCTTGATACATATTTTTAACAGTACAGTAATATCCCGATTTTATCACCCCCTGGTGAATTTTGGGGTGATAAAACAGGGTATGTGACAAAATCGGTAAAAAAAAATCTGATTACACCTGTTGGAGTGAATCCAGTTGGGCTATGTAACTGGTAGTTTAGTTTTCTCAAATTTATGCAGATCTCTCTTCAGTTTAGGCAAATGATGAAGTTTTCATCACTTAGGAGATCATCTTGACCATTGTAAATACATACTGGCGGTGCCAGAGTTGTGATAATGTTCGTTCATCAGCAATTTTGACGTAATTGGTTAATTCATGATTTGTCCATTTCCAGTACAGAAGTTAAACAAAACCCTATTTTGACGCTGAAACCAAGAAAATTTCCTAAAATATCGACATTATAATCCATATTTGGTGCAAAAATTCCTCGAAAAAACCTTGGAATATTCATCCTGGTGTTATTTCATAAATTTATCTAGAAATGCTTCGGAAAGTCTTCCAGGAAATATTTAAAATAATTCTATATGAAACACTGCCAGGAATTCCTTCGGAATTTAGGTATTTCATTAAAAATTATTTCAGGAATTCATTTTAAAATTCCAACAGGACTTCTTTTGGAAAATTCTCCGCAAATGAATTCAGAAATTGTTATCGGAAACTCACTAACTTCCGAAAAATTTCTTCGGAAATTTCTATAGGAAAACCAAATTCTGCAAGGAATTTTTCTGGAAATTCGTTCAGAAGTCCTAAGGATTTTTAACGGAAATCTTCCAAAAAGTCCTTTTGTAACATTTTCAGAAATTCCTACAGGAATTCCTTAAGAAATAATTTCATTAATTCCCAGAGCAATCGCTACAGCGAAAATTAATTTTTTTCTAAAATTTATCCAGCTGAATTCCCTCCAAATCGAAATGATTTTTTTTAGGAATGTTAAGACGAAATTCTATGAATATCCGAACGAATTACAAAAGGAATTTCTAAAGGATTTTTGTAAAACAATTTTCGAAATTCTTAACCTTCCGGGACTCGCATGGTCCTGGATCGGTCACGCAGTTCCGCCTCTGTTGTAAACGACACGCGAGCTTTTTTCGGAGGTGTTGTACTTTTTACAACGATGCGAATCCTGGAAGGTTAAATTTCTTCAAGAATTCTTTGGATATTCAGCTGAGAGTTTTCCTCTAGAGATTTCTTTGGAGAACCCTCACGAAATTACTCCAAAAATAAATCCTGAGTATTCTTGGGAAATTCTGCCAGATATTCATTTGAAAGTCTAATAATTTGAAAATTCCAGCATATTTATTTTAGAAAACCTTAGGGAGTTTTATATGGATTTCTTAGAATTTTCAGAGGATTTCCCGAAGAATCTTTCGAAGAATCTTCTGGAGAAATTCACAAAGGATGTTGAAAGGATGGAAGAATGTTCAATGGAAATTATTTGAAACTCCTGGTGGAGCTCTCGAAAGTATTTCTGAAGGAATTTACAAATGATTTTTAGAAAGATTTTCCAAAGAAAAACCCGAACGGATTTTCTAAAAGTATTTCTAAAGGAATTTCTAAGAAAATTGCTAAAGAAATTTTGGATGAAGTTTCTAAAAGAATTCCTTGTATAACTTCCGGATGAATTCCTGAAGGGATTTTTGAAAGAATTTACGATGGAAGGTCTAATGGAATGCCTAGTTTCTCCAGATATTTCTTCGAGAATTACGTCAGGATTTCCTCCAGGAAAATTTCATTTTCTCATCTGTGTGTTCTATATTTATAGCACTAGGTAGTTAGAATTAAATGAGGTAAAAATCATTAATAAATTAAAAATCACAGATACTCCAATTGAAATTAAAAGTGCACTTTTTAAAAAATCCGTAGATTTCCGCAGAAATTTTCAAATTTCCGTAGTTTTTACCTACGGATCCGTAGATCCGTAGAAAGCACTCAATTCCGTAAATCTACGGAAATTTCCGTAGATCTGGCATCGCTGATGACGACGTTGTTGACGTTGACGGTTGACAAGACACCTTCGTTCGAGGGGGTACCCAATTTGCGTTCGCGCCAAAAGCTGAAAACTATTTATAAAGGGAGCGTTCACAAACGATAGCTTTTATAGCAGACCCAGATCTCGTCGACGAGAGATATATTATTGTCGGCGTAGCACCAAGTTAGAATTCGGAAGTCGGGACTTCCGAACCGAACTTTCTTCCGAAGTTTTATTTGTCAAACTAATTGATGCGTTGTTTAGCGCATCTTTAGGCGAAACCAGCGCACTACTTCCGAAGTTGGGAAAGTTGTCTGTATCTGGAGAAAAATCCAACTTCGGTATAAAAAGCGGTATAAATTTATTCCGGATAGACAATATCAATTCAGTGCAAATCCGAATTATAGCCGCTAACGAAGTTGGATTTTTCTCACAATCCATACGTTAAACCTAACTTCGGAAGTAGTGCGCTGTTTTCATTTTGGTGATTTGCTTTACAGCGCACCACTTCCGAAATTAGGTTTAACGTATGGATTATGAGAAAAATCCAATTTCGATAGCGGCTATAATTCGGTTTTCTACTGAATTTATAATATATCACAGAGAAAGAGAACAGACGTTGAAGCTGCACTCGCTATGGACTAAACCACGATGACGTCACGCGTCGATTTTCAGTAAGAAGAAAACCTCATCTGAGGGCAATGTTTACAAAAAATGAACATCAACGTGAACATCCGGTGAACTAAAAGCTCCGAGTTCACTCAAATGTTCATCGGCCCGCAGCGGATGTCATTTTTTCGAGCGAAAAGAAGAATCGTAAAAAAAAGAAGACGCTCGTAGTTAAGTCCATGTTGTGATAACTTTTTACTGTTCATTTTGAAATAACTTTGGAATGTCGCCTTTATCCCGTGCAGAATCAGCGCTAGCATCATCAAAAAGTGCCACTGTGCGCTAGTGTCGTTTTTCATAAATCAAGACAAAATTTTCAAAACGACTTATCTGCTTTTGTAAACAAAGATTCAAACGACGATTTGACGAATCTGATAGCTCTCCCACGCAAACTAACACCACCAACAGGTAGCGGAAACCTTCACCTACCTATTGATGGTGTTGGTTTGCGTGGGAGAGCTATCAGATTCGTCAAATCGTCGTTTGAATCTTTGTTTACAAAAGCAGATAAGTCGTTTTGAAAATTTTGTCTTGAAAAATGCGCAATGTTGTTTTAAAACAACAAACCGAAAATACGTTTAATGTTAATAATTTTAATGGTAGTTTACGCTAAAAATACTTTCGACGATTTCTAAAAAAATCGCCTTGCGCCTTTAAGGGTTAATTTACACTGTATTTGATTCTTGCAAAATAATAAAGCTGGCAGTCTTGCCTCAGACAGTTGAGCAGGGCTGCCATATATACAGATTTAGGGGCGATTCAAATATGACGTCCACTACTTTTTGGGATTTCTAGACATCCCCCCCCTCTGTCACGCTTTTCTGTATACCTAGTACAAGTACTGTCACAAAATCTTAGGCCCCCTCCCCCCCTAAAACTTGTGACATCATTTTTGAACGACCCCTTATCTATATTTTACAGATTTTTCAACGTCAATACAGACTTGATACAGATTACAGATTTTACACAGATTTTTCAAAAACAATAGTTTTGTACAGATTTTTAGGCTGTGAACCATTACACCGATTCGTTTAACTTTTAGTTAAAATTTGACAGTTCGATGGTTATTTCGCCGTGGTTAAAAATAACCCTCCTCCGGAGCATGGTTAGATTTGACAGTTCGATAGTTAAACTTTGTTCGCGAAAAAATTGGCGCCAAATCCATTTCGCTCCAAATAACTTTCAATCTGTCAAAACTCAAATGGGTCGGCTTCGGAGTAAAATTTTAACCACGATGTGAAAATAACCATCGAACTGTCAAATTTTAACTAAAAGTTAAACGAATCGGTGGAATGGTTCACAGCCTTAGTTATTTTATTATGCATCCCAAGATCAACACTCAGATCGTGATCATCCCAATCAGTCTCCGTTGAATTGCGCTGGAGCGCGCCCATTTACTTTACACACGGCGGCTGTTCAACTATGGCAACCCCATTCGACGGCTTATTAAATTAAACAGCACAGACTCACACCCTGTGTAAAAGGTTATGGGCGCGCTGTTGCGCAATCTTTGCTTGCGCGTTATCACCGCGAAGAGTTGAGCATTTAAGAAGAGCGCGACAATAAATGTTATCATCCCTATAAAAAGCACATACGGTTTGCTGGAAAACTATCACTCCTGTCTTTGATGTTTCACCACATGTAATAAATTCAGTAGAAAATCGAATTATAGCCGCTATCGAAATTGGATTTTTCTCACAATCCATACGTTAAACCTAATTTCGGAAGTGGTGCGCTGTATAGCAAATCACCAAATGAAAACAGCGCACCACTTCCGAAGTTAGGTTTAACGTATGGATTGTGAGAAAAATCCAACTTCGTTAGCGGCTATAATTCGGTTTTGCACTGAATTGATAATACATATTTGACTGACGGCGAATTGCCACGATTGCTTTGATTAATATTTTGGTAGCTCTCCGTTGTGGTTCATATAAAGATTACTTCGATGCTTTCAAATCTATCCTTGCTATAAATGGTTGGGTGCTTACCAAACCGCGCTAAACGGCTTTTTGACTGCCTTGTGATATTTTGTCCAAACAAGCAAAAGGGAAATCATTTCATATCAATTCATACGAACATTTTTTATCGGATATCCTAAGCTATGGGGTTGAGGGATTTCCGATCAAATAAATCTGCTAAACGAAAGCTTGGACAGAAAACGGTTAACTATGTTTGTTGGCGCTTGGTGCAATTTGGCAGAGCCCCGACCAAATATTGGTAAAAGTAAATAAAAAACCAGATTAATCCACCTAGCGTTGGTGGTGCCTATCTCGCATTTAGTTAAGACACCAACCTTATATGGGGTTTATATGGTCCGATGTACCATTTTCTTCATAACTTTGAAACGCAATGACCGATCGTTATAAAATTCAATAGTGATCAACAAGGCTTTGTCCCCTGTCGAATGAAACTTGTTGCGAGAAAATCGGTTAAGGATTACTATACGAAAAGTTGTCTAATGTTTTTTATAGCTTTTGTGCACACACATACACACATACATACACACGGACAGACAGACATGTGCTCAGCTCGTCGAGCTGAGTCGATTGGTATATAATACTATGGGTCTCAGAGGCTTCTATAAAAAGTTCGTTTTCGGAGTGAAATGATAGCCTTTCGGTACAACTTAGTTGTACGAGAAAGGCAAAACGCATGTAACCATCAAGCATTAATTTTTGCAAGCATATATGGCTTCATGGTTACTTGGAAGAGGTTTAAAACATATTTATGGACTACATAAGAAATATATTCCTACCTGTGTTATGAGGACCAGTTTATTTGGCATGCATAAATGGCAGAATATAGCAATTGTTGCGTAATCGGGTTTAGTAATCGATATTTAAGCATTGACAAAAGTCATTGTTTTCAAATTAATTTCGGTGGAATATTGAAATGGCCAGCAAAAAATATCCGAAAAACATCACTTCTCGGGTACTTATTCAAAAGGTCGTATGTGATTTTGTAAACAAAGATTCCAAAGTCCATTTGTCCAAACTGATGGCACTCCCACGCAAACCAAAACCAGCAACAGGTAGCCGAAGGCTTCCCCTACCTGTCTGTTTGATGGTTTGTGTGGGAGTGCTATCAGATTGGACAAAACGACGTTTGAATCTTTGTTTATAAAATCACATACGTCCTTTTGAATAAGTACCCGAGACTTGTGGAATCATGATAAAATGTTTGCTGGGATAGAATAATAATTGAGATGCGGCATTCAAAAAACGACATGAATTTCGGAAAAGATTGAACTTTTAACGTGAATCATAATAACCAAGAATATTTAAGTGATGTGATGCATCTACATGATTACAAGGAGCCCCCTTTAAAGATTTCAACAGATTTCTGGGATTTACCTGGTTTTAAAGAAATCAATGAAAATGTTATCTAACTACATCACATTACAATCATCAGAATCGCTATTTTGATAGTTTATAAAAAAAAAGTCTATTTTCCCTCAAATACAGACAATACAGATTTTTTACGCATGCCAATACAGATTTACGAAAAAATCATCTGACAGCCCTGCAGTTGAGGGCGAGGACCACGACCAAGTGAAAACATGGTGTCGGAAGTGGTGAAGCTTTTTGGCCCGTTTACATATAGGCTAGTTCTAGCGGACAATGCACTGTCCGACAATACTAGCGCGAAATTAGCATAATGTAAACAGGAATTGTGAAGACGATCAATTCCAGCTTTCGAGGTCCACATTTTTATACCGAGCTTATTCCTCGGTCACCTAAGGAGTAAATCATGAACCCGAATATGGGCGATTATATAACGATACTAGAAAGCCTGGAAAAGGTCGATCAGTTGACATGAATTCAAAAAATAATCAGTCTCTTATAAATTGGCACGTAGTCCTAAAAATAATCAGCTAACACAACGTGTTAGTGTTATAACAAGAGCGAGAACGTTTTTAATGTGAATGCTATTACGGTGAATATGGGAAGTTGCTAACAAGCACCACAATTGCATACATGAGCTCTTAACCGATAAGCTGGGTAGCTAATTCAGACAGAGCTGTTTTATGACTATTGGGCTTATTCTACGAGTGGTGTGACGTGAGATTGCTCGAATGACGTGAGAAGAGTCGTATAGCCCCATTTGAATAACATGGTCACCTCACGTGAGAATTGCTAAATTCGACTCACCTCACGTCACTCGACTCGTAGAATAAGCACATTTATGAAAGCTGCATAAACGATAAAACATGAAATATATTCGGCACAAACTGATTAGCTGATAGATATTTGGGTAATAGTCGAGTTGAAGTTTAAGGGATTATTTGGATTATTCGATTGAATCTTCGAAATTTCCACGGACTTTGCGGACTTCTTTAAATTTGAATCGGCGTGGAAAAATATAGATCAGCGGCGCGCCGATGCAAAAATGTTTCCGGCGGCGGCGTGTTAAAAACAGTCGGTGGCGGCGGCGTGGCGCGGCACACCTCTACTGCGACCCATCTATACTGCCGTGAATCGCATATCTGCCCCATCTTTGCTGGGTTTCCTATTCATATGGGACAAGTATGCGATTCATGGCAGTATAGTGTGGTGCAAATGGCGGACGGTACGTGGAGGATTTCGGATTATTTTATTTATGTAGATAAATAAAGGTACAATAATGACTGTTTATTAATATTACTGTTTAATATATGTATATAATATAAAAATTCATTGCAGCAATCGCAACTATTGACATGTAACTAGCATGTACGATTTTGTAAAGATTACTTGAAGGATAGTGCAAAACTAACAAACTACACTGTGCGCAATTCCTTCATTGTTTCATTCTATCCAGGGAATGAAATTATGATTACAATATTGATTGAACAGGAAGTAAATATGCGTGCTGTTATCAATAAACAATACAGAACTGAATAACAGGACTTGTTTGGCAACAGCGAAATTACTGGTTTAGTTTTAAATTTTAGAAATCAGGCAGCGAGTGGTCCATTTTGCCCCTAATAAATGATGTTGACAGTTTCTTCATCATGACATCGTAGATAATCGTTGGTATTACCGTCAAGGTGATGATTTGACCACCTGCCGCAATCAATTGGGAAATTTCCTTATCCTTCATTCCGATTACATTTTGGCCATTAATTTCCAGCAACTGATGCTCAATCAAAAGTCCGTTACGGGCAGCGGAGGAATCCTTTACAATGGCAGTGATCTTACCATTGTTGAACTGGAATCCAACGGATCCGGCAGAGTCTTTATGCAAAGTAACAGCGCGTTCGAACGGACGATCACGAACAACTAACGAAATATTGTTTTTGTCGCTCTTTTTCAACAATTTATGGACATCATCGACCGAGTAACCAGCTACCAAGGTTCCGTTCACCTGCAGGATCTGATCTCCAAACCGAAGTCCCGCCAATGCAGCGGGGCTATTTTTTACCACCACACAAACAAAGACCCCTTTATTGATGGCTTGTGCGCGCAGTCCAACCTTCTTATCAGCACCCTTGCAGAGAATCAACTGTAATAAATATAAAACGAATCTCATGATAATCTCCGGAGTAGAAAACATTCAAGTTTTGTGCTCAAGAAGTGCTAGCAAGATTCTCAACAATTGAAAATTGAATGTAAATACACCTCGGGGATCAAGTCTGCTGATGAGTCAGGGTTATTGACCAAATCAAACCCTTGTATTTGTTTTTTAGACCTTGCTGCGCCCACTACTTTTTGTTCGCTTTTTTTAAATAATTATAAAATGTTCTGTTGAACTTGAACTTGAACTTGATTCACTGCGCGTAGTTGCTACTCCATTATGACCAGACCAGTTGTTCTTGCACACAGATGTTTGCTTGGGACTAGCACTCATCCTCAATGTACAAGTACTGGTGATCTCATTTGTTAGGTCACACTGGCGCCTGCCACGTCAGAATGCAAGTCAATGTAGGGATGGGGGAGGAAATGATGATGCAATCACTCGCCCCCACTGCAAGCCGAATATACCTCTGCACTTGCCACGAGTTTATGCGGAATTTATTGGAATTTTTGGTTTAGGTTCGAGGGGCAGATGTTCGTCTTGGTTAACGAGTCGCCACATGATAGATAGGAGAAAGCAATTGATGTAATTTTCTAATTGGATGTTGGAAACGAACTTTTTTTTTCGTTCATTTCCAATTCTAGCAGTTATTGCTAGAATAGTCAATTTTTTAAGGTTTAGGATAGGGAAACAGAAACGGTGTAGAAGCTCATTTCCAGTTCTAGCGATTGCTGGAACATGAGAAATATAGAGAAAGATACAAAGTAGGAGAATGAAACGGACCTGGGATTGAACCCATGACCTCCTGCGTATGAGGCAGAAGCAGTAGCCATATGACTACCAAGCCCGATTTTAATAATTATAAAATATTCTGTTACACAAAAATTTGAATGTCCCCCCTCGAACAACGGAAGTCATTCTGATCACTCTAAACACAACTCATAAGGATATTGTCAGTGACTGAGTGGTCATTGAATGTACTCCATTAGGCCTAATATTCAGATTACGCCATTTGTTAAGATAATCATCGAGTTGAACGTATGAGGATTGGAATTACTCTTTACCATCATATTTATTAACATAACTGGCGTAATCTAAATAGGCTATAAGGCGTCTCGTTGACATTATCTCAGATGACGTAATATTTACGCCCTCCATCGTGTAAGAAAGTAAGTCTATACCTCAGGTGAGTACGATAGCCTACTATAAAGGCATAGTAAAATAATCGTCTCCCAATTCCCAATACAACAGTTGTTACTGTTTAAGGCTCCCCCAGACCTAAGCGATTTTATCGCCGCGACGGCGACAACTAGTCGCCGTGATTCTATCGTTGGGTCACAGCAGGCAATGTTCTATTTACGCTTCCATACACGCGGCGACAGAATCGCTGCCACCAAGCGATAAAATCACGTCGCGACTGTCGCGTCGCGTGTGTTTGGGGGAACCTTTATTTTGCAGGATAACTAGTTTGAAGGCTCGCTTCGCATATGAAGAGAGGGTATATCCGAGGTGCGATGTAAATGGGTCCTTTTTCTCGAACTAATCCTTGTTATGAATTAAAATTTAAATTAATATTTACCTCACGAATTCCGTTGGTAACCTGCCCGCGCTTCAATCCTACAGATCCCCCTGAAACAGGTGCAACCATGTTAGAATTGTTCACCGTCACTACGGCAGACACTTCCGGCTGATAGGCGGCCATCCGGGTGTCGCGGTTCAAATATTCAGGCATGTTGGCGGCTATGACCTCGCGACTAAGCTCCAAGCCCAGATAGTCTGCCAGATCTGGGTAAATAAATTCCGATTTCTTGCCATTCTCTGGTTCACTGCTACCAACGGAGCCAGGCAGAAGCTGAGCGTACGGATTTGCCGAGTAGGCTGGCGGAGGATCATGAAACGGGGCACTTTGCTGTTGAGCGACGGCATTCGAGATGGCCGCATTCTGCGATTGCATAATTTTGTCCACCTGCATGTCCTCGAGTGATGGATACAGCGACATGATGAGATCTGGCTAGAAATATAGAAAAATAAGTTTGTAATTGCAATTAGGTACTACACTGGAGTCGGTTTTTACGCGGGGAATACGTACCGCGGTAATTTTAAAATTTGCGTTAATCTCAAAAACCGGGTAAAAAACGACTTCTTCGAAAATGTTTTTTCTCTGTTTTGTCGAGTTTTCCAACCATAAAAAACGGCGTAAAAAACGATTTTTTTTAATCCGCGGGGATCGCGAAAACCGCGTAAATTTCGAAATCCACATAAGAAATCGTGTAAAAAATAACCCCAGTGTACATATCCTTTGACCAATCATGCATCGATGGCGAGAATGCAGAGAACGTGGAAAGAGAATGCAAAGCAAGAGGAAAGATAAAATACAGATCAAATGGGTAGAGTGGAAAAAGAGAATTCCGAGAAAATGGAAAGAGACAATTTAGAGAAAAAAGAAAAAGAATACAAAGAAAGTGAAAATAGAAAACGTAGAGGAAGTGGAATGAGAGAATGAAGAGAAAATGAAAAAAAGAATCCAGAGGAGAGTACAGTACAGAATTCAAAGAAAGTGAAGAAAATGAAAAACAAGAATGCAGAGGAAGTGAAATGAAGGAATAAAGAAAAATTGAGAGAAGAATAATAAAGCGAAAATAGAGAAAGTTGAAAAAACGAATGCAGAGAAAGTTGGAAAAGATAATGCAGATGCAGCAGAAAGAAGAAATGAAGAGAAAATAGAGAACGTGGAAAGAGAGAATACAGAGAACGTGGAAAATTGGAGAGATAATGCAGAAAAACTGTAAAAATTGAATGCAGAGAACGTGGAAAAAGTGGAAAGAGAGAATGTAGAGAAAGTTGACAAAGAGGAAAAAGAGAATGCAGAAAAAGTGCAGAAAGTTCAAAGAGAGAATGTAGAGGAAGTGTTAAAGTGAAAGTAGAGAATGCAGAAAAAACGAAAAGAAAGTGCGTAGAGAAAGTGAAGAGAGAGAATGCAAATAGAATTGAAAGAAAGAATGCGAAGAAAGTGAAAAAAGAGAATTCAGAGAAGGTGAAAGCAGAGAGATTAGCAAAATTGAAAGAGAATGCAGAAAAAATGGAAAGAGAATGCAGTGAAAGTGAAAAAATGGAAAGAAGAGATTGCAAAGAAAGTGGACAGCGAGAATATAGAAAGTGGAGAAAGCGGGAATAGAGAATGCAGAGAACGTGGAAAATGCAAAGAGAAAAAGTGGAAATAGAGGATACAGAAAAGTGGAAAATGCAAGAAAGTGGAAATAGAATTGTGGAGAAAATGGAAAAAAATGTAGAGAAAGTTATAAGAGAGAATGCCGAGAACGTGAGAAAAAAGAATTTAGAGAAAATGGAAAGAGAGAATTCAGTGAAATCAATGAAATAGGACAGTAAGAAAGCAAAGAAATGGTAGTAGAAAGGAGTAGAAAGAAGATATGAAGAGAAAGTGGAAAGAGAGAATGTAGAGAAAGTGGACAAAGTGTAAAAAGAGAATTTCAGAAAAAGTGGGAAAGTTTAAAGAGAGAATATAGAGAAAGTTGAAAGTTTAAAGTAGAGAATATAGAGAAAATGGAAAGAAAATCCAAAAAAAATGAAAAGAAAGTATATAACGAAGGTGGAAATAGAGAATACAGAGCAAGTGGTGAAAAGAGAATGCAGATAAAATTGAAAGAAAGAATGCAAAGTGAAAAAAGAGAATTCAAAGGAGATGGAGAAAAGTAGAGGAATTAGGTAAAATGGAAAGAAAATGCAGAGAAAGTGGAAAAAGAACGCAGAGAAAGTAGACAGCGAGAATGCAGAGAAAGTAAAAAGAAGAAAAGAAAATGGAGAAAGCGGAAAATAAAAAGAGAGAATGCCGAAAAAGTGAGAAGAGAGAATCTAGATAAAATGGAAAGGGAGAATTCAGTGAAATTGGAGAAAAAGTAAAGAAG
Organism: Armigeres subalbatus; assembly: GCF_024139115.2. Classification (NCBI taxonomy): domain Eukaryota; kingdom Metazoa; phylum Arthropoda; class Insecta; order Diptera; family Culicidae; genus Armigeres; species Armigeres subalbatus. The sequence continues at coordinate 253,943,517 of NC_085140.1, forward strand.
CAGAGAATTACAAGAAAATGAAGAACGTGGAAAAAGAGAATGCAGAGAACGTGGAAAAGCAAAAAGAGAGAATGCAGAAAAAGTGAAGAAAGTAGAGAGAATGTAGAGAACGTGGAAAGAGAGAATGTAGAAAAAGTGGAAGTAGAGAATGTAGAAAAAGTGGAAGTAGAGAATGTACAGAAAATGTAAAAAAGTTGCAAAAAAAAGTAAAAAGAGAATACAAAGAAAGTGAGAAAGTGGAAGAAAAGAATGCAGAGATCGTGGAGAAATGACAAATAGCATACACAACCTCACTTGATCAGTACAGTTGCTGATGAAGAATGTGTATAGCCGCCAGACATTCTAAATACTCATGCTCCTCTAGTGTGAAAGTGTACTATACATATGTGGAAGTGTTGGCTTGAGAAATGGATTGCAAGTGATTTGATTATGCGTCCAATTTGGGAATCTCGAGCTCGTTCAGTAGCCGCTAGGTTGCGAAGGCCGACGGAGGTCCTTCGTGTCTTAGTTGGTTAAAGCACCAGTCTAGCGTACTGTAGGGGCATGGGTGGTCATGGGTTCGAGTCTCATCGAAGGGAAAGTGGTTACCTCCAATACATTTTCCTAATCTTCCACATAATGTACATATTCACATATGAGTTTTCATTTCACAACATTGCAAATAAATGGTTTATGTTAGAATAAGACCTTTTAATAGAATATCATATATTTATTCGATAAACAAGTCGGATTGAAAAATGTAAATGTTTAGGAGCAATCCTAATAGAATATGTTTTGGGAAAAATATTGATTCAACTTTCTGATTGGAATGTAAAAGCCCGGTCAGAATTGATTAGGGGAAATGACGGCTGAGGCATGTTTTGTTCTATTATTGTCAGGGGGTTTTCTATAACCAATTATGCTTAAGTTTGGCTTTGCATATCAAAGAATATTGTGGCCCAATTTCATAAAATTTGGTCAACAAAAACACCCTCTGTCAATAATAGAACAAAACCTGCCAAAGCCGTCATTTCCCCTATCTGGAAGCTGAATTAGAGAACGTCAATAAATTTTCGTCACGCTCAGAAGAAGGAGCGTGTATCGTGTGATGATTTATTTCAGGTTTATTATACAGCAAATGTGATTTACGAGGAGCGGTTTAAAGATTGTCAATTTAAGCGTGACATCTGACAATCAGTGACGGGAAATTTCAAAAAAATGTCATTAGATTGCTATTACTAGTTTTTTCAAAAGTTATTTACAATTCGGATTTTTTTATCAGCCTGTAGTGCTTAAAGGATCTTAGAACTTTTTCAACAGACGATTGTTCTAAATACATAAAGTGAGGTTTGAGCACGAAATTTAAAAATGTCACGGAATGTCATGACAATAATGTCATTTGAAACTAATTCGATTCTCGCGCTGCTAATTTCAGATTAAGAGCAACGACATATTAGAAGAAGTTTTAGGATCCTTTAAGGGGTACCGGTACATGTTTAATATATAAACACAACGTTAAATAATCTGGGAAAAAAGTTAGCAACAAATTAGACCCATGACATCAAAATGACATTTCTCGTCACTGGATATAATTGATAGATCTTCTCTTATCTATGATTTCAATTTAATTACTATTAATTGCATATTATTCGGCAACTCGGCCGTACAAAAATCTTTTTTTTTTTGACGTAGACTACGTCTAAGGGAAGGCTCGGATACAGGCTGACAAAAGAACATTTCCAACTCCGCGACCGTCACGAAATCATGTAAGGTTTCGAGCTTCAATAGCGCCTTTGTCTTCCGATGGTTTTTTGCGATTTATATAGGGTAAAGTGCCCAATAGTGGACCCCATCCAATAGTGGACCCTCCAGCCATTTTTCATTATTATAGCCTATTCAGATTACGCCATTAATGACATAATAATTGGCGTTTCAGGGTAAATACGCTTTATGATGTCATTATTTACGTAATATTCCATACATTTTGCGCTGTCAAAAGATACCCGCTAAAAAGAGTCATAAAGAATTTATTACGAACAATTATTACGAGAGAGCTTTCGTTCTAACTGGGATGCAGGGAGAAATTCAACAAAACAAAACTGACAAGCGTCACGCTCTCTTTGCCAGAGATAAAATTCTCTCTGTTTTCATTTCGTTTCGTAGTTGACAGTCATGCTCTTTCTGTCGCAGCAGGGTCGAATGCATGTTTAGATGGAAATCTTCTGAGCGCTGAAGAATAACTCGGATTGTGGTTTTGTGGAAAGCATTTTATATGATGAAAAATAATGATGATAATTATTTATTCTCCACTTATTCAACATGAATTGTTTAAAAAACAGATGCTCTCTAGAATTAACATGAAGTATTTAACTTAAACCTAGATTTAATAGAACAAATCGAATAAATTTTCAAAGTTCAAGGGCCAATGCGGATGACAATTTAAAACGTAGGAATGGTTGTAAAACGAATATATTTGATGAATAAACATGATTTCATAAATTGTTTCAATTCTGCTCCTTGAATGGCTTAATATACTTTGGATTTCAACATTTTTCATCCAAAATCCAGTTTAAATTATATCCCATTCACACGATTCGATTTTGTTAGAAGCTGTATCATTGATTGTCGAGTAGAACGCAATGATTGAGTTTCCATTTTTGAAAAAAAAAAAATTGCTGAGTTGCCCTTCATACATGGAGATACTGGTGGAAATACATTTTAGTTCGATAATATTTCTTGAAAATTGGTCCAATCGTCCTTATTTTATTTATTTGTGAGAATTCCCAAAAGTATCTAAATTTTTCTATCAAATCTCCGTTCGATCATAGTACAGAATCAAAATACTTTTTAAACTTAAAAATAAATTGAGGAATAGTCTGATTCCCCGAAGAACGGCGCACCCAACTAATGAATGTAGCTTCGCTCATTATCCTTAATGAGAGCTTCAAATATTCTTCGAAAATCCCTTTTCATATTTTTTTAAATATTTTTTTCGTAGAAACTTTGTTCAGAAAAAAATGTTCGATTGTCGCCACACAAATGCTTGATTTCGCAAATTAAATTTTAAAACTCTCCTTGAATTCAACCCTGTATTAGCGTGCAAATGAGGAAATATGGAAACGTCAAGATATATTATCTTGCATTTTTATTAAGAATCCCATCGAGCAGATCCGATCAAGAAACTAAAAGATTTTGACGAAATTTAAAATCAAAGCAAAACAGCAAATAACGTTTGCTGTTTTGACATGTGGCGCTACTTGGCAATCCGACGGCTATAAGGCTATCTGACGTTTAATCATCTTTCTCTTGCACGCGCAAGGAAAGGATAGGATTTGTTTTCATACGGAAACGCTTCGGAAGCGTTTCCGTATGAAAACAAACCCTATCCCGTCTGTGCGCGTGCAAGAGAAAGAAGATAAACGTCAGATAGCCTTATGTTTTTTACACAAGTTAGTGAGTCGAACTTGAACGTCTGTCTGCGGTTTAATTATCCGAATGAGACAGACCCTAAGGGGAAGGCTCGGATACAGGGTGACAAATGAAAATTTTCAAATTCGAGACCGTCACGAAATCATGTAAGATTTCGAACTTTAATAGCGCCTTTGTCTTCCGATGGATTTTTCAGATTTATATAGGTATCAATCGACTTGGAAATTCTCTACCAATTTGTCAGTTATATTGAAACTTTGGGTTATGAACGTTTCTTGTCCGCAAGAGTCTCGTTTCGGCCGTCGCCGTTCAGTGCGGTTGGCTTTTGGACGCTGCTTTTTGTGCGGTGTTTCACACAAAAAGTAGAACAATGGAGCCAGACCAGTGACCGCGATCGAAACAAATGTAACAAAAATGCGTAATGTAGTGCATGGTGTGATGCAGATAGGGGCATGTTTATGCAGAGACGAGGCCGTTACACATATTTATTAAAAATTATGGTCTACCCAAGGTCAAGGTCTACTGGTCTCCGCAAAGTCAAGGGGGGAGAGGGTAATCTTCTTCTGCTTCTACTGAATCGAATTGTTAAGAAAATTATTTTGAGCTTTTTAGTGGAATGTCTTCACTTGTCATAAGACGAGTTTGTACAATCCCATTTAATTTCACCACTTAATTGTACCTTGACAGATACGTATTTCGACCTCAACAGTAAGGTCGTCTTCAGTGTCTCGTACTTGACTCGACTCGACGGGATTGTACAAACTCGTCTTATGACAAGTGGGGTCCTCGGATTTGTTAGAGATTGTTTTGAAAGTTCTCAAAATTCAAGCATTCAAAATTCAAATGCTTCAAAACCCAAACGTTGGCATTTCGGTTCCAAAAAAAGGCATCATTACCACTGAGGAATAAATTTGGGTTTTCATAGTAAATTTTTTAAACAATCGTATCCAACAATTTTCATATCTTACGCTAGTTTTGTTCGAAACCAGTAACATAAGTAATCAAATGAATTTTCTAAAAATATTAATACATCATGGCACTACAATCCTCGATGAACAAAACTGCCATAGGTAGTTTACGTTGGGCGGTTGTGTCTTGTACATAACCCTTCTGATTTTTGTTAAACAGATAAATAAAATAAATTAATAAATAAAAAAGATTTTCGTTCGGCCGAGTTGCCGAATAATATGTAATTAATTGTAATCTTCCACCGTCATTATAGTCGTCTGAGTACACGCGACCGCATGCGTAGAGCAATCACACTCATCAAATACTTTAGCCAAGCAAGCCTTTGGCGCAGCAGTGTTGTTGATTCACACTCTATAGAAATCCGCTCAGCCCGTTGTTGGGGGCAAGTATGTAAATAGTTTTACTAATGACAAATCTCATTAGTAAAAATGATTTTTTGAGCTTAGATAATCGAGTTCGATTTGCACCAAGAAAAGCCAAGTTATTTAAAATTGCAAACAACCTATTGAACCATTCGCTCAGAATGAGGAAGGACAATGATCACTATTATGTTATCTGTAGAGTATATTGTGATTGACATTATCAGTTTAGTGAGGTATTCGAATAGTGCATATGAATTGTGAAATGATAACAGTATAACACAAATGCCGCCAGATTAACATTGTGGAGAACCGCTTCGAGGATTTTATCTAATGCTGATGAACTAGGTGTATAATATCAAACCTTTCTGTGCATGAATCATTCTGCCTAGTGCCTAGTGGTTTTTCCAGTGCATTTACTGACCATGTCTCTAACGCTTAGTCATTCGTGGTGAAAGAGATGGTGGAATATTAAAATTACTTAGATTCAGCTAAGATCTCAAATAACGTTTCATGAAGTACACCATGCTCTTAGGGGAGGAACTGGATTAGGAGAACGATTAAGAGGACGACTGACGATCCATGTAAATTATTCCACAAATGATGAAAAAGATCCATTAATTACGTAACGCAAAAATTTGCCATTCTCAGCACCCCCCTATGTCAAACTTTTTGTATCAAGTATCTAAAAATTTTGTATGGACCGGCACACTTCCGACAACCCCAACCCCTCCCCTCTCTAAACATGTTTCTTTCGTCACCGAGATTTGCTGGTGAAATAGGAGAACATATCCTGGATCACATCGCCATCTTTCGAAACATCAGAAGGAAGCAGTATGGAAGATTTTTTGCACTAATTGCTCTTGATATTTAAAATAACCCTTTTGATTCAGACAACGAGTCGTTCCGAGTCCGTGATAGACTTGTGTATATATGTAGAACCATGCCTTTCATGAAATTATTACGAATTCCAAAGGAGAAACATTTCCTGTTGCGTTTTAATACAGCTTTATATGAAACTTAAGTACCTACTTGTTCTGCTAGTTGTGTTAAAATGTTGAAAAACAAAGCAAAATAAAGCCGATGTTTGCCATGAGAAGCCGCTTTGACCATTCAAGGCCAAACATGATATTCATCAGTTACCCGAAAAATGTTTTAATATTACAATTACTAGATGCAAAAATTCGACTTCTGTTTTACTCACCTAAATATCAGACTACAAAGAATCCCTTTGTTGATTGGCGATTTTCGGAAAATCGAGGAATCTCCTGGACAATTTTGTTCGACAAAAAATTATCTACACTATCACTATTGAGATTGAGAAACGGCACGAGAATTCTAGAATATTAGTAATCGTGAATTGTTTCACAATTTAAAGCTGCAATGCACAATGCACGAAATAATCTACTACACGCAACTATTTCACGTTAATAAATAGAATGATTCATACTGCGACTTGCACAGATTTTTTTCTGTTGATTAATTAAAATCCCCAAATAAACAAAACTTGTTTAGGAACATTACAACAGCGAAATCTAACGCCATATATTTTTCATTGCCGGGTTATACCAGGGTTGCCAAATTCAATTCGCGAAGTCGAAGCAAAATTCTTCACACAACCAATGACAGTTCTGTATGGGTTTTTACAGTAGAACAACAGAGATCTCTAGAGGAGGAGATGGCGGCCATGTTTCATTCAAACTCTGACAGATAGCAATAAGGCTATCTGACGTTTATCATCTTTCTCTTGCACGCGCACAGCCGGGATATGGTTTGTTTTCATACGGAAACGCTTCCGAAGCGTTTCCGTATGAAAACAAATCTATCCTTCCGTGCGCGTGCAAGAGAAAAGATGATAAAACGTCAGATAGCCTTATGGGGTTTCCGGTTTCCCATAGTAGGGAAGAGCAGAATTTGCTTCGACTATTATAATATAATTCACGAAGTCGAAGCAAATTCTGCTCATATTATGAGTAGTCTTAACTTGGGAAAATTCTGGAAATTTGGCAACTCCCGGAGTATGTTATGGTACGCAGCCATGTGGTCATGCCTGCGAAGTACGATGAGTGATCCCGTTTTACCCCACACATCAATCAGCCGGTAAACTGTCAAAATTTTCTTTTCCGTTTTCATTCGTCGACAGGAAAAAAATTGTGCGGTGCGGGTTTTTGCGTCGGCTGCTTTTTTCGTAAAATTTCGTTTGGAATCCGCTGCAAAAGCAAAGATGAACAAATAGAACGAAGTGAATTTGTTGGTGTAGTGGCTTTGGCACATTTTGAGCGGACGGACTAAGGTTTTAACTTCCACATCAAACGATTTTCCACCCTCCATCGTAGACCCAAACATGGACGTTCGTACGATCGAAGAGGCCGTTCTCGCTTTCTACCGGAGCGGAACCCGCCAGCAGGAGGACACTCACCAGTGGTTGCAGCAAATTCAGGAAAGTCCCCAGGCGTGGTCCTTCTGCTGGGAGCTCATGCAGCTGAACAAACCGTCGGAGATACAATTCTTTGGGGCAATCACACTTCACTCGAAGCTGACCAAACACTGGGCCGAAGTTCCGAAGGAGGCACACAGTGAGTTCAAACAGAAGCTACTGGAGAGTATAGTTCTGTTCGGAAATGGCCCAAAGATCGTTCTCAGCCAGCTTTGCATATCGGTAAGTTGGAGTTTTGTGCCCGGAAAATATCTTGTTTGATGCAGCTCCCAAAAACAATAATAATTAACAGGGCTGTTGACGAGTCACGTATTAATTATTTAAGCTTTCAGAGATCTAGCGGTAGTGTATATGGCAATTTTTAATGAGTTGAGTTGAGATGCAGACCAAGTTCCAGTTGGAACATAAAGCCTCGCCTAACACCCATTTTGGCCAATTTTATTCGAATCGTATCAAATGATTCTTAGGCTTGTGAATAACCTATAACAAATGTAGAGTAAAGGTGGCAAGATGGGTCACGGGATAAGATCGACCAGTGCCGTTTTTGAGCATCGGCCATTGTAAGAATGATAATTTGGTTCTACTTTTTTGTCACTCGATTTGAGGATACAATTTCATTTTGGTAGAGTATGGCAAGGTAAACTATTTTTCAGCTATGTTCCTTATGCGAAACACACCACCTATAAACGTGTAATCTCGTAATACTTTGCACTGCTAAAAAAGTTTACACACAAAAGGCTTTGAAGTATGCTCTTTTGACTATAAAGTATTCAATTATGACTTCAAAGTACGCTCTTTGTAACAAGCCCCACGTTACAATTATTTTATATAAACATAATGAAACAAACAATCAATATGTAACAAATAACAAATTAAAATAATGCACGTTCTCTCTTGGTGCCCTAAGAGAGACGGCTAGGTGGTGCCCACTACGGGAAATGCCGAGGTTTCATATGAGATTTTGGTCCATCAGCCAAATCCCGCATGTATATTTTTATTGCGTATTGCGCTTTTTGTCTACAGCAATTAGTTTGTTGTATTCATAGTTGAGCCTTTGTACAGGATTCTTATCCGATTTGGGCACCCACGTTGGGCGCCAGTGTAACAAGCCCCACGTTACACTTCTCGCTTAACTTTTCAAAAAGACCTAAGTAACATTTTTTTCATGAATTAATTTGAATAGCGCAATCAACTAAACAACATGAAAGCAGTACTCAAATTAATTCATGAAAAAAATGTTACTTAGGTCCTTTTGAAAAGTTAAGCGAGACTTATTTTATAACAACATAAAGATACTCAATCAACATGTAACAATTAACAAATTAAAATAATGCACGTTCTCTCTTGGTGCCCTAAGAGAGACAGCTAGATCACAGATAAACAGACGTCTCACTCAACACATGTTCCATCGTTCACCTTTTTAACGGTGAATTCAATTTTTTGTGGGTGGTCAATCGGCCACTGATGGCGCTTTCATCGATTTTGCTTGTGCTTGACGTTTACACACTACCGCCATCTGGTTGCCGCTTGTCCAAACACAGTGAATTTAGAATTGGGCGATAATGATTCCGTGACGATGATTTTGATTGCATATTGTTCTAAGTGAGACGTCTGTTCCTCTGTGCTCGTCATTTCCCGTGACAAAGTGATTTGACGAATGCATAACCTACACCCAGAACAAACAAAGTTAATTAATTTTCATTCTGCATAAATAAAAGTTATAAAATAGAACACCAATATGGGAGGAGGTGGTAAAATGAACAGTAGGCTATATTTATATTAAAACACATTTTCCTCGAAACAAAATAAGGTACCTGAGCTAATATTTTGGTTTTGAGACCGCACCTATTACTATCCAAAATATCAAACGAGGCTGTAAAAATAGGGTCTGATGTAATTTTCAATTATTTTTTCGCAAGCTTTAATTCTTAATAAATTCATAATAACATTGATTCAAACCTGTTCTTAGTACAGCGACGAATAGGACAACCTTCACAAAGATGTTGCAGGGATAAATAGTAAAATTATTGGTTTGCATAGTTAGAGGAAGAGTTATTTATCACAAGGCATGTATGGGGGTAAAATGAACACTTGTATCAAACTTTCACAAATTTAAGATAAATTGTGCAATTGTGAAGCGGAGGTTCAAGAAACAATTCATATCAAATAACCAAGATAAAACTTTGAATGAATGTATACAGTGCTAAAGTTAAAAAAAGAAAATTTAATTTTCCAAAAGGGAAGCGATGTTCATTTTACCACCAGGCAGTGTTCATTTTACCCGCACTATTTTTGTGCATACGAAATTTCGAAGAAAAACTATATAAAACAATGTTTATTAGCAAAAAAAAATGTTCAGTGCAATAATAATATGAGTTAAATTGTTGGACCAAGTGGTAAAACTAGCTAATTATCCTCGTTTTATGATTGAATTCAACGCAAGTCCTTAACGTGTTCATTTTACCACCTGTTCCCCTACGCAATATTTTTTTATATTTTCAATGTGGTCACAACAAGCTAACAAATTAAATAACTTATAATTGGACTAGGGAGACTAGGGACCAGGGGGCATTATGAACACCCGGGGCAGATTGGACACCCCCAATATTCTTGGTAATTCAATCATTTTTCTACTTTCAATGCAGCGAACTCCACAATCCTTTCATAAACAACTAATTTATAGCGTAGAAGTCATTGTTTTATCTTCTTAGCTCATAAATTTGACAAAAAGTTAGAATGTCTTCCAAACGATTAAAAATTATAAGTTTCACCTCCTATAAAATAAGCTTTACGTTACTATAGAAGATGATTTCTCAATTATTGGTCATCCCATAGCAAAATTCTGTTATTTACAGTGCTCTGACATGTATTTGTGACAAGTTTCCTTGATTTTTCCAAATTTTTCAAGAGTTTTGAAATATGTTCACCTGTTGGGGCAAACTGAACACTCTATATGGGGGTAGAACTGACACCTTAAAACTTAAAAACATAACCTCAAACTCATCGAACTAGGCTTTCATATCGTGTTATTTTTGTTTTATCATGGTGCGGAATTATAAATCGCTAAAAAGTTCCAGTACATGACATATATACCACAGAAGCATATATATACCATAGAAATCGCTGAAAGTGCAACAAAAAAGGAAGTGTTTTGTAGGGATTTGGCAATCTCTTTGGCAAGTTGATCGGTACAACCCATTGGAAGGATTGGCGATGCCAGTAGGGATAAGGGCATGCATAGATTATGCAATGCTTAGAAAAGAGACGATTGGGACGGGGTCTTGCAATAAGTGTGAAGATCCATATAAAAAAATCATATGCTTCATACAAAAAGTTCGACATACATGTATGAGGCCAGCTGAAAGTGGCAAATTTTTGCGTTACGTAATCAATCTTCTTCTATTCACCATGGAAATAAAATAGAAAACGACCATATATGACCTCGCTCAAGAAGAGGGAAATAGATTTTCGGATGTTTTAAATCCGCGCACCACAGGATGTTGATGATCCAAACACAATTTTAGGTGTCTCATACAAAAACATGACAGGAAGATGAACAATTGGGTAATATTTTTGTTGGATGATCCATAAAATAGGTTACGATGGCATATAATCACGAGTAAGATAGTTTTCTTCATATTTTATAAGGGTGTCCATACTGCCCCATGGGGGTGTCCAATCTGCCCCGCTACCTTCCCGAGAGTAGTGAAAAATGAACTATTACAAAATCGTCATATTTGATTGAAATTGCCTCATTTTCAATACGATTCCAAACAGAACTGGTAGTTAACGAGTAATAGTATCATGTAATTGCTAGAAATCCGAATTATATTCAATTTAAATCACCTAATATTGATTTAAACCTTAGGGTGTCCATATTGCCCCTTGTTCCCCTATATGACTAAGTGACCTTTCAAACCACATCAGCTGTTTCCAAGACAAAAACAGAAGACATTGCTTTTAAAAACTAGAAAACGTTGTACTAGAATTTTTGAAATTATCATTTTAGCCTTTGATCATTGATTAGTTTGCATTCAATTACATTCTGCATCAGTGTTGAGTCGATTCCAAATCCGAACCTCACTTCACCCCATCCTTATCCTACCCCATGGCGTTCAAGTGGTCTGCAAGGACTCTTCTGCCATTACTCTCTGTATTATCGGCTTTGGATTGACTTGCGCTTTCATTGCCCCAACAAACGCTGCAAAATGAAAAATAAAAAATTTGCCCGGAATAAGGCAAAAGAGTAGATGACTTCATCTTTAAAAGTATGATTTTTTCCCGGAAAAATGCAAAAGAGTAGATGACTGTTTCTTTAAAAGTACCCATTTGCCCGGAATAAGGCCAACGAGTAAATAACCCCTTTTTTAAAGTACACCCGATTATTTTTTTTACACGGGGGATGCTTCTTCTTCTTCTTATTGGCATTACATCACCACACTGGGACAGAGCCGCCTCGCAGCTTAGTGTTCATTAAGCACTTCAACAGTTATTAACTGCGAGGTTTCTAAGCCAGGTTACCATTTTTGCATTCGAATATCATGAGGCTAACACGATGATACTTTTATGCCTAGGGAAGTCGAGACAATTTCCAATCCGAAAATTGTCTAGACCGACATCGGGAATCTAACCCAGCCACCCTCAGCATGGTCTCGCTTTGTAGCCGCGCGTCTTACCGCACGGCTAAGGAGGGCCTTCACGGGGGATGCGTTCCGTGTAAAAAGAGTTTTCAGTTTAAAATCTGAAAATCCGTTTAAAAAAATTTTTATGGTTTCTCGACAAATCATGCAAAATGAAGCAACTTTGCAAAAATTTTGCATGTGATTTTTTTTACACGGCCGTGTAAAAAAAATCCGTGTAAGAACAGAATAGATTAATCCTTCTTTAAAAGTATGCATTTGCCCGGGATGAAGCAAAAGAGTAGATGACTCCTTTAAAAGTACGCATTTGCCCGGAATACGGCAAACAAGTAGTTGATCCCTCATTTTTCGTAAATTTTTCCACTTTTTACGAAAAATGAGTAAGATTTCCGTTAAAAAAAAAGAGACGTCAATACAATTTCACTCAGTCTCTGAATGATTTCAAACGGGCATGTACGATCGGAATAAGATAAATGAGCTGATGATTCCATTTTTTAAAGCACTCGATTTCTCCATATAACGAGAAAGCATGCAAGTATTTGGTTGGAAGAATTCTAATGAGTAGATCATTCCCCCATTCAAAGCACGTATTTGTATAAAAAAACTTTAAAAGATCACATTTTTAAGGAATAAGGCAAATTAGCACATTTCTTCATTTAAAGAATATATCAAAAAATACTAAACTAGTTAGGATTTTTCAAAGAAATTCCTGGAGGAACTTCCAAAGGAATTTCGGGATCAGTTTTCCAAGGAATTATTCAAAGAAATCACTAAAAGAGTGTCCATAAGAATCATTAGCAATTTTCTAAATTATTTCTGGACAAAATTCCAAGATAAAAATCGAAAAGAATTCCCGGAGAAATTTCAAAACGAATATCCGGACGATTTTTCGTATGGTTCCATTAAGAAATTCCCGAAAGGGAACCTGAAGGGATTTAAAAAAAAAGTGTAGAGTAATTTGTGAAGGATTTTTGCTCAAGGAATCCTTGAAAGAATAGCCGAAGGATTCCCGAATGGATTTTTCAAAGGAGTTTCTAAATGTATTCTCGAAGTATTTCCAAAGAATTCTTCAAAGCAAAATATCCGGAAAAACTCCTCCAGCTGTTTTCTAAGTTTTCCTTAAGATACTTCTGAATGAGTTCCTAACAATTCCCAAGAAATTTTAAATAAATTTCCGAAGCATTTTACGAAGGTTTTTAGTAAAAATTTTTACAGTAAAGCAGTAATAGAACCATAGTGGCGCTGTAACAAATTATTCTGTCAAAATATGGTTCAATAAGCTTAATAGCCTATTCAGATTACAATTAAATTATTTATCACAAAAAAATATCGTGTAGAAGCGGAGAAAGAAAATTGAATGTGTGGGGATGGCGTCAGGTAGTTGTTTATCATGATATTTATGATCATAAATGGCTATAACTTGGCCTTTTGACACTTATTGTACCGGACCCTTGGCTGCAAGGTCCAAGCAAACTAGATCTTGGTCACGCGAACAGGTATAGGGGAGACTGGGTAGACTTGATCCCCTTTTCTGATTTCCGATATATTACAACCAAAAATAAAAAAAAACATACACGATTTCCACACAGACCCTCTAAGAAATATAGTATTTAACTTTTCTGATGTATGACAGTCCTTAAATTATTGTTGTTATTGATACACAATCGATTTTTTGGAGAGCTGTCAAAAATCGACTTTGAAAATATTCGGGGGAAATTGATCCCTCTCCAAGAACTTCGTTTGATTAAATTAGAAAGGTGCCTTTAGATTTTTTTGAATATTTTCCCTTCAAAATACGCGGAATTATCGAGTTGCTGTGCGTATACATGAACGATTTTTGTTACTGAATTCAACAGGACATGCTATTTTAAAATTTGGGGAGACTTGATCCGCTTTCTCTGAGATCTACACAATAAATAATTTTTCCTGATAAGAAAATTATTTTGAGCTTTTTAGTGGAATGTCTTCACTTGTCATAAGACAATTAAGTGGTGGAATTCAATGGGATTGTATTAACTCGTCTTATGACAAGTAATTTTTCCTGCCAACCCTTCATCAAATCCGTCAAATGTACAAAAAAGCCTAAGAACAGATTTATACACAAAATTTTTGTATGGAAGAATAATGGGGGATCAAGTGTCCCCATATTGAGGCAATAACTTCAAATCCTAATATCTCAAAACTTTGATGATGATAAAAAATACGCTAGAACAAAACTACTTTAGTTCTCGATAAAACAGGGGGTGATCAAGTCTCCCCGGGGATCAAGTCTACCCACCTTCCCCTAAGGACGTTAGGCATGAGTACGTTAGTCATAAAGGATGTTAAGCATAAAATGCCCCAAAAACAGCCCACGACATAAAGAAGCTATTATGCCTAACGTCATAGACCCAGTAATCTCATATTTTTGCATCAGCACATTTCCTAAAGGAGTTTTCGTAAGAAGTTCTGAAAGAAATTCCCAAACATATTTCCGGAACATTTCCTTAAGGAGTTTTCTTAAGTTTAAAAAAACAACTGAAATAAAATTCAAAGAGATTTCCGATAGTATTCTTAACCAAGTTTCCAAAAAAATCAGGAGAATATCTAAAGAAATCTGCAAAGTATTTTATAAAGGTATTTCCGAGGGATTTTCACAAGACATTTTCCAACAAACATCTGAAGGAAAAAAAATCGAAGAGGAATTGCCAAATGCATCCCAAAGGAATTTTCGAAACAATTTCTTAAGATGTTTTCTAAAGTTTTAGCAAAGAAATTTTCAAATTAAATCCTGGAGGAAGTTCTAAAGCAATTATTAAAATCCAGATTTTCCGATTTATGGAGAAATTTTCAAAGGAATACCTGAAGGAATTTCCTATGTGATTCCTGAAGGAATTTTGATTGAATGGCTGAAGGCAATTGCTGGGTGAACTTGCGAAGGAATTCCTTGACGAATTTCTTAAGTAATTTATAACATTGTTTTGTGAAGCCACCAAAATATTCTTTAAAATAATATTTTTCGCAATAGTTACTTTTTTGAATTGATCATTTTGCTGCTAAAATCTATATATGGCACGTTTGTTTTTGCCTGGAAATTAATGTAAAACATCTGGAAAAAACCTGGAAAAATCAGGGAATTTTGTTTTTACAGATGAGTAGACACCCTGTAAAATCATTATGACTATTTTTCTTTATTATGCCAAACGGTCGTTATGCTAAATGGCCTCTGACTATTCAACTCGTATGCCAAAAGGAATTATACCAAACGGAATTATGCCAAACGGCATTATGCCATTTGGGGTAGCCCCCTTATATGCAACCAATGAGAATCTACAGTTCTATACTCAATAAGTCAAATAATGAAAGCACGCATTTGCCTTTAATGAGCTAAATGAAGGATATGATTCTTTAGAGGCATGTGTTTGGTATAAGACAAAAAATATGATTTCCAGTTGAAGAGCGCATTTGCTTTAAATAAAGCCATACTGAGTACGATTCCTTTTTTAAGTCAGTTTAGTATATCTGGCGAATAATGCTTTGCGGGGATTGGGACATTTTGGGAAAGATTCATTTTGTCGAATTTTAGGTCTGAGTAATGGGCAAAAAATCAGTCACTAACTGGCTATGCATGTGTAAACTAGACTTTAGCTCAACTTGCCCTGAGTGGCGATCATGCCCATCATGCCATGTCCTCTCAATTTTAGATTCCACCCGAAAAATCGCTGTTATTTTCTTTTTCCAGATGAGCGTTTTCATCGTGCACATGTTGGAACATCCAACTGTGATTGAGGAAGTTACCGGGATGTTCCTAAACGAGCAGCTCGGAAACTTGTCCAAGAATACGCAGCTGGAAATTCTTATGTCGGTACTGGAAGGCATCCCGGACGAAGCGGATTCGGTGCACACGCGCATACCCCGTTCGATGGTGCGGGAAGAATTGAACAAAAAGGCAGAATTCGCTACTGGTACGGTTATTAATTATCTCAGCGAGAAGTTGAGTGCTGGTCGAATCGATGAAAACGAAACCGGTGCGCTAATCAATGCCACAAAAAGCCTCGTTACGTGGCTCAAGTATGGCAATATTCGCTTGGATGGGTGCGAAACGATGGTGCAGGTTCTGTTGAAGCTGATCCACTACTGCTACTGGAAGGAACCCAAGGACGATGGATGCCTTTCACAGGAGGACAGCGATCTTGCAGAGACAGCTGTGAAGGCACTAGTGGTATGTACGATTTGCTATAATTAATAAGCAATATGTATAATTAATAAGCATTTTTTTTCAAACTGCAAGTATTTCAAGGCGTTGAGTTTTGCCTATAACTCCTCTATTAAAGAAATCGAAGATATGTTGTCGATTTGTTTAAAAACAGTTTTTTTGTTTTCTCGAAATTTTACGAAATGAATTTATGCAGTGTTTTTAATGAGTAAATTTTTAACGGTATCAAAATTGTTTTCCATATATTGTTTTATTTCAGAAAATAATGAGCTCTCAACATAGCAATGGCTATAAGTATTCTACGACCGTGATTCGATTCATGCGCCTCTTTTTGGATGTGCTTAGTCCGATTCTGGATGTGGAATGGAAGGAAAACAACGAGAACGAGAATCTAGCTTTTGTGATTTATACACTTTTTCTGTCGACACTGGAATGTTACACATCGGTCATTTTTGCTGGCATACTTTCAGACGACGAAGAACTGACGAAGGTGTACGGCAGGACGGTCGATCTAGTTGTTAAATGCACTGACAAACCCGGAACGTATCCGGTTGACGAGTCGTGTAGTACGTTGGCGATGGAATTTTGGTACATGTTACAAGATGAAGTGCTATCTATGCCAAATGACGAAAAGAAAGTGAAGCGATGGGAGGCCATCAAACCAGTGTACGTTCATATAGTCAAAGTTCTAATTAAGAAAAGCCAGCTGCCAAACGACAAAGCATTGCACAAATGGAATTCCGATGATTTGGAAACATTCAGATGCTATCGACAGGACATTGGGGACACGTTGCTCTCGTGCCACGATGTGCTGAATGATCTAATGTTAGATGTTCTGTCCGAAGCACTGGATGAATCTATCGCGTATCTTAATTTCGATCCCCAAAACACCGACAACTGGCCCTTACTCGAAGCAACTATTCATGCATACTGTTCAATTGCACAAAAAATAGAGTATGCCGAGTACCCTCAAATAGTAAAGTTGCTCAAAGTATTGAATGAAATCCCTTATGAGAAATACAGCGACAAACTACTCGGAATGGCATTGGAAACAGCCGGAGCTTTTAGCGATTGGATCAGCGATCACCCAAAATACCTCCCGGCGGCCATCGAGTTGCTCGTGCGAGGGCTTAGTTCGACACAAGCGTCCCAGGCTACTCTGGGTCTCAAAGATCTCACCTCCGAGTGCCAAAAGGAAATGGCCCCGTTTGCATTGCCCCTGTTAGATGCCTGCCGGGCTGCTCTACAGGGTAACCATCTAAAAAATTCCGAAATGATTCGACTTATGTACACTGTGGGCAACATAATGAGCGTTATTGCCTATGAGCACATTCTTCAATACCTCGACCTAATGGTGTCGCCCTGCTTCGAGGAGCTCCAGATGAATGTACAAAATCAGGACACTAGTGACGCGGCTAGAGGTCGAATTGTGCTCCGACTGGAGATGATCGCCAAACTGTTCTCTTCACTCAACACCAAGAAACCAGCCGGCCAGGAAGAAGACATACCCATTACCCGGCCTGTGTCGACTCAACCATCACCGGTGCAACCGATTCTTCTTATTTTGGAGAAAACCATGGGTCTGCTAAAGACGCTGTGCACCATGTGGCTGCACGATGAAAGCGTCGTGGAAACTTTGTGCAAAGCACTGCAGCAAGCACTTACCAATTTGATGGAGGACATCAAACCATTGCTGAACGACATGTGCTGTCTAATCTTACTCATCTTTGCCAACAAATGTGCGCCGTCGGCCGTCGAGATGGCCGGAAATGTAAGTTTTTTTTTCGTTAGAATTGTCGAATCGTTTAATTATAGATTTTTATTGTGCATTTCAGTTTATTTTAATATTCTACAATGACCCCGAAAGTAAGGAGTGTATGAAGCAACTGTTCAGCGCGATCATGGAATACAATTTTGGCCAAATGAAGGTAATTTTTAGAAAAGTCATTGAATGTTTCATTCGTTGTCAAACTTGGAAAATGAGCGACCTTATTTAACCCGTTTTTACTACTTTATTGCCTTTTACGATCGATTGCACACTGTGACCTAAATGCTACGTTTTGACAAAGATCAATTCAGTTGAATGGACAGGTGTCCTTCGAAATGCTAAAACACATAAGGCTGAAATATCGACAGTCTGAAAGTATCGAAAGGCTCTAATTGATGGGATGAAATGAATCCTAACCTTTCGTGTTGTTATACCAACCAAGTTGAGTGGTTGAATAGTGAATAATGAATAAAGGATAAAGAATAAAGAGAAAGGAATTAAGTATGAAGAATAAAGGATTGCCACCACACTGCCCCCCACAAGTTATGACAGAAATCTTACTCGATGACCGAAGACGTAACTTTGGCATTCGAATCAGGGAAGTCCTCAATTTGCTGTTTACAGGAATACGCTGGTTTTAATATATCGACAGATATCCTTTGTTCTTTTCCTTTCATGAAGATTGCCTCGTTCAATCACTTCGAATGGACCTTTATAAGGGTGTTGTAGTGGTTTTTTCACGAGATCGACTCTAACAAAATTTCCTTTGAACGGTCTAAGGTCACTGGGTAGAAACACACGCTGCTTAGCATGATGCTCACCCTCAATAGCACAAGATCAGTGGCATTCTAGCTAAAATTCCGATTGACGCCCTTTCAAATCATTTCAACAACACTAGTAGGGGTGATCGGGGCAATATGGGCCACCTAAGGAAATCGTTCCGAAAAGCGCTGAAAAGCTAAAAAAAAACATCGTTCAAATGTAGTTGACTTATACTAGAGAATGTTATCTTTCATATAACGTCGATGAATGACGAAAAATGCGTTTGGAAATTGTTGGAATGCACTTTTGAAAATGGATTGATTTCAATGTGTGTTCCCGACTTTACGGAGCAATATGAGCCACCATTTGGGGCAGTATGGGCCACCCATCCAAAATGTTTATTTAGGCGAAAAAAGTATCGTAATATCTGGGTGGTGCGGATAGAATCAATTTGGTTGTCAAACTGAAGCCAAAATTTTCTATTGTGCCGGAGCCAAACATTAAAGATTGTGGTTATGTTCGTTTTAGATCTTATATTGAGAAGTATTATTTTTATTTGGAGAAAAAATAAGAATAAACTTAGTATGAGTTTTGCATTATTTGTAACAAATATATTCACATTATATTTCGAGTGGATAATTAGTAGGAATGCAACTAAAAAGCACTCGTTACGAGATTTCACGAAATTCAGCAGTTGATTGGAGCAGGAATATATGTTAACCATCGTAAAGTCATGTAGAGTCTCACGCATTTGAGCGCCTTCGTGCAGCATGGAAAGAGAAATTCGAAGAGCGGGAAATGTTTGACAGTCACAGAACTGCAAAATAATTCTGGTTATGGGATTGATTTCAAAATATCCCGCTACTCGCTTGAGAACAAAAAACCGACTCTATCCGCAGCACCCAGCGTAATATGGAAGAATATGATATTCCTACAACAGCTGTGAGTATTCCATACCAAATAAAATTAAAAAACCGCACAACAGCGGACTGAACCGATTTGTCACTCTAAACCGTTTGAACAGCCACATTTCAATTGGTCAATAGTCATTTTTTCTGATTCAATCGCAGTAATGCGCTGTTGTATTTTTTTCCGTAATGAATCTTACATATATGATAATATTCTTGTATTTAACTACTGAAATTTGAACTTGTTCGCATTTTAAGGCCTGATATCTGGCTCTGTGCAGGTATGCCCATATTGTTTTATGATAAATGCAGATTTGTATCAATACAAACATGTGTGCACAATATTCAATTTTTATATATCTTTGGATTGTGGTGTATTTTTGACCTGTATTTTAATCAGTTTTGTGTCAAAACCTTAATTATAAACTTCAAATCTTATAATCTTATGCCTATGCAGCGAAAATTTACATTTTCAAGTGTATTTTCATGTTTGAATTGAATTTTAATGCTGTTTTCACGTTGATGCATATGTGGAGCATCCTCTTAAAGATCGTATAACTTTTACATGATAGAACTTGTCAATAAGCTCAAAATAAGGGTGGCTCATATGGCCCCGTATGTTCATATTGCCCCTACTGCCCCTACACCTGCTGGTATAAATTGCGATGCTGCGTATTTATATCAATGTGGTTTTGTATCTACAGCAGTGACAACTGTTGTTGAACGGCGTAAGTTATGAATGTTACTTTTGTACACTCTAGGTGGAGAGCAGTCATGAAGAAATTTGTAGTAAACCGTTCGAGTTCAGTATGGAGCTGTAATCAGATCTTATTTACTGTTTGGAGCTGCAAAATGCAACAAAGGTAAACAAATTGTAGCATTTCTACCTAGGTCACATATCGCTGTGATGCGTAGTTATTGCCTGATTTTTTCAAAATTGCACGCGGCGAACCCTTCATGAAAGGTACCGCCGCGCTTTCTGCACCCCGTTTAGGTTGATTCTTATGGGTGAATAGTATTGCGGTGTATCGTTCCGCGCGGCCGTACCTTTCGACAGTCATTCGCCGCGTGAAGTTTTGTGCAAGTACCCATTTGGGAACACTACAAACGCCGCGTAGTGTATCATATCCAGAAAATCTGACAATAGTGAGAACGCGTGATTTGTCCATACAAGAAAATTCATTTTACTGCCTGTAATCGCATAACTTTCCCATAACACTTTTCATCGTTTTTGAGTTTTGATGACTAATGGTTATATTTTGTTTTATATTAGTATGCTTTTAAATAAAACTGTGTTATTTGTCTCTTGTCTTAAAAGTAATCGCATTTGAGTCCCATTGTGAAAGTAACCGTACAATATGTCATATAAATATGAATTTTAACTGACTCTGGTTCAGGAAGATTTTTTTTCCTGTCTTTATTATGACAAATATTCTTAGAACTGTTATCTCGGCCAGCGGATGATGTTTAAGGCCCGGTCATACCAAATTGAGATTGAACAGAGTAGAAACCCATTGGATATTATTTCCCAAAAGATTACTAAACACTTGATCTACCATAAGTCTATGCAAACTCTATGTCTATGTTGGGACAATGTCACATTATCTTTTGTGGATATACTAATGTCCAGAGGATGGTTGGCTTGCTCTGTCGATTCACATGTTTTACGTGTTCTCATTTCACGATAAACGTGAACATTTTTATAATTTGTCTATAAAAGACTAGCTAGAACTCCTATTACAGGAAAGTACGATAGCAATTACAATCGTTTTGGTGCATGTACACGACGGTAATGCGAAATGCACGATCTGTAATTCTTGATGTAATTTCCCACAGAATTCAACGTAGTGGGACAGAATATGCGATTACTTTTCATTTCAACAGGCAAAGTAACCGCATATCCTGTCCCATGGATTATTTCAATAAGCTAAAATCATTTTAATAATGCAAGGCATAGTGAAAGATACATATTTTTACACCACACTGGCGTGAAAAATGTTGTAAAAGCATTTCAATCAAGCAACGCTGAAGAAAATATTTGTTATATTTTAAATGATCGTTTTCTCGATTTGCTATTTTTTCATAAGGGACTGATATGCGGTTATAGGCAGTTTACTACAAATGTTGTGGCGCCATCTCTTTCAATCAGCATCTTTGGCCCCATCCTATTGGTTTGATGTTCTCCACAGATCGATTTTATGAAATCGGATAGATTTGTTTCAGCAGTGGTATTTTCGAAAAATTTGCCTGGAACCCGAAGAGGTTGCCCATACACCATTTCAGCTACAGAGCACGAACATAACTGCAGACTTCCGGCTGCGGTGAAATCGTTCTACTAATCCTTGAGGGTGATAAGCAGTGGTTCGAGTTCGTTCCGTTTCTCAGGGCTGCTCGAGTATGAGTATTGAATATGCATAAAGCGTTGAAACGATTGGCTGACATTGCATAGCCCGAACTGCATTCTTGTAAATTTCAACAACCCAAAAGGGGTTACGGCTGTTTTGGGTATGTCACATTCTTCCACAGGCACATTGTAATACGATCGAACCATATCCAGAGTGGTGAAAAACTTCTTTCGTTGAAAATTGTTTAGGATGTCGTGAATATGAGGAATCGGGTACCTATCAGGAATGGTTACGCGGTTCAGGCTGCGGTAGTCTCCAACGAAACGCCACTCTTCATCCTTTTTTGGGACACAATTCAGGGTACTGGCCCAGCAACTTTCGATGAAGAAAGTAGAAGGAACAAGAATAAAAGAAAAGGAAGAAGGTAAAAGGTAGATAGAAGAAGGAAAAAGGACGAAAGAAAGAAGTAGGAAAAAAGAAGAAGGAAGAACGAAAAATGAATAAGAAAGAAGGTAGAAGGAAGAAAGTAGAGTGATAAATTAACAAGGAAAAATAAAGGAGAAACTAGTCGCATGGTTTCGGTTCATTTCAGTTTGTGCCTCTAATAACGTCTTTTGTTATTTTAGCCTTATGTCAAATTTTTACTTTTTCACCTTTTGTGTTCAGCTATATGAGTTTTCAGCCTTATGTGGAAGTCCCGAATGAACTTGCCAACAATTGAACACGTTTAATTTTTTTTTCGTTCAAATGAAGATGTTTAGATCGTTCAAGTCCTGCTACTTGCTCAATTCATTTGCTGACGGATTGATTCAACGACAACAGACTCGGTAACGAACAAAGGTCAACGATTGGAAATTCGGATCTTGGAACGTGAGAACTTTGAATGAACCCGCACGTGTTGGGCTCCTGGCTCGAGAGCTACAGAAGTTCGGCGTAAGTGTGGCAGCAATCCAGGAAATACGGTGGCCCAGAACTGGAGAACGTGAATTCCGGCTGGTGGATCCCATAGCTAACACTTCATTCACAAGACAGTGCAGAACGAGGAGTTGGCTTCGTGGTGATCGGGAAGCAGATTAAGCGTGTTATCCGGTGGAAGCCGATAAGCGACCGCATTTGCGTGTTGAGAATGAAGGGCAAATTCTTCAACTATAGCCTGATCAGCATCTATGACCCAACGAACGATAAGCCTGATGACGTGAAGGATGAGTTCTATGAAAGCCTTGATAAGGCCTACGGAGAGCACAACACACGATGTAAAGATTGTCATCGGGGATGCAAATGCGCAGATCGGATGAGAAATTGTACGGAATTGGTACGGAAAGCCTTCATACGGAAACGCTATTTACCAACGATAATGGTCTGCGTCTTGTGACCTTTGCTGCTGCTAGAGGGATCCCAAGTAATAAAATATTTTTATAAAGTAATTTTTTCGCTTAATCAGTTCAGTCATTCTGATTAAGCGAAAAACTTACCTTTAACCTTTTGTCTGTGCTCTGGGGTCAATATGACCCCAGGCCGTTTTGAGTGGCTGCCATTTTTTTAGTTTTCAACCGATTCTCCTAATTTTTGGTAGTTTGGTAAAACTCGCCGAGATCTGTCTTCTAGGTGCAAAAAAAATCTTGAAACATCTTGAAAATATTCGCTACAGTGTACTTTTTTTCAAAAAACTTACGTTGTCTGTGCTCTGGGGTCAAATTGATTTAAATTGAAATGCTATACCTTTTTAATGTTTGGCCGATTTTAGATTTTTGGGACTGTTTCGAAAGATAATTTAATCATCTTTCAAATCGTTACCAAAGATTGACTATAGGTGGGCAGGTACATCGCGGGGAGGATTTTCGTAAAAAGGGTACAAAACAGTGATTTTCATGCTTATTTTACTAATATTTGAAAATCCTACCCGTTTTGAACTACACCTTTTCAAAAGGTTATGCAGGAAGGCGTGTGCTTTCACATGAGGCATTGATTAGTTTAGAGCATGGTCGCTAGGTGGCGGTATATTTGAATTCATTATTTTAGACTTCTATATTGCCGTTATACGCATATTTGTCCCATGTTTGCTTGGATTCCCTATATACATGGGACAGTTATGCGTATAACGGCAATATCTACTTGATAATTGGTGGGCTATAGCTGTTCGATGAAACTACGCAGAATGGAGTATCCTTCTCCACTGGACTCGATCCTGGGCCAATCGCTTCCAGTCGCCCTGATCGTTGAGCACCCTCAGGTTCTCTTCAACTGCAAAAAGCCATCGTGTACGCAGCCTTTCACGAAGCCTACTATAGTAGACTACTATACTGCCGTTATACGCATAACTGTCCCTTGTATATAGGGAATCCCAGCAAACATGGGACAAATATACGTATGACGGCAGTATAGTAATTCCGATATACTGAGGTGAACCAGCCAAGGGCTGAAAGCCTCTCAAATAAAGAAAAAAAAAATATTCCGATATATGGAATTTTCCTCATTGTAAATATTCTTATCGCACAAATTTGAAATTTGTAAAGATGACGTCTTTAACAAAGTTTGTCTGGTGGGAATGGACTGTCATGTGACGGAATAAATAATTAGGAAATTTACAATTAGGCGGCGCTAGTGTACTTGCAATATTCTTGCATATATGAAATATTACTTTAGCTCGAGATCCCTCATACCTACACCCAAGTTGTATTCGGCAACATTGTTCAGGATGTCCAGGACTACAAAGCGGTGCTCAATATAATGAGCACTTCTTCCAAGATGCGGCGCTAGTGAACTGTTATATTTGAGTATATTGTTCCATGTGAGATCTGATGTATTTTGGTTTGTAGCATTTTTGGCAAACATGAATGTTGTGGTAGAGTTCATCAAAAGTTTTCTTTGTGTTCAACCTGCTCCAGCGATGCTGCAAATAATAAAATGTGTTCACAGAATATGTTTTAGGTCATCCAAGAAAACCCTGGAATTAAGGCTTTTGGGTCTACATGCGTAACCAAAGATCAGCCAATTTGCCGCCTATTTGTAAAATTCCCAATTATTACTTCCGTCACAAGACAGTCCATTCCCACTGGAAGACCTTTGTTCAAGACGCCATTTTAACAAATTTTAAATTTGTGCGATAAGAATATTTACACTGAGGAGAATTCTATATATCGGAATATCTTGAGTAGTCTAAAATAATGAATTCAAATATATCACCACCTGGCGACCAAGTTCTAAACTTATCAACGCCTCATGCCGAAGCACACGCCTTCCTGCATAATCTTTTTAAAAAAAAGGTGCAGTTCAAAATGGGTAGGATTTTCGGATATAAGTAAAATAATCATAAAAAATCACTGTTTTTGTACCCTTGTTCACTAAAACCCCTCCCCGCGATGTTCCCGCCCACCAATAGTCTGAAAGATGATTGAATTATCTTTCGAAACAGCCCCGAAAATCCAAAATCGGCCAAACAATAAAAAAGTTATAGCAATTTCAATTTGGGGTCAATTTGACAGACAACGTAAGTTTTTTTGAGCACAGACAGAAGGTTAAAGGAACTTTTGGTTACTTGGGATGACAATCAGCAGTATCTACTTCGCACGTAAGAATATCCGCAAACACACCTGGTAACATCCTATTGGAGACACTTGCTCACAGATAGACCACATGCTGATGGGCGGACGACTCGGATAACTACCTTGTACTTGCAAACAATTGGGTGCGTTTTCCAGCGTCACGAATTCACGAAACAACAGAACGATACGTTCCAGTATCCAACGCTTGTCAGTTGAAGGACTTGCCGAACAGTACCTGAAGGAGCACTTGGAAGATTTGTTGAAAGATGAAAATGAAGGTGTATTAAGAGCAGAATGGTCGGCGACTGTCAAGCTGTGGAACCACCAACGCTGGACCAGGTATAGAAAAGGCTAGGTCGAGCTTTTCAAACACGGAAGTGAGCATATTTATCAATCGATCCACCACATTATCCAGAAAATATGGGAGGATGAAGAACTGCCTG
Source organism: Armigeres subalbatus (assembly GCF_024139115.2). Classification (NCBI taxonomy): domain Eukaryota; kingdom Metazoa; phylum Arthropoda; class Insecta; order Diptera; family Culicidae; genus Armigeres; species Armigeres subalbatus. The sequence goes on from NC_085140.1 coordinate 253,969,293, forward strand.
CCGGCTGGTTGGATGGCCTCATATGCCCAATCTATAAGAAAGGGTACATACTAGAGTGTGCCAATTACTTAGGGATCACTCTCGGCGTACAAAATCTTATTGCGTATCCTGTTTAACAGACTGAGACCGCATGAGGAGTCCTTTGTCGGCGTTTACCAGGCAGGTTTTCATGCGGGCCGATCAACGACGGGTCAGATGTTCAGCTCTTGCAGACTCACCATTGTGGTAGTAGCGGATTGTGTTAAAATAATAATCGGAGATACGAAATGAAAGCATGGATTATTTGAATGAGATTTGAATTTCTAAATCGAAGCAATCGGCGTTCGAATAGTAGGCGCCCATTAGCACACGAATATGAACTCGATTGACAGAACAAAACAAAGAACGAGACGATAGTAATTCGAATATTGGGTACATCTTCTATGTATCACTAGAGCTACTCGTTCTGTCAGAGCATACATGTGAGTACACAGCCCATGATAATTCAGATATTCGACGGATGTCCTAAGGATATTCGCTCGGCCCCGACATGGCGCGGTTGGTAGCTGGTCATGATTCGGGGTATTTTTTTGTGTAAAAGAGAGGAAGTAGGAGTTATTTTAACACAATCCGCTACTACCACAACCATCTGTTCCTTGATTTCAGTGAAAACAAATTAGCTGTAGCAGATAATGTCCGAACATGGTTTTCCGGCGAAACTGATTAGACTGATACGTACAACGCTGGATTGCTCGAAATCAAGTATTCGGATCGCAGACGAAGTGTCAACCTCGTTTGTGACCGCAGACGGATTGAAGTGGGGTGATGCACTGTCGAATTATTGTTCAACATTGCACTCGAAGGCGTTATTAGGAGATCTGGCCATTATCCGGAAACAATATTGTGCGAGAATACTTGCTCGAAGAAGAACATAGAAAAATCTCACTCCGCTATTTGATGAATCCTTGGTTTTTGTTCATATGAGTGAGAATCCCGAGGCCTGCATTTCACTTATTGTGTAAAGCCGAGGGACACCATCTTGAAATTGCCTAACGCCGCAGCTGCCTTACGTGTCCCGTTAAGCCGTGGCAGGTCTTGGGGCACGTCGTCCGAATCCAGCCTTCTAGCTTTTCCCAACCGATCTAGCTCTAAACACCGAGGTGTGAACCCCCGCATTGACTAACTGGCACTGTATCAGCAAAGATAACCTTGAGATTAAAAAGGTGACTACTCCAGCTGGGATAGAGGACAGCTCTAAAGGGGATCCAACAAACACGAATAAAGTTAAAGTAACCAACAAAGCAACGGATGTTTGTAAAGCTCTCCACCCAATGCAATCCTGAAAAGATTGTCGCCGTACGTGTATCTTCCAGAATCAAGTACTGATCTACGGTACAGAGGGAGGCTTGGCTAGCGCCCTCATCACGCAGTTGTCCCACAGGGTTCAATCCTGGGTTTACTGCCATGGAACGTGAAAAGCGATAGTGTGCTGGAAGTCGGTGCCGTAGCCGTCAATGTCAGAGTCGGCGGCTGCGACATCACAATTGTTGGCGATACTCGACGATAAGCTGAGCTTCAAAAGTCTAAAGGATGTTTTCAAACAACCCTAGGGGGAATTACAGAAAGTGCAGGCTGCTAGCAAGCGTGATGGTTTTAATGCTACGGTATCGGAGTGCCGTAAGAGGCTACGTTAATAATAACAGAATAACAGATAATGGCTGTTGAATGTTGGACACTTCATTATACAATGAGCTTATTCATATTATACCTAATCCGCGCTGCCGTTCTACGCATGCTTTTACCAAATTCAAAAAACGACAATGGAGAAAATGTCATTTGCAATTGAACCCGAATTTTCATTGCTGACGTCAACCGAACCGGTAAATAATTTAAGAATATTACGTTACAGGACCATTCAGAAAACTTAATTTCATTGAAATCATTCTAAGTTTCCGATCACAAATAGAATTTGCGACCATGAAAATAGTTTGGCGGGACAGTAATGCCGAGAAATACAGCATTCGTTTGGTGGTTTCTACGCATATCAGTCTCGCTAATAGAGGTAATAAACTATAGAGGAAGATTGTCGCTGTCGTCACTGGCGAAACATCTTTTGCTGGCGAGGATAGGGCACTAAATGTCAACAAAGGGAAAATCAGTACGTTTTGACAGATAGGTACCCAACATGTTTGGGGACGATAACGATAACTATAGTTTATTACCTCTATTGTCTCGCTCAGTGCATTTTGCAAATGACTATGTACTGCGATTGACATATGTCTCTCCATACTTCATCTATGGAAGTGAATTGACCGCGTGGTTGAAGTGGTTATGTTGCATATAATGAATTTTTTTCAGTTTGCCCCCATCAACCACTGGAACAGGCTAAGTTTTATAGAACTAGGCAGAACTACTCCAATGAGCGTTACTTCATAGATTAACAGAATGTGCCATAATAATGAATATCATCATTGCGAGACAATTATGCGTAGAAATTCAGCAATGGGACAAATAAACTTTATGTTGTTTTCAATGTTTTCGGAAACAAAGTTCGATACTTATCTGTGAAAGTTTTCGAAAATTATACATCAAAATAGACTGCTCTAGGGTAAAAAGTTAAAATCCACCAAAACTAACACGGGACAGTTATGCGTTAAAGGGCAGCGCGTTGAACATTCAATTCTTAGAGTAACTATAACGTTCTTCTATTTCTATTGTGTCTTGCAGCAATATGACGATCAGCAAAAGCTCTCTGATGTAGCGGATTTGATTGAAACCTTTTTCTTGTTCAACACACGGATCACCAAAAAAATGTCCAAATGCTACGGCGAAACACAGGCCGACTGCCCGCGGTTAATAGAGTATGGTGAGTTGTAACGGGATTTGATTGGTGCTCCAGAACGAATCCAATTTGTCATGTGAAAATGTTTTATTTTTATTTTTTAGCTATGAAAAGCATGATGCTGCCGGAAACAGGTCCTATCAAAAAGAGCGTTGGGTTTTTATCGATATTCATCAAAGAGTCACGTAATTGTCCACTGATGATGAGCGCCGTAGTGGGTCAGGGGGAGAACCTCCTTAGCAATACCTTTCTTTGTTTAGGTGAGTTGGGTTCTGCTTCAATTATATTAGGAAAAGATGGTCTAATACTGTTACACTTGAATTGTAGGTGGCTATACCCCGCGTGCCCACGTGGACGTGTTTGCCGATATCTTCCTAGCTCTCAATTACAAGTACCCAAGCGATTTTACCAGGTGGATCAAAATTCTCGAAAAGCCAAACTTCCCCACTCTGTTTGTTAGTCAGGTTGACAAAGATCTGTTTATCAAAAAAGTACTCAAGTAAGTATCTAATCCATGACCAAGCTAATTCCTATCTTGATGTTAACGAGGACTGTTTTCATTCTAGGGAAAAAGTTAATCGAAGGCTAGTACAGGAACATGTCCGTAAGTTTGCCGCTCTCTGCCGGAATGCCGTCGAATGGGAGATAGACTTTCGGACAAGCTAATAAGTTGAACGGTCCAAACCGTTTGGCAGCGACAAAAAAAAAGTGACGAAACCGTAAACGTGGACCGCCGCTGGGTTCTTTCGATTGTGATTTTAGATTTTAGGTTTTTAGGACGTGAAGATTGTGACGTCGAGAAACGCTAAAGCAATGTGTATTATTGAGTGTGCTGACGTAGTAGTTTGTGTAGCTATTAGCAGTTGTGCAAACGAACGATGCTTCGTTTCGCCGAATCCCCCATGCTCCTTCGAGTCTCCCTCCTGATAGAACTACAAGTGATACGTAATGAAATTTCCTACTTCGATATGAATGTTCTAAGCGAATAATGAATGTATTTTATCAGTAGTCTTGGATGTTCTTATTGCGTTAGTCGAAATCCATAATAGTTTTTCTTAGTCTTCTTTATCAAAGGGACTTCCAAACCCCAGATTGGTTCGAACAGGAGTGACGCATTCACCACCAGTCCAACTTGTGTTGCCTCACGTTCGAGGCGGGTGTACAACGGTTCTGCCACCTTTTCAAATAGTCGGCCGATCATCCACAAAACCAACAAATTGATTGGATTTGTTGAAAATTGTACCTCCCAGAATTTGTCTTTACTCTCCGTCGGTATACGTCGTATACCAATCGTTCCGTCGACTTCGTCCTGCATATCCGACGTTGCTCTACGCTGCGTCGTTTAGCTGCTTTAACTGTACTCCAACAGTCCTCAAGAGGGCCACATAGAGCTCTCACTCTCTTCCGGAAACGCTGCGCATATATTGGCGACATATGGTCGCTTCAGTCGCTCTAGGTCGCACCGAGGTACTGATCAACGCCTAAGAGTGTCTCAAATTCCAGTGTACAACTGCGATGAGAAAGCAACAGACATTGCCATCTACTATCAAAACGTAGGTGGTCTGAACACCAGCATCGACCGACCACCGCCACGCTATTTGCAGTTTCTGCTTTGGCGTTATAGTAATAACTGTTATCATAGCGTTGTATTTCTGTATATAAATAAAATCATTCGTTGCTAATCACCGTACCTGTTCAGAAGTTTCATTTCTATGTGGTTATGAGCCCAGGATAGCCCCTAGCAACCGGCCGATAACAAGCCGAAAGTGAAAATTTTTATCAAGAAGTTTTTTTTCTGAAACATGTCCGTAAGAAGAACAGGAGATGGAGTATTACCACCTCAAGACGACGTTGCGATTGAAAATGTTCGTGATTCTGCTCAAGTCAACGGTTCTGGCAGCCAGAGGAATGTGGACGGTGGAGGAAGTCAGCAAGCAAGAGTGTGCGAGCAGAGAGTTCCATTCAACAGCGTGTCCCATCAATCTCTGGAGAAGCTGAAAGACTATGCGGCGTGGGCGTTCGGAATGCGAATGGTAATGATAAAGGAAGGAACCTGGCGTGCCATTAATTCTCCGGACAACTTTCAGATCAGTGACGACCTCTCGGACCGTGCCTTAGCGACGATTTGCCTGAGTATCGAAAGGTACAATTACAGTCTGGTTCAGAACGCTCGAACAGCCAAACAAGCTTGGACAAGTCTCCGAACGGCGTTCCAGGACAGCGGGAAGTACATGAAAATTAGCCTGCTGCGGAAGCTGATAAGATTGGAGCTTGAAGCCTGCTCATCCGTTGAAGAGTATGTTGACGAAATTTTGACAACGAGCCAAAAACTTCAAGAAATTGGTTTCCCGCTCGACGACGAGTGGATGTCGTTGATTCTCATGATGGGACTACCGAAAACATATGAGCCAATGGTAATGGGCATGGACGCGTCAGGAGTCAAGTGGACGGCAGATTGGGTAAAATCGAAGATTCTGCAGGACGTGTCGATCGAGTCTGGTTCTAGAGCTGGCGGATCAAGTGGAGTACTGGCAACGTCGTGTCCGAAACAAGTGGTCAAGAAAAAGAACAAATCAAACATGAAATGTTTCAAGTGCGAGAAACTTGGGCACTACGCGTCGGAATGCCCACAGAAACAGAGTTTCAGGAACGAAAAGAATTTCCGAGGCGCGAAGAAGAAGGCACTGCTGGCATGTAAGAAGCAGAATGGATCAGTAGTAGAATGGATACTAGATTCTGGAGCTGGAAACCATATGTGTAGGGACAAGGCTGCTCTTGTAGGCGCAAAGCAGGTGTCGCAGTCTATCTACGTGGCAGACGCATCCGAGATAGCGGTTGTGGCCGTAGGCAATGTCGAACTAAACGCTGAAGTGGATGGTGAGTGCTGTAGCCTAGATGTCACTAACGTTTTATGTGTTCCAGACCTTGCAGTGAACCTTCTATCTGTAAGTCGCATCTGTCAGAAAGGCTATTGCATCAATTTCACCAAAGATGTGTGTGAAGTCAAACACGAGTCTACGGGAGAAGTTATTGCTACGGGGCGTGAGAAGGATGGCTTATACCAACTGAATCAGTAAATTAATGATTTCGTGTGTGTTACTTCTACGTGAAGTTAAACGATTTACAATGATATGGAAATGCTAATATCATCTTCCAAACTTGGACGTACATGATCATGATAGCATTAGAGGCGAAAGTATAGAATTGATAGTTCCGTTAGGATACGGCAGGCATGAAGAATGTTTTTATAGAAGTCGATTTGAAAGCGAGCGGAGGCAATATTTGTGATGGCACATATCGCACGACCTTCCTTCTGCCATAGCTCCCGTATGAAGGGGAGGGAAGAATATCAGTGTGGAAGCTGATATATCTCCACTGGCAAAAGGAAGGTGGTTTGACTTGCTCATATGCCATCGCGTGCGGAAGGATTTGCTATCGACGAGTACTGTCTCCAAATTTCTAATATGACATCAGCATTTAGTCGAATAGGATTTTTATTGCACAGTTCTGTTTTCTCATTGCGTCCGTCTCGTCGCAACCAACTTGGCTGCCTCGGAGAGAACAAAGCAGAGAAAGGCACTGCTGCTGTACCGTCGACCATCCGTCGGGCATCCATCAATTCAGCTGTTATTGGTCGACGGTACAGCAGCAGTGCCTTTCTCTGCTTTGTTCTCTCCGAGGCAGCCAAGTTGGTTGCGACGAGACGGACGCAATGAGAAAACAGAACTGTGCAATAAAAATCCTATTCGACTAAATGCTGATGTCATATTAGAAATTTGGAGACAGTACTCGTCGATAGCAAATCCTTCCGCACGCGATGGCATATGAGCAAGTCAAACCACCTTCCTTTTGCCAGTGGAGATATATCAGCTTCCACACTGATATTCTTCCCCCCCCCCCTTTATACAGAAGTTTTGCAGAAGGAAGGTCGTGCGATATGTGCCATCACAAATATTGCCCTCCGCTCGCTTTCAAATCGACTTCTATAAAAAACATTCTTCATGCCTGCCGTATCCTAACGGAACTATCAATTCTATACTTTCGCCTCTAATGCTATCATGATCATGTACGTCCAAGTTTGGAAGATGATATTAGCATTTCCATATAACTGAATCAGGTTGGTCAATCAAGTGCATGTGTGGCACGTCCTGCCACCAATCTGGAGCTTTGGCATCAACGGTTGGGCCACTTAAACGTAGACAGCGTTAAGCGATTACCTGCCATGGTGATAGGAATGGAAACTTTGAATGGAAAGATGTCAACCTGTGTTCCATGTGTCGAAGGGAAGCATCAACGGTCACCATTCAAGTCCAGCGGGCCCAAAGCGAGAGAGGTCCTCGAGGTGATTCACTCGGACGTGTGCGGAGCAATGGAGAAGCCTTCGCTTGGCGGGAACAAGTATTTCGTCACCTTTATCGATGATGCCAGTCGAATGACTTTCGTCTATTTTCTGAAATCCAAGAAGGACGTGTTTGAAGCGTTCAAGGAGTTCAAGACCTATTCCGAAACCCAGACCGGAAGAAAATTGAAGTGCCTGCGGACTGACAACGGCGGAGAGTATGTTGGTAAACATGTTGTCGAATTTCTCAAAACGCATGGCATTCGTCACGAGACAACAGTGCCTCACAATCCGGAGCAAAACGGGCTAGCTGAACGCATGAACCGGACGATTCAGGAGCGAGCTAGATGTCTACTGTTCGAAGGAAAGATGGACAAACGGTTTTGGGCAGAAGCAGCATCGACAGCTGTCTACCTCATCAATCGTTCGCCGACGAAGGGCATCCCGATGACCCCCTTTGAGAAATTTACGGGAAGAAAACCGGACTTATCAAATCTACGTGTCTTTGGAGCAAGAGCAATGTCATATGTTCCGAAGGTCAAGCGTGCGAAGTGGGACCCCAAGTCAATACCATGCATTCTGATTGGCTATTCGGAGTGTTCTAAGGCCTATCGAATGTACAACCCTGAAAGCAAGCAAGTTTTTGAGAGCCGTGATGTGGTGATTCTTGATGAGTGCTCGCGATCGAAGGTATCGATTGCGGAAGAAACCGATAAACCAATGATTTTCTGGGAAACTGATCAGCCAGAAATCATGGATGGTGATCACCATGGAGGAGTCGACTACGATAAAGGTGCAAGCCGCACTGAAAGGGAGAATTACTGTTCGCCGGCGGGTAGTGTACTAGAAGAGTCACTAGACTCGCAACAGCCGCTTGCGCTCCCGTCGCATTTTTCTCAACAACCTAAGATGAGGCGCAGCGGGAGGGAGCGCCGATTTCCAGGCAAGTATGATGATTTTAAAGTTACATACAGTATCTTGCCTCAAGTTTTCGCAATTTCACAGTGCCAACGCAGCCATGGGGGACGTAATTTGTTGTTCGAGAGCTTGGATAGCACCGCGCTCCCGTCACATTCAAAAGAAGTAGCTGTTGAAATGCAACATGATACTGTGCACAGTGATTGGGAGCGCCCAATCCAAGGCAACTATCTCTCGCCGGAATTTATTCCACAGATAACCAAGGACCCTGAAACAGTGAAAGAAGCGTTAGAACGAGAGGATCGTGATCGATGGATTGAAGCAATGGAATCCGAATACCACGCATTGTGTGCCAACGAGACATGGTGTCTTGTGGATCTTCCAAAGGGACGGAAGGCTTTGAAAAATAAATGGGTATTCAAGATCAAAACCAACCCGGACGGCACTATCGACCGATACAAGGCAAGACTGGTGATAAAGGGTTACTCACAGGTGAAAGGAGTGGACTACAGCGAAACTTACTCGCCTGTTGTTCGTTTTGCCACGATTCGTCATCTGCTTGCGCTGGCCGCGCAATTGAACCTCATCGTTTACCAAATGGACGCTGTGACAGCATTTCTCCAAGGCGATCTGGACGACGAGGAGATATTTATGGAACAACCTGAGGGATTCCAGTGCAAGACGGCGTCAAAGAAAGTTTGCCGATTGAAGAAAGCTTTGTACGGGCTTAAGCAGGCAAGCAGAGTTTGGAATATCAAACTGGATAAGAAACTGAACAAATGGGAATGATGCGTTCAACGTTCGATACGTGTGTATACCACAAGGTGACCAACAATAAAATCATCATCATAGCAGTATACGTCGACGACTTTCTTTTGTTCTCCATCGACCAAGGGTTGGTCGACGATGTGAAGCGTCAGTTGTGTGCCGAATTCCAGATGAAGGACTTAGGGCCAGCAAAGCAGATTCTGGGGTTGCGAGTCACCATGGCAAATTGCACAATTTCGATCGATCAAGAACGATACATCGATGAGCTACTCGAGAAGTTTAATATGAGTGATTGCAACCCGGTATCGACTCCGCTGGATGTGAACCAGCGATTACTGAAGACGATGAGCCCTCAAAATAAGGGAGAGAGAGAGAAGATAAAGCGGGTACCATTTTGTGGGCTGATTGAACGTCTTCAACTTATCACACAGTACACCAGGCCGGATATCAGTCACGTTTGCAGTTCATCAGTTCGTTTTGCAGTGATCCAGGGCTTCCGCATTGGACAGCAGCCAAAAGAATTTTACGATATCTCCGAGGTACCAAACAGTGCAAGCTAACGTACAGACGGGAGGCAGATTCGACGTTTTTCGGATACAGCGATGCTGATTGGGCAAACGATCCAGAAACGAGACGGTCGGTAAGCGGATATGTGCTTCTCCAAAGTGGCGGAGCTGTTTCATGGAGTTCCAAGAGACAAGCCACGGTGGCTCTATCGACCACTGAAGCAGAGTACATGGCTCTTTCAACAATTACTCAAGAAGCCGTCTGGTGGAGAGGATTTCTTCGTGAGCTGTACAACATCGACGATGCCTTGGTCATAAAGTGTGATAACAAAAGCTCGATCTGTTTGGCTGAGAAAGAGATGGGTTATTCGGCGAGAACAAAGCACATCGATATCAGACACCATTTCGTTCGTGAACAAATTGAATTGAAGGCGATAAAACTAGAACATGTGGCTTCCAATCTACAAGCAGCAGATATCCTGACGAAAGCGTTACCTGGACCGAAACTGAATGAAGACCGGAAGATTTTAGGTGTTATACAAATACCAACTCAGTGAGCTTTGTATTTTTGTACATTAATAAACTCATTCGTTGCTAATCACTGTACCTGTTTAGACGTTACATTTCTATCAATAACAGAGACATGGCTCGACTCCGGTTTCCAGCCAAATGTTTGGTCACGATTACGAAGTATTTCGTTGCGATCGGAATCAACACAACAGCAGGAAGTCTACTGGTGGCGGTGTCTTGATTGCCGTGCGTTCCGGAATCAAAGCAAAACCAGTTGAAAGCGATTCTTGGAGGAGTCTCGAACATGGGTGACCGAAGACTGTTCCTGTGCTCGTTATATATCCCTTCTGATCTGGTCCGTGACATACAACTCATCGATACTCACTGCGAGTCAGTCTTCGCCGCCTTAGAAACGGCCACTCCGACTGACGAAGTGCTTGTCCTGAGCGATTTCAACATGACTGGTGTCTTTTGGAAGCAGTCCCACAGCGGTTTCCTTTACCCTGATCCAGAACATTCGATCCTGCATGTTGGCACTGTCAGCCTTTTGGATAACTACAGCTCATCCACCCTTAGCCAAATTAACGACATTGTGAATGGAAATGGTCGCACTTTGGACCTATGCTTTGTAAGCAGACAGGACAATGCACCGCTCATCTTGCCAGCACCTTGCACATTCAGTTTTTATTTCTGCAACTCGGCAAAAATCCGCACAGCCGTGCGCCAGCAAAATAAATAACTGATATTCCGGCAAAAATAGCGTTTGTTAGCTGATTTTCGGCAAATTATTTGCTGATTTTTGCTGAGATCCCGGTAAAAAAAATTAAGTGTGTGCGCACTGGTCTAAAATGCTGCTCATCACACTCCACTACTTATCAGCATCGAGTACAGTCATGTACACGACTTCATCGAATGTACTGGGCCCGTGTCATACGATTTTAAGAAAGCCGATCACTTAAGTATTACAGATGTATTATCGAGTATCGATTGGGAAAACGTTCTGAATACGCATGATGTGGATGAAGCTGCTCTAGCCTACTCACATGTCATGTTGTACGTCATCGATAGGCACGTTCCAAAGAGAATTCTGAATAACATTTCGCGACCTCCCTGGCAGACAAGCGGATTACGAAAACTGAAGATAGTTAAGAGAGCTGCTCCGAGGCAATTCACCAAATATCGAACATTACCACTGCGAGATCAGTACTTGAGGCTCATCCATGAATACCAGCGTGTCAAACGTCAGAACTTTTTGCGTTACCAGCACAGTATTGAGCGTAAGTTCAAGCAGCGGCCGAAATCTTTTTGGAGTTACATCAACAAACAGCGCAAAGAATCTGGTCTGCCATCTTCAATGCAGTACAACGGTGAAACAGCGTCTACCCCATCGGAGCTCTGTGGGCTATTCGCTGAAAAATTTGCCAGTGTCTTCAGCGATGAGCGTATTAGTGCTGACCAAGTTAGACTCGCAGCTAGCAACGTTCCATTAAGCAACCAAACATTAGGCGTGTTAGATGTCGACGTTTAAGCTATATCTAGAGCCGCAACAAAACTCAAGTCGTCCTATAATCCAGGACCTGACGGTATTCTGTCTGCTTTCCTCAAAAAACAAAATTTCTTGTTTGCTTGGCCCTCTTCATGATATTTTTCATTTGTCACTGTCTAGTGGAATATTTCCATCTTGCTGGAAAATCGCTCACATGTTCCCGGTGCTCAAGAAAGGTAGCAAACGTAACGTAGACAATTACCGAGGAATCACGTCATAAAGCGCCGTTTCTAAGCTGTTCGAACTCGCTGTCATATAGGTACGGCATCGGTAGTGATTCATTGTGCTAGTTCCGCTCATACTTGACTGGCCGACAAATGATGGCGACTGACTGCGAATCGAATAATTTCCAAGCAACATCTGGAATACCGCAAGGAAGCCATCTTGGGCCACTAATATTCCTGCTCTACTTCAATGACGTCCATCTAGTCATCGAAAGCCATCTAGTCATCGAAAACGCGAGCACTTTGAAACTTAGATTCCGTGAGGAGTGACCTTAAGCAGCACATCTCGTACGCTGTCAATAAAGCTTCTAAGACATTGGGACTAATATTTAGGATTGCCAAGAATTTTTCCGACATTTATTGAAAGCCATCTACTGTTCTCTTGTGCGTTGCACCCTAGAGTACTGCTCTGCAGTTTGGTACAACAATGGCGCTGAACGTATCGAATCGGTCCAACGTCGGTTCCTGCGATTTTTTTTGTGTCTTTATTAAGGAGACTTTCAGCCCGAGGCTGGCTCGTCTCCGTTCCTGCGATTTGCACTTCGGAAGTTGCCCTTCATCCGTTTTGCCTACCGAGCTATGAGAGTCGATGCCAGTTGATCGATCTGGAACTTCTTCGTGCTAAGAGAGATACCACCCTGGCGATGACGATCGCCGATATAATACAGAGACGAATCGACTGCAAAGGTTTTCTGGAGCAGATAGATTTGAATGTTCGACCAAGGACACTCCGCAATAGCGGAATGCTTGGACCACCACTGCAAAGGACGAATTACGGACTACATGGGGCAATCAGTGGCTTGCAACGCGTATTCAACAGAGTTGCAACATTGTTTGACTTCCATTTATCGCGTAATATGTTACGTCGGAGGTTTTTGACTTTTTTTAACACTCCTAGATAGCAATTTTACTTCTGTGACTTATGAATTGATTGTGATTTCTAAATGTACTTTATATTTTAAGACCATCATTGGGGCCACACAGAGCCTGTTGATGCTGTAAACAAATAAACAAATAAATTGTTGATGGTGGATAGCTTCGGGCACAGTTTAATCATCGCTAGAGAGTGATCGTAATCGATGTTAGCGCCACAATGGTTCCTGACGTCGATAATGTCGGAGAAGTGCCGTCCATCCATCAAAGCGTGGTCGATTTGTGATTCGTGTTTTGATCTCCAAGTGTACCATAACTAGAGTCTGTGTTGGAAGTAGGTGCTACTCATGTTTTAGTTTGTCATTCGGTGGGCGCTGAACATTCCAATAGTCGGTCTGAACTCCTCCTGGCCAACCTGAGCTTTCAAATCTCCTATGATGATTGTAACGTCGTGGCTTGGGCAACTGTCGTACTCACGTTCGAGCTGCGCGTAGAATGCATCCTTATCATCATCAGTGCTTCCAGTGTATGGGCTATGTACGTTGATTATGCTGAAGTTGAAGAACAGGCATTTTTCCCGAATTGATGACGTCGCTGCTCAACACAGTCGTAAAATCCTTAACACCACCAAGTCCCCAGTGCGAAGAGCTGCATCGATTCGAGCTTACGTCTTCTTCTTTTTTTTCACAGCTCAATAACCAACATTACCAGAAAGTGGCATCGTTCTGTTCTGAATCCGCTATCCGCCAATGCACCAACCTTCGGTGACCTTGAGATAGCACACTTTGTTCGCATCGGAGAGAATTCCAAGGAGCGGACAGTGTCTAAAAGACGTTGCATATGAATGTTCAGACTTTATACAAAAAGGCATAACCAGGAGGGCCTTTTGCGTTAGGAATGTTCCCCTTAACAAAATGAATTAACCTCTAATAGGTATTCAGCAATGAAGGTTTTAGCTTGAATTTAAGTATTCTTTATTAAATCAAATGTTTCCATACATTAATGTGTTCTTAAATCAATAGAATTACTACAAATGTGTGACAGATTTTTCTCCTGCTTTAGTGACATATTTTGTTGGATCGCTTACCCATCTAAGAAAGTTCAATTATTTTCTCACGTTAGTGATTTCAACACACTCACAAACCAGACTGTGCTCACACAATGATTCCGGTAAATAATCCGCATCCCAAGACGCCTCTAACGGGAACTATCAGAACTGTTACTGTGGCGGCGTCGCCTGACCGGGCTGCGAGAGCGTCTGCGTCTTGGGCTGCGCCTTATCGGAGATCTACGCTGATAGCGTCTGGGTGATCCACGCCAACGCGGTGGCGGTCGATTGTTCCGCATTATCGGCGACGGACGCCGCATTGGGGGACGACTTTTTGGGACCAGAATAGCAGTGGCCGTAACTTCTTGGCCATCGATTTGTCCTCCGGCCATATGCTTAATGGCATTCTCTGCCCCGTCCGAGTTGGCATAATCAATGTAACAGAAACCGCGCCCAAATAACTGGAAACGATCCACCGGGAAATCTACAGAGCGTATCTCTCCGAAAGTGCCGAAGATTTCCGTAACATGATCCTTCGTAACGTTCCTCGTCAATCGGCCCACGTGTATTCTCGTGGCTTTCGGTGTTACCGAGCGTTCCTTCCTTCGCCTTTTAGATGATCCCGAACGAGATCTACGACTGCGTCCGTCCTTGACAGCACCTCTTTCCGGGGATGTTGCCTTTGCTTGTTTGTTCTCTTTGTCATTGTCGCGTTCCGTGCTGCGACGATCATTACGTTCCTTGGATTTCGGTCTGGGTGCCTTCACTTCCTTGGCAGTTTCCTTTGCCGGACTGGCACTACGTGAACGAGATCTGCTCACGGTTTTGCGCTTGGCGCGGGACCGCTCGGCTCCACTGCTCGATGAAGATGAGGAGCTTGACGACGAAGAACTGCTGCTCGATGAGCTCGACCGGGATCCCGAACTGCTGCGAGATGAGCTACTGTCCGAGGAACTAAAAAAACATAACAAGGTATGGAAGAAAACACTTATTGGATATCTACAACTTAAGCGAAAAACATTTTAACTCTAGGTAGATATACGAATACGGATTACTCTAGCTTTGTTAAAAATGTTTAGTAACATTTAAAAAATCAAACACCCGCTTGTTTTACCTTCCACTGCTGTCGCTGCTGCTCGAATTACGCTTCTTACGTTCCTTTTCGCGGCCGCGCTGTTTTTTCTCAGCCTTGTCCGAGTCGGCTGATTCGGATCGATTCTTCGAGCGAGCCCTGCGGAAAATATCGTTTTGTTATCGGAATTGTAAAGCTACCACAGTTACTTACATTTTCACTTATTGAGAATTGCTAAGAATGCAAAATTCTACGCCTTTTTCTGCAAATTAGAGGAAAATTTTCCGGCAATGGTGGAAAATAGGAAAAAATGCTCACACTTCGATTTCTTGCGGTTGTCAAACAACGTCAGATTCGTTCTCTTTTCGTTTTCTTTCGTTGATGGACGCTGAATAAAGTACGCAGCCTTGTATACACCCGTTCATGAAAACTATATTTCTAGACAAACATTTCAAAACCTGCCATGATTTTTACACGGATAAAAATCAAAATGATAAAAAGATTAAAGTCTGATGTGCTAAAACTATATTCCACCCCCTGGCGTCCTATACTATCACAAGGGGTTTGACAATAGCCACCATGTCCACGGACGGTAGCTCATTACCGTCCGTTGTTATTGTACGAAAATAAACATCATGTGTTTTGTTTACTATTTGTTTTGGTTAAATCTAAAAATTGTTTTCAAAATAATTTGCAAGATTTACATCTTTGACCATAGCAATTATGTTATTTGATGATAAAATATAATAAACTTACGAATTGGAGAGAATCTACAGGTGAAATCAAGCGCTACACGAAATCATTTTTCGTAACTTGTTCTCCCGCTCCGAATCAAACAAAATATATTATTATTGTTTATACTGTGTTGGGCATCACAGTTGAAACGGTCCGGGGATACAAATCGAACAACATTCATTAGTGAAATTGAAATGAAATAAATGGTGTGCTGAAAGATGTTTTAGGGTTATATTTTCATGCCGGTATTATTTTTGAACAAATTGAAAAAGTGTAGCCAACAATATTTTGAATAAAATCCAGTTGGTTATAAAGGAACGATTCGGGAGAAGTGCTTTTCAAAATGTATGCTGGACATATTCATAAAGATGTTCGCTACGCTGAGAAGCATCTCTTGCCACGGGGCTGCTATATTCCAATTCGCGAATACGAAGGTAATCCCGAATAAAAAATATAGTAGAATAACAATACAATTTATTGTAACACTACTATTGATAACATTAAATTGGCAATAGATTATATTGTAAATGAAACCATAGAAATACATTAGAATGCATTCCCGCATAAATAAAAACCATCCGCATTACTGTAATTATTATTCATATGAATCAAGCTATATGGTTACTATATAATAATCGACTCAACATGTGATTGTAACTTTGTCTAGAACCAATACCATACTCCATTTTAAATCTGCAACACCATATACAATAATTTCTCAACATATTGTTTCTTTACATTTTCTTATAATCCATGTTTGATTTTATTTAGAAAGAAAATGATAATCAATTGTGATTAGTCATCAACAGATATAGTAACAATACTAAATGTAGCTATGATATAAACCTGTATCCTTTGAAGCTAATTTATTATAATTGTGATTCCACACATACACTTAAAAACCATATGGTTGAATGATAAAATTAAAGCAAGCGTTCTTTTCTTGTATTAAGTGTGCGTAACTTGAGATAGTTAGGGTGAAATCAAGAGTGATTCAGTTTGATTCTAAATTTTCGACCACTATTCTAGTTTGCATCTGGAGCAAAATAGAACAAACTCGCTGGTTTCCCCAGCAGTGTTCTATTAATGTTTTTCAAATTTTCAATTAATTGAAATCATTATGTTACTGCCAAGAAAGGCGTCGGAATTGCAAAGTGGATTGATCCATAGATAAAATGACGCATCCATACACCAAAACAATTGAAAAATATTTGAATCTCGTGATTCAATCGTGGTTCAAATCTGCAGAAAATAGAACGGAGCGTTATACCAGTTTTATTTTTTTGACAGTTGACTGGTATAAAAACTGAATCTAGAACAGCTGCTGGGAAAATTTAGGGTGAAATCAGGAGTGATTCAGTTTGATTCTAAATTTTCGACCACTATTCTAGTTTGCATCTGGAGCAAAATAGAACAAACTCGCTGGTTTCCCCAGCAGTGTTCTATTAATGTTTTTCAAATTTTCAATTAATTGAAATCATTATGTTACTGCCAAGAAAGGCGTCGGAATTGCAAAGTGGATTGATCCATAGATAAAATGACGCATCCATACACCAAAACAATTGAAAAATATTTGAATCTCGTGATTCAATCGTGGTTCAAATCTGCAGAAAATAGAACGGAGCGTTATACCAGTTTTATTTTTTTGACAGTTGACTGGTATAAAAACTGAATCTAGAACAGCTGCTGAGAAATTCAATGTTTCAGATTCATATTCAAACTGACAGCCCCGAACGATTTGAATCACTGCTGATTTTACTCTGAGAAATTCAATGTTTCAGATTCATATTCAAACTGACAGCCCCGAACGATTTGAATCACTGCTGATTTTACTCTTATAGCCTATTCAGATTGGGCTATTTATGACTTTGTTAAGTGAGAGGGTATCCAATTATTACGAGGTGTTCAGACTGCAGCAAGATAATATATCTTGACGTTTCCATTTTTCCTCATTTGCACGCTAATACAGGGTTGAATTCAAGGAGAGTTTTAAAATTTAATTTGCGAAATCAAGCATTTGTGTGGCGACAATTGAACATTTTTCTGAACAAAGTTTCTACGAAAAAAAAATATAAAAAAAAATATGAAAAGGAATTTTCGAAGAATATTTGAAGCTCTCATTAAGGATAATGAGCGAAGCTTCATTCATTAGTTGGGTGCGCCGTTCTTCGGGGAATCAGACTATTCCTCAATTTATTTTTAAGTTTAAAAAGTATTTTGATTCTGTACTATGATCGAACGGAGATTTGATAGAAAAATTTAGATACTTTTGGGAATTCTCACAAATAAATAAAAAATGGACGATTGGACCAATTTTCAAGAAATATTATCGAACTAAAATGTATTTCCACCAGTATCTCCATGTATGAAGGGCAACTCAGCAATTTAATTTTTTTTCAAAAATGGAAACTGAACCATTGCGTTCTACTCGACAATCAATGATACAGCTTCTAACAAAATCGAATCGTGTGAATGTGATATAATTTAAACTGGATTTTGGATGAATTAATGCATTACCAATGCATGTTTTATTTAAGGTTATTCTACTTTATATATACATCCCATTCAAATCGTACAGTTGTCCCACGTGAAAAATGTTGAAATCCAAAGTATATTAAGCCATTCAAGGAGCAGAATTAAAACAATTTATGAGATCATGTTTATTCATCACATATATTCGTTTTACAACCATTCCTACGTTTTAAATTGTCTTCCGCATTGGCCCTTGAACTTTGAAAATTTATTCGATTTGTTCTATTAAATCTAGGTTTAAGTTAAATACTTCATGTTAATTCTAGTGAGCATCTGTTTTTTAAACAATTCATGTTGAATAAGTGGAGAATAAATAATTATCATCATTATTTTTCATCATATAAAATGCTTTCCACAAAACCATCACAATCCGAGTTATTCTTCAGCGCTCAGAAGATTTCCATCGAACATGCATTCGACCCTGCTGCGACAGAAAGAGCATGACTGTCAACTACGAAACGAAATGAAAACAGAGAGAATTTTCTCTCTGGCAAAGAGAACGTGACGCTTGCCATTTTTGTTTTGTTGAATTTCTCCGAATTTCTCCGAACGAAAGCTCTCTCGTAATAATTGTTCGTAATAAATTCTTCATGACTCTTTTTAGCGGGTATCTTTTGACAGCGCAAAATGTATGGAATATTACGTAAATAATGACATCATAAAGCGTATTTACCCTGAAACGCCAATTATTATGTCATTAATGGCGTAATCTGAATAGGCTATTACGTATCTAGTTATAGCACATCTGTGGTTATAGTTCATACACAGAGAGAAATAAAATTGTGCATTTAAATATTTTCGACTTTTATTTCGACAACAGCCAAGTTTTGGTAATTTTGAATGCGAAAACATTAAGCTTGAAAGACAAATGGTAAATCTGAATTATATTTCCAGAATTTAAAACTTTGATTTTCACAGTGCATGTAGTTAAACTAAACAACAACAATTTAGTCATTTACCTCAATATTTTATTACATATACAAAGGCTTCTGGCAACATGATTTCAGATACCACAGATAACAGATGTTGAGGCTGGCATCCCATACGTGTGTAAACATTCGCAACCGTTAGTTCAAATGTATTTTAAATTGGGACCGCGTTTGGCAATCGATTGGAGATGGCGCAAGGATCATTGTTATTGAAAACGCAGCCCGATTGCGGCTGTCAAATGCATTGGCTGCGTTCGACGGTTGTAATTCAGCTGCATCCTTAGGTACTGCCGCAATCAGTTGAGTAGATGGTAGTAGTGGGCCAACGTATATCAATTTAAAAGTTTACACAGGATTTTCAATAAAATTTGTTCTAGCTTCAATGTCTGTTATCTGTGAGATAGCTGATTATTATTGGTTGGCAACCGGTAAGAACTGTCGAAGAAACGCGAGTGAATCGATTTCTCACACCGTTTGAATTTGGCGGATGTTATTTTTTAGGCGGTACCCCGTTTGGCATAATGCCATATGGCATAATGCCGTTTGGCATAACGCCGTTTGGCATAATGGCCATTTGACATAAGGGCCGTTTGGCATAATGGCCATTTGGCATAATATATATGCGGTGTCAAATTGAAGGCCATTTGGCATAATGGCCATTTCGCATAAGGGCCGTTTGACATAACGACCATTTGGCATAATGTGTATGCGGTGTCAAAATGAGGGCCGTTTGGCATAAAGGTCATTTGGCATAATTTATATACGGTTCCAAAATAATTGCCGTTTGCAACAATTCATACGCAATAAAGAAGGGTAAATTACAGAAAAAGTGAATGAAAGTTTTTCTATCAAGGCTTTCAAGAAATGGTCAGTTCATGAATTCCATTGAAATAAACAAAGAACTGCTCGCGTTTCAAAGAAGGGTAAATTATAGGAAATGAGAATGATAAGGTGTTGAAGTGAATAATCTTCAGCGGGATATACACTGAACCCTTCAAGAGACGATGTTCTGACTCGATAACGATAAGTTATGCCATATTATAAAATATGCTATGGATTACTGCGATGGTCCCTTGAAAACCCTAGCAGCACATGTTTCACATAGGTTACTGCAATTCATCTGTGACCAGCCGATTCTTGCGTGACGTACTTTATGGATCTCCCCTTATGCCAAATGACCATTATGCAAAACGGCCCTCAATTTGACACCGCATACAAATTATGCCAAATGGCCATTATGCCGAACGGCCATTATGCCAAATGACCATTAAACCAAACGGCGTTATGCCAAACGGCATTATGCCATATGGCATTATGCCAAACGGGGTACCGCCATTTTTTATTCTATATTGTACGAGAAGTGTAACTTTATGGCGGAATACACGATGACAGGGATACGGAGATTCCTGTGGAATCGGACCAACGACCGGTCATGTCTGCATTCGAAGTGGAAGGACGGGCTCAATATTATTACTGCTGCATCACAAGAAGGCAGCCGAAATGTTGAAGTGTAGGTACGTCGGAGAATGTTCCTGCTGGTATAGAATGAATCCCATGTACAGTGGAAATGCACGTTGGTTTGAGCTCGGGTCAACTGCGGTCACTCGGCGCAAATATAAAATGGATCCGACGATAAAAGCGGTAAGGCTTACTTGTTTGAATTTTTGTGTTCATTTTGTTAAATTATGCTAATTTTATTCCTCAGGATTTTCGTCTGCGGATCGAATACAAAAGCTTGAACGGATGATCGCAAACAGCATCAAACAATGCTTGAACAGCTTGACCATAGCCAGGAACCATTAACCCATCCAATAAATAAGCAAAATATAAAGTGATGAATAAAATAAATGAAAAAAAAACAATTTTATTTGTTTTTAAATTATTGTGGGAAATTAAAATTGTAAATATACTCGTAAAATTGAGAATGAACACAGCTTGCTGTTTTGACAGTACACTAGTTATTTCTAATGTAGAATGTACATTTAGCTTTGAGAGGAAAATGTTGTTTGGAAAGTTTGGTACACATTTAGTTTTGAGAGAAATATGTTATTTTGAGAGTTCGGCTCTTGTTAAAGCTCCTGCATAAGTGACACTTTTGCAATTGTGGATTCAACAGTCTTATACTTTCTACTGAAAATCACTAGCTCATTTTATCAATTTTACCAACGTTTCTTTTAATTTTACCAACGATTTTTTTTTGTGTGATATGGACAGACGTAGGTACCACGGTCATGTTTTGTTTAGTACTGAAGATTGCGGGTTGCCTTAACCAGACAGTCTCTACGATAGTGATCTGTTGTGTAATATTTTATTTTATTTGTTGCATCACCAAATGGTAAGTATATAATCAAATTCATCCATGCAGTATAAATTAAATGTTTATGTATAAAAATTGTTGATCTTGATGTTCTTTGCTTGTTTTTTTTACAGGGATGGAATGGATGCGTTCTCCAGGTACCAAAATGGTATACCTTAACGTCGCAAATTCCGCAAGCGGCAGTAAGCTGATGTTGAGGTTTTTTCCAAGGAACTGATTAAGAATTGCCCCGTCTGATTGGAGGCAACCTCCAAGTGCTGGTCGTGCGTGGCAACTACGCGGGCAACCAGGTCAGTAAAGTTTTGCAAGTTTGCCGCAAAAAGTTGTCGTTGAACGAATTTGGTGGACGCGGATATTACCCCGTCAAAGTGCCTGAATATTCCGGGCCGCTGTATCTTCGGATGGCGAGCGGTGCTGTCCAAGTATACCGAGAAAACTGCCGCGTCTTCCACCGTGGAAACCAGATTTTGAACTTCCGGCAACCTATAGGACAACTGTTGCTATCGTTCATTTCCAAATAAAAACACGGAAATAATTTAAAAAGTGTCTTGGGAAAAGTCGAGAAAAGTACTATGATTTATACATATGATTTTCCTAATAAAACATAATTATCATGCAACATATTTGTCGTGTTTTCATTAAATTACTGAAAAAATATCGCTAGCTGTTTTTGGCAATTGAAGATAAGAGAAACGGCCCGTCGATTTTTTTCATGTATCATTCTACCACACGGACATCTTCAAGTACCCATTAATGGGTATTTTCGTACCCATTTCAAAGAAAAGCGGCATAACTCATTTAATGGGTAAATCGCGTTTACCCATTAATGGGTAAACTCTTCGAACTTCACATAATGGGTAATTTTCACTCCTGGTATTTTGATTGAAAATGGGTAAAAAATCCTCATTGATTATAAACAAAAAAATAAATTTAGGAAAAAAGCATTAATTAAATCAAAATCGAATAAAGAGTCTCTTATCATAAATTATTACATGTATTTATTATACTAATTTCCACCGTTTTTTGAAAAACGAAAACACATTCTACACCCGCTTCCAAATCATGCAAAAATGATTGGTCCCGAGGAACGAAAAGTTGGTCGCTTCGAAGATCCTCGTGTACATTTTTTCTTCATCCAAGCACCAGCCACTGATGAAATCGTCTAAATTTATTTGAATGGGATGATCAATATACACCGGCTTCGCACCGAATTCTTCCCTTTTGTGGTTATATTCCATCTTGTGGAACGGCAGCAGCGGGAAGCACTGTTACGATGTCTGGAAAGCATTACAGAAACTATTAGTGTAATCTGAAAGCTGCTGCTTCCGACGGTTTCTGCTGCTTCCGTCACAGTCGGTCCGTGAATCCGTTCACTATTTGAAAACAAGATCAGAAGGAACATAAATTACATTCACATTACATCACAAATAATAGGTTATTTCGGATTACAAATATCTGGAACTTACCTCGTTTCGTATACGTGAATATGACGCATCGTTGCTATTGGTGATAGAAATCTTATTTTTTCAATAAATTTCTATCTGAAATGCTTTGTTTTTCCATCGATAATTGAAAAATTGTGGGTAATTGTGGGCCCTCCTTAGCCGTGCGGTAAGACGCGCGGCTACAAAGCAAGACCATGCTGAGGGTGGCTGGGTTCGATTCCCGGTGCCGGTCTAGGCAATTTTCGGATTGGAAATTGTCTCGACTTCCCTGGGCATAAAAGTATCATCGTGTTAGCCTCATGATATACGAATGCAAAAATGGTAACTTGGCTTAGAAACCTCGCAGTTAATAACTGTGGAAGTGCTTAATGAACACTAAGCTGCGAGGCGGCTCTGTCCCAGTGTGGGGATGTAATGCCAATGAGAAGAAGATGAGAAGAAGAATTGAAAAAAAACTTAAATCTTCCGATTAGAAAGAAGAAACCGAGAGAAAACAAAAATTGCGACTATGCTAACCAAATAGTTCTGCGGGTACCATTTACCCATTATAAAGGTCGACGCGCAATCTTAATTATTGGGGATAAAACACCCTTTTTCTGGATTCGAAAAAATACCCATTTTCTGACATATCAGAACAATTTAAAAAAATGGGTCAATGAACCCCATTAAATGGGTATTCTCAAGCTTCCGTGCATATCCACATTACATACCATACTGTTTTATTGGAGAAAGAGATTGAGAAAAAAGATTGTAGCTGGACCATATTACATATTGTGCAGCGATAAAAATGTATTGGAAAATGCCCTTTTTCGTACAGTGATTATATCACTGAACCGATCGTGTACGTACATTCTACCTGATTATTCAGGTAAACTCTTGAGCACATGTATATGATAGACATCATGTGATGAACGTAGAGTTCACCAATATAAAGGTGACCTCTACCATAATTTCAGGTGAAATCTACGTGAAATTTTGGTGAATTATATTTGACATGATGGTAAATAAAATCATTGTCACCACCTTGGCCACGACCTGCCAAGACCCGTGTATGATACAATATGGCGACATCAGTTTAAATATTGCCAGGCGACTTGGTATTTACTCTTGCACAATATCGTTCTGCTCATGTAAGTAAAATTTAATCATAGGAATTAATGTTTTGTGGAATTATTGCTATAAATAAAACATTATTTCAGAATGGAGAAAGGCAATTTATATGAGTTCATCGCACCGAGGATTTCACCCAAATAGATTTTCGCAGAGGAAATGACGCAACCATCGTTATGAAGAACAAAGAAATGCCGATATATTTTTTCCAGGATTACGCTTGAAATTAGTCAATAAAAGTGAATATACAACATCAATATAATTATGTAAGCAGTATCCTAGCCTTGATCCAAGCAGTGAAGACTACAGTTAGATCTTTATTAAAACTAATTAAACTTGAAATATTTTGTAAAAATGTTGTGCATTGCGTTCTCTGTAGTTATTAATGCTTGGAAAATGTTTTTATTTAAATAAATGCAAATTAAGCATTAAAGAGTCCAAGAAAGTCATGAATTGTATTTAAATCTACTAGACTATTCAATCTAATTCACCTGAAAATCACGTAAAATCTACCTTGGTAATGTTCCATAAATGTTACGTGAAAATCAGGTACATTTTACCTGCGTCATATAAATTGAGATTGACATTCTGATTCACGTAGAATTCACCTGAAAAAATAGGTGGAAAATATCTACGTGTCTTTTCAGGTAAATGCTACGTGAAATTTATTTGCAGATACTTAACCGCCCATTACCCACATGGTTGATTAACCAAATACTAAAGACACACTGGTGGTACAAGGACCGTGGTATACCACGGTTATATACCCTAGTACATATTGTACCATGGTTTTCCACGTTGTACCAGCATGGTACAAGGCGACACACCTGTGGTACAACTTGTACCATGGTACGAATACCATCAGTGTGTCATTAGTAAAACACAATATAACATACTGTATGAACCATTTATGATGTGGTCAGTTTATCATACTTATAAATAGCAATCTAAACAGTAGAAGTATCGTTATTTATGGTCAGGAATGATATTGGAGATGGTCTAATTATGGTTCATAATTATGCGGGATGTCATCGTAGTGAGGTCTGTATGTAAGTCCGCTATCCAGGATAACGCCAAGATCCTTAATGTGCTGAACGCGAGTGAGCGATCATCCAGACAGGACATAGTCGAAGATGATTGGTGCGTTTTCCGGTGATATGAAATGATGTTGCATTTTTCAATACTTAAGTCCTTGAGATTTCTTGAGCACCAGTCCCCAAAAATAAACAACATATTTTGCAGTTCATTGCAGTCTGTCAGGTTTTTTATAACGTAATAGATTTTTGAATCGTCTGCGTAGAAGAGGCGGCAGCCTTGTGACAACAGAGTTAGGTTTAACGTACGGATTGCGAGAAAAATCCAACTTCGCTAGTCCCGTATTCCGGTTTTCAGCTTAATAGAGTATACTCTAGTATATATATATATATACATATATATTGGCGATTAAAGGTTGCATGAAGAAGAAGAAGTCGAAGGATGATATTAGAAAAATATTGCACGGGGAAGCATACGGAACATTTTTTAAAACTCTTCTCAAAAATTCTAGAAGCGATTTAATTAAAAACGGAAAGCAGTACGCGGTTGGACTTTTCTTTTACTGTGTATCAAGTATGATATCATAAAATAAAATTTGAAATCGAAAAATTGCGTTTATTATGCAGTAGAAGGAAAGTCCAACCCCGTACTGCTAACCGTTTTTAATTAAATTGCTCCTAGAATTTTTGAGAAGAGTTTTAAAAACCTTCCCGTATGCTTCCCCACGCAATATTTTTCAAATATCATCCTTCGGCTTCTTCTTCTTCATGCAACCTTTAATCGTCAATATATATCCAGCTTTCCACGCTCGGTAATGGCGGCTTGTCGGTGGTTAAAAATCAATCGGTCACTGTACTATTTGACACTAGCTGGAGGAAAACTCACTGGCGAAGAGGCCTTTTTTCCCTTCCCCTCACCCACGAACGCCAGTGAGCTTTCCTCCAGCTAGTGTCAAACAGTACAGTGAACGGTTGATTTTTATACACCGACAAGCCGCCATTACCGAACGTGGAAAGCTGGATATATATTTTTGGCAGTGAATGTTTGACGGGAAAAAGCGCCACCCTATAGGGCACTGCACGGACTGCTTTGTCTCTTTCTCACTACAAAGAAATTAGAAAACAACAAGGCCAGTAAACGTCAAAACTTATGAAGAACGAAAGAGCAAGGGATGTTTATGTGCTTTTGGTTTTTATGGTTTATGCCAGAGACGATGGTATTATATAGAGACACGCGGAGAGAATAAAAGCAATTCTGGCTTCACGGCCAGCAGACAAAAAAAATCTGTGCGATCGGCAACATAAAAAAATGTGAGAACTTGAAGTGACTCTCAGTGTGAGCAGTTATTTCGTTTGCTCCAACTACATATTTTGTGTTCTTTAGCACCATTTCCTTATATTCATCAATAAATATAATTAAATACCATATATAAATTTGCTATAAGAACTCTGAAAACAGCTTCATTTACTGAACTTTTCAAACTTTTTCATAATTTCTATAATGTTGATTACAATACCTATCTTGCATTTAGTACCGATTGGTAATGTTTGTTTACTTTGCTCGTTTGGTACCGCATTTGACGGTTCGTTTGGTACTTTCGGCTTCACTGTTTGCGGGTCTCTATCTATAAACAACGTCTCTGGTCTATGCTATAGCGTATAAACATATAACGTAAAAACAACACGACACTAATAAAACGCGACGCGAGACAAGACATAACACTTATCGTTTTTACACTCGGAACAACGAGTGTAAAAACGATAAGTGTTATGTCTTGTCTCGCGTCGCGTTTTATTAGTGTAATGTTTATGTGCAGTGCCCTATCCAGCATTTTACGAGCGCTAATGGCCGCCACAATCCAACTCAGTTTTTGGTAGGGTGGAAACAGTTTGAAGTTTGGCTTGTGTCGTATGACACAAAACGATAAATTTTCATCATCTTAATGATGAATTCATGATGATGATGATCGCTGCGGTGTCATACGACACAAGCCAAACGTCAAATCGAATGCATCCTACCAAAATGTGAGTTAAATTGTGGCGGCCATTACCGCACGTAAAATACTGGATAGGGCACTGCACGGACTGCTTTGTCTCTTTTTCGCTGCAAAGAAATCTGAAACCAACAAGGCCAGTAAACGTCAAATTTCATGAAGAACGAAAGAGAAAGAGATTCTTCCGTGCAGTGCCCTATATGATGATTATTTTTCTTATTGAGGCTCTGTCTCATTTCCCGAATTAAATTTAATTTTACTTAAAACTGACAGTTCAAAAATTTTAAAATCACCCGGCCATAAGAATGGCTGCGTGCTACCCAGCAATTCCAATAAGACATCGATGGAAAATGATTCGATATCTCTCGCTTAACAATTGATTAGGGCCTACAATGAAAAGTAAACAAATTCAATTTTAACACCCTTCGATAGTATCCTCTAATAGCTACTAATAGTATAAGAATATTCCGCATCTTCAATTAAATTACTTAGAAAAAACTAATTTTTGATTTGGCCTACAACGTGTTATTTTCAAAATATGTGTAGGTCCACCCTAAAAACAACCAAGCTACTCGTTTTTTCTGTCTGGGATAAGCCTTCTCCAATTTCGGGCCGATAACGGGTATTTTTCCGAACCGTCATCGGCCCGACCTCGGAGAGAGAACATTTCCTCCCGAAAAGCCTTATCCCGTGTTTACTTTCAAAAAATGCCATAAACAAAGGGTCTATGAATGACAAGCAAATGCAGAATGACTTATCAAGAGGGCCTATTCCGGAGAAAAATATAAAAATAGACTTAAAATTTTATTTTAACGATTTCGACACATTTTTGCATGTTTTCGATGTAATTAAGGTTATGGATGGATAGATAGTGTTTATTATGTGCTTTTGGGAGTTTTTGCTGCTTAAAATAACATAAACCTGGGAAATAGGAATAGAAATTGTGATGCATTTTTTCGAACAGCATTTTCTCAATGTTTACGTTTTGGCTGTAGGCCCTTTTCAAATGTTACGCGAGATCTGTCAAAAGTAATCCTGCTCATCCAGCAGGGTTATTCGATAATTATTGAACTGTCACTTTTTAGTTTAATTTGAGTTTAATTATCCAATTGAGACAGATCTGAATAAAAAAAATTTTCACAGATGGTAATGATGGGAAGGGAAACAGTCATCGTCATCATCGCTGTCAGCCCCGCACCGGATCGGGTTGTCAAAATATTATTTTCTGTTGCAAAAACGGAAGCTCTTTTGAGGTGCACGTAGATTCCTTGGAATCTATTCCAAAATCTATTATAATCCTGCACAAATCTACTAGTTAATGTGAGTAGTTATTTAGAAGAATTGGAAGTTAAACCGAATGATTTGTAAATACTTGTGTATCGTGATTTAATTAGTAACGCTAATAGGTAATCAATGGCTAAGGTGCTAATTATTGAACCTTTCTTCGGAGGCTCGCACAAACAGTTGCTCGACACATTTCTTCAACGTAAGCTAAAATTTAACGTACTTTATATTACATCGTTTCAAGCGCCCTTCCTTACAGAGTTCCACCCAGCGGAGTATGATTTGTTCACATTGACGGCCAAAAAGTGGCATTGGCGTTCCCGTATCGGGGCACTCTATTTCTCCGAGACCATTCCCAGGGAACACCAATATAAAACGCTCTTCACCAGCTCCGTGCTGAATCTGGCTGAGCTGATTGGCCTGCGTCCGGATTTGGCCATCTGTCGAAAGATAGTCTATTTTCACGAGAACCAGCTAAACTATCCGGTGCGTGAAATCAAGGAGAGAGATTGCCAATATGGTTTGAATCAAATCATGACCTGCCTGAGTGCGGACCAAATTGTGTTCAACTCGCAGTACAATAAGATATCGTTCTTGGATAATATTAAGAGCTTCCTAAACATTGCACCGGATTTGAAGCTGAAGAACTTGAAGGAGAAGCTTGAGCCTCGCTGCGAAGTTCTTTACTTCCCGATACCGTTTCACTCTATCCCAAAGCGTGTGTTCACCAAAAACGAGTAAGTGGGTTAATGAGACTGTAGGTATTTTTTATTTTTTTTATTTCAAGAGATTTTACCTTTAAAAATATTTATCTCTAATCAAATATTTCCTAGAAAATTATAATATGTATACAACGTTAGTTATGATTTTGTTGCACATTTCACATTCATTTTTCAGAAGTTCATTTTTCAACATGCTGTTTAGATCATCAGAAAGTTAACGCCTTTGGGAAGCATATTGTTGGCATCCAATTAATAGGGGTGTACTGAATTAATCCTATATTGCATCTGTTGCAGATTCGGGACGGTTTGTCTCGAATAGACGATGCTTTGTTGAGCAGATGTGAACCAGTCGTAGCCGTGTTAATTCGCGTTATTTTCCTTATTACTTAGGGCCGATGTCCACGTAGCGGTTTTTTACGCTACGTGCACGCCGCGTTCACGCAAGGTACCCAGCATCAAATGGAGCAATGCACACGTAAACGTGTGCACGACTACATTTGATGCTGGGTACCTTGCGTGGACGCGGCGTGCACGCAGCTTGAAAAAACGCTAGGTGGGCATCGGCCCTTAGGGTCGATGCCCACACAGCGTTTCTTCAACGTCACGTGCACTCCGCGTTAAAATAACGCACGTGTGTATTGGTGCGGCGACACAGCGTTATCGCTTTTTCCCGATGCGTCGTTTTACCGCCGCGTGCACTTCGCGTCGAAAAGACGCTACGTGGGCATCGATGCCCACCTATCATTTTTGCCTCTCTCGTCAACAAAGTTGTACCGAAAGGCTATCATTTCACTCCAAAATCAAACTTTTTATAGAAGTGTCGTCGAGCTGAACAAATTTCTGTCTGTCCGTGTGTATGTGTGTGTGTGCACACGAAAACCGAAAAACTTCAGCCACTTTTTCATATAGTAATTCTTAACCGATTTGCTCGCAACAAGATGCAAGAGCCGTAATGTACGCAATTATTTATGATATGTATCACACTAAAGCAAAACCAAGGGATTGAATCGAGAAAGGCATTGTCACTAGGTGTATTAATGTGAATTTTTCAAGCGTCTAGCAAGGTTTTTTTCGGTAGGGTGAAAATCTGCATCCAGACACCGGTGGGCTACCAGCGAACGGGGTTTAGCTACTGCCGACCCGCTCAAACCACCCTGTTTACAGACCCTAAGTCTCCCCGGAACAGTCTTGCGGCATTATTTCTGGGAGGGGTCCGTGCGACTACGCACGCCCACATACTAGCTACCCACTAGTTCCTCTACCTCGTAACTAGCTACCCACTAGTTCCTCTACTACTTAACTTACTACCCGCACCTCACCCTCGAGACTAGCTACCCACTAGTCGGCGCTATCCGACTGCTGCTCGGCGCGCCAATTGCGCTGCAAGATGCTGGCAATCTGAGTGGTAGCGGCCGAGACCGCGTTCCAGTTCAGTCCCCCGACTCCACTCCATTCCTACGGAAAGTGCTGGTTGAGCCGTCATTGGCTAACACGACCTCCAACTTTGCTAGAGCCTCTAACAAAGCTTGACCTCTCTGATTGGTGCAGCGGCTTCCACACTCCACCGCCCAAGCATTCAAGTCCCCCGCTATGACAACCGGCTTCCGAACTACAAGGTCGGACGATAGCCTATCGACCATCCGGGTGAATTGCTCTATTGGCTACCGTGGTGGGGCATAGCAGCTACAATAGAACACCCCGTTGTTCTTAGCTATGACGACACCTTCGACAGGTGTGTGTATGACCTCTTGGACCGGAAACCGGCCCGTTGTGCAGATCGTCGCCATCTTGGAGTCGTCCGCGACCCAGTTTCCGTTATTGGCAGGGACACGGTACGGATCTGCAAGAATAGCGACGTCGGTCTCTGACTCAGAGACCGACTGCCACAGCAGCTGCACAATGGTTAAGATTCAGCTGTGCTACCCGCACGGCGACTTCTTATTGCCACCACCGAAGGGACAAGAAGGTCCACCAATAACATGGTTACGGACTTGCTTCCTAGTAGCGCAGATAAGGCACCTTGGTGCGTCCCTACCTCTGGAAACTGGATTACTTGACATAGCTCATGGGTCCCCCTTGCAGCTGTCATCGAATCCTACTGAAGTAGTCGCCTTTATGATCTCATGGTTGTCTATGCTTGCGAGCAAGCAGGGAGGCCATGCGTGGGTTGACACTCTCGTGTTCAGAGCCAGATCGGCGTTAGTCAGGGAGTTCATCTGAGCGCTGAGCCTACTTCTGTCTGGTCACCAACCAGGCAGCAGGATTTGACAGCGTGCCGCAAGGCCCGCCACGGTTTTATGGGACGGAAGGCAGCCTTCCCATTAGCCCACCCGCCGTTTCGAGTCGGTTTCACCCGGCTCTACTAAGGGAGTACAATGACTCGGCTATCAGCCCTCGCAATACACAATATAACAATATACCAAAATACACAACCTTTAACGCGCCTGCCAGAACCGTAATTGAGACTTAACTGGCAGTCTAAAGAGCCCCGCACATAGCATACGTTTGCGTTGCGTTTGGCAGTTTTCCCATGGGAAATGTGCCAAAGGCAACGCAAACGTATCCTATGTGCGGGGCTCTTAAGTCTCAATGCGCCAACCAGCGCTCCCTTCGTTGTAGTCCATTTAGCCGACTAGTCCTTCAACTGCCGTTGATACGCTATCGTTTCCAGCGAGCACCGCGCGGAGGCGAACTACGGGCCGATGCCCACGTAGCGTTTTTTCAACGCTGCGTGCACGTGGCGTTGAAAAAACGCAGGTGTGCATCGGTGCGGCGACGCTGCGTTACCGCTTTTTCCCGATGCACACATGCGTCCTTTTAACGCCGTGTGCACGTAGTGTTGAAAAGACGCTACGTGGGCATCGGGCCTACACGGCCCGCCGCGTCCACGCAAGGTACCTAGCATCAAAGGGCCGATGCCCACGTAGCGTTTTCTCAACGCTGCGTGCACGTGGCGTTGAAAAAACGCAGGTGTGCATCGGTGCGGCGACGCTGCGTTACCACTTTTCCCGATGCACACATGCGTCCTTTTAACGCCGTGTGCACGCAGCGTTGAAAAAACGCTACGTGGACATCGGCCCAAATGTAGTCGTGCATACGTACCCGTGTGCATTGCTCCATTTGATGCTGAGTACCTTGCGTGGAAGGGGCCCTTAATAATGTCTCTCGGGTGGTTTGATGTACTCGCAATAGTACAAATGTCCGATTTTGGATGAAATTTCGAGGAAATTATTTTGTTTTGTGTGCGTTACAATGCGTTACGCTTAACACTTGATGCCAATTTCAAATTTCAATTTCATAAATGAGACTTCCATTTATGAAATGGTGTGATTTCCGCCAATATAAAACGTGCCATTTGATACATATAGGCAGATATCGATAAGCACTTCCTCTAGGGGTCCAGAATGGAACATAAACTCGAAATGGATACTCGGAATAAGTGCGTAACGGTGTAAATTCGACCATATCGTCAGGCTCGGTTCAACACTGAAGCTGACAATATGGCGTCCCTAACACCTTTAATACCCCCACAGAGTGAGGGACCGAATGTATGGGTGAGCACATAAGCAAGCCTCACATGGTACGCACGGGGCCGGTAGTGTTAGAATGCCTGAAGTCTTGCTATGCCTGGCAGGAGTGTGCTCTGCAGTTTCGTCAATACCTGGGCGGTCCGGGCAAAAGGGGACCTCCGCGTGCCCAACGGTAGTACCAAGCTTGAACAGGCGGATTTGATTTCCGGTCGGCTCTAGGAGATCTTTCGGGTTGGAAATTTTCTTTACTCCTCTGACCATAGAGTATTATTGTGTTTGCACACAAGCACGAATTCATGCAATTTGGTTGACATCGAATTGATTGAATTAAACTCTCAATTCATAATTGTAGAAGTACATCTAGAACACTATGTAGAGAATCGGTATAAGATAGTTGCCAACAGTAAAAAGCTGACAAAACGAAATTGATGCATACGATTTTTTATTATTAGGTAATTGAAGTTTCTCTTCTGTAAAAGTTTACCAAATACATTTTGTTCAACCAATTGTGCATGTCTCATTTAATCATTTTCCACCAGTTATATGTTGCGTGTTTATTATCTCGTTTACATTTCCGCAGAAAACCGTTGCATCTAATTTGGCCCCACCGATGGGAACATGACAAGAATCCCCAATTTCTGACCAACACGCTACTAGAGTTAAACAAACGGCAGGTGGACTTCCGGGTGTCTATTCTAGGCGAACGGACACAGTCTACCCCGGAATGTTTTGAAAACATAGGCGAGCTTCTCAAGGAAAAACTCATCAACTTTGGGTATCTGAGTAAAGATGAATACATTCGTACGCTACTGGACGGAGACGTCGTGATATCAACCGCAGGTCATGAATTTTATGGGGTTGCCATGTAAGTTTAATCCTGGCGGAAATCCTCTCGATGAATTTCGTTAACCCCTGTTCTACTTACAGGCTAGAAGCTTCCTACTGTGGTTGTCTACCAGTGGCACCCAACAAGCTAGTCTACCCCGAGATTTATCCGGAAACAAGCTTGTACAATACATCGAACCAATTGATCAAAATGCTGTACAATTGGTGCAAGAATAGGCATCTCTTCGAACGTGATCGAGCGATTTTCTATGAAAATTTTGATTTCGACAAATATTCTTCGGTGAGCATTGTTCCCAAGTTCATATCGATGCTAAGAGCGCATATCAGCACCCCCAGTGCTGTGAATGGGGTCTGAGCAGAGGGTGCACCGTAGCTCAATTCTTTAGCAGTTGTTCTAGTTATAAAGGGTCGGAATTCTTCCAGTATATACGTGTAGGTATATTGGTACCAGGCCAAATATGTGTCAGCGCGTTCATTCGCCACCATCGCCAAACGTGAAATCATTCGTCAACGTGCAATCTCGCGCCACTATTCACTATTCGTAGGGTCTACTGAGGCACAAAACTGTTTGTTCTAATCATTAGTGTAGTGTTTTATATAAATTATGTAAGTTGAAACTCTATGTTGGACATTTAATGTTTTTGGTTAAAAATTAGTAATTTTTAGTAGTTATACAAAAATCATGATGAGCTTGAAAATTTGAATTGTTGGGTTATTATGCTATAAGATTATTTCCAGCAATTAATTGGTTATATACTTTGATAATGGAGAAACAATTGTATTGTATATTACAATACAACAGTTAGATTTCAATTACTAAACTGAAATATTGGGAATCAACATATTCGTAGATAATAAAATGGAGACTTAAAAGTATATTTTCACAGAATATATTGTCCGAAATATCCATTTCCTCTTGGGTTTCAGACTGTAGCCTTCGCTCCATGACTTGGATAATACATCATTGATTAGAAATAAATTAGGAGCGGAGTGTACGTGTTTTCATTTAACATGCCTGTTTGATAGGGACGTACGTGAGGTAGATATCCACGATAACTAACACAAATGCTACACGGTGTAAAAAAATGGATTATTATCGAAGTTTCATGTACCTCTGATTTTTTTTCACAGAAAGTTAGGCAAGGTCATTAGAAATGAGGTACGGGATGTTTTAAAATATTTCATCGGAGATTTTTTGAAAAAAGTGATTTTTATTGTTTTCTTCACTAATATACCGTACAAAAAGTCAATTGATAACCCAACACAGGATCAATCATTGTAATTAATCCTCAAAAATGAAAATGTTCACATTTGTAGACTTTTTTAGTAGAAAACCTATCTTGAAATAGATCTAAATATTTGAAAAATATCAATTTCTGTAATACAAGCCTTCCTAAACTATGTTTTTATTATTTATTTATTACATTTATGCGTTATTTTCAATTTTGTTTAGCAATTATCATCTTTTTCCAGCCCAAATATGGTTCTCTATTGAATGTTGTAATCACATTTCATTCATTCGACAATCGCACTGCTCCATTGTCAATCTGCCATATTTTAAAAGGTTCATATTTTCCCCTAGATACAGTGTCTTATCATTTGTGGTGGGGTACATACCATGTACAATAACCTAATATTGTTTGCAGCACATTTTGCTTGAAAACCTCAAAACCTTACTGGCCTGCTTCTTATAATTACCACGCTTCATGTCCGAAATAGACTATTGGATGGAGTTATACAGAGCAAACTCCATATCCGGTTGCATGTTACGGAAGCTATATTATTGCTACAAACATAACTCTCTCACATTTGATTGATTCCATATTTGTGTAAGTCATTCATACTTTTATGAGCAGTAACCTGATAAGCTGTAAAAAACCGTTTTTGCACTTACTTACTTACCTATGGATCCTGTACACCTCCGGTGGTGCAAAGGGCCGACTTGAAAGATCTGCCAGGTTAGATTTCGGTCGACTTCTTTTATTTCTTTATTGAGGCTTCGCCGCCATGAGCCTCTGGGTCTGCCTCTGCTGCGATGTCCCGCTGGGTTCCAGTCCAATGCTTGTTTACATATTTCGTTTCCGCCCCTACGTAGAGTGTGGCCGACCCTGCCCCACTTTCGATCCCGAATTTCTGTTGCTATCGACGATGGAGCTCGTTGTTTGAGATCCAGTTGTGAGGCCACCAGGCCCGAATTATATACCGCAGGCATCTGTTAATGAACACCTGCAGCCGTTGAGTGTTCTCCACTGATACACACCATGTTTCGCTAGCGTATAACAGCACAAATTTCACGTTAGAGTTGAAAATTCGTATTTTGGTGCGTTCACTTATCTGCCTGTTTTTCCAGATATTTCTTAAACTCGCAAAGGCAGCCCTTGCTTTCTTGATCCGTGCGCCTATGCTGATCTTGGTCTACCGCCGTCTGACGCCATTTGGCTTCCAATATATTGGAAGCTTTCAACATTCTCCACTGGTTGCCCGGCTACTGTGAAACTGGAAGAAGTCACCGTGTTTACATCCAACGATTTGCTTTTGTTGACGTTGATGACTAAACCTGCCGAGGAGGAGCGCTCGGCAAGGTCGTTGAGCTTACTCTGCATATAAGAGCGCCGTTGCGCGAGGAGTGCAACATCATCAGCCAATTCGAAGTCATTTAGGTGCTCCATGGTTATAGGCTGCCATAACAGCCCGCGGTTTGGTTCACGGTCAATCGCATCTACCAGAATCTCATCGATTACGATGAGGAACAGTAACGGTGATAGAATACATCCTTGCCTCACACCAGCTACGATATAGCCCGGATAGGGTCGGACAGGACCCCATTGTGCAACACTCTATACGAAAAGGCCTCGTACTATGCTTCGATGAGGTCGATGATTTTCTCAGGAACCCCCTTGCGTCTCAGGGCGCCCCACATATTCTCGTGATTGAGACGGTCGAAAGCTTTTTCGTAGTCAATGAATACCAAGTAAAGGGACTCTTGGAATTCGTTGACCTGCTCCAGAATTATGCGGAGCGTGACAATATGGTCCACACAGGATCTTCCGGCACGGAATCCGGCCTGCTGCCGCCGGAAAGTCGCATCGATCTTGCACAGAACTTTGAGAACGGTACACAGCAACATAATGCCTCGCCAATTATCGCATACAGTCAGGTCACCCTTTTTGGGCACCTTCGCTAAGATACCTTGCATCCAGTCGACCGCTTAAGCGTCGTGAGATATCGTAGAGGAGGCGAATGTCCCCGGTTGTGGCGGCTCTCTCGCCTTCGTCGGCCAGAGAGTCTGCCCAGCCCACGCTCGCTTGTCCCGTCGACATGAGCGTTTTACTTCCTTCTCAAGTGCCGCGTATCGTTGACGGGCTAAGACTTTGGCTTCTCTGGTTTTCGATCGCTCTATCGCGGCTTTGGCTTCTCTTCGCTCCTCTATCTTCCTCCAGGTCTCATCGGTAATCCATTGTTTTCTCTGGGTGCGCAGTTCGCCCAGATTGTTCTCGCTGGTGGCGATGAAGGCATTCTTGATGGCGGTCCATTGGTCTTCCACGCTGCCACCTTCCGGAATATCTGCAGCACGCGTCTCCAGTTCTTCAACGAAGGACCGTTTCACCGTGGCATCTTCCAGTCGGCGTGTGTTGAATCGTCGTCCAACTCTTTCCTCCTGCCGACGAATCCGCGCAATGCGCAGGAGAATTTCGCCGATGAGGAGGTGATGATCAGACGCGATATCGACACTACGTTTATTCCGTACATCAAGATCGCTCCGTTTCCATTTTCGGCTGATGCAGATGTGATCGATTTGATTTTCTGTAAAGCCGTCACGGGAGACCCACGTGACCTTGTGAACCGGTCGATGAGGGAAGAACGATCCCCCGATCACCATGTCGTTATTACCACAAAATTCTGCGAACAGCTCTCCGTTTTCGCTCATTTCTCCGAGACCATGGCGTCCCATAATGCGCTCATGGTTCGAGTTGTCGGATCCGATCTTCGCATTGAAGTCGCCCAAACAGATCTTGATATCACCCTTCGGAATTCTATCTACGACGGCATTGAGTTGACTGTAGAAGTTCTCTTTGTCTTGCAGATCGGCAGCATCGGTTGGCGCTTAACATTGGATTATAGTATGGTTTCGGACCCGTATTCTCAATCTGGCAACGATTATCGTTTTTGCACCCAATTAATAATTATGATTTTATAATGTTTTTGAAGATAGGGGCCCTCCTTAGCCGTGCGGTAAGACGCGCGGCTACAAAGCAAGACCATGCTGAGGGTGGCTGGGTTCGATTCCCGGTGCCGGTCTAGGCAATTTTCGGATAGGAAATTGTCTCGACTTCCCTGGGCATAAAAGTATCATCGTGCTAGCCTCATGATATACGAATGCAAAAATGGTAACTTGGCTTAGAAACCTCGCAGTTAATAACTGTGGAAGTGTGGGGATGTAATGCCAATAAGAAGAAGAAGAAGAAGAAGAGGAATGTTTTTGAAGATAGCGATTTACTCTTCAGGTGTGCTATGAAACCATTATACATAAGTAGCTACAACAATGTTACTAGGGATCATTATCCCATTTCACAAGCATTCCAATGTGAACTATTTCTTCAACGCCTCCAATCATCTCCTGTACATCCTCTTATTTTTATTTCTATCCGTAACAATGTACTTCATACTGGTAGTGTGAATGGATATGTCCTTTCTCACCATCTCAATCTTCAGTGAGACAAAAGTCTCCACCACTACTCTGCGATCGTTTCATAAGGAGCTTAATTCTAGATTGCTTTGAGAATCACCCTTATTCTTGTTTACGGACGAACGATACTTTCGAACGAATGCGATTCGTTCGAACCGTTCCTCCATTTGATTTTGCTGGCGTAAACGAGAATGCACTTCAACTTTCGTTCGAAAGCGCGTTCGTACGTAAACAAGAATATGGGTGAATAGGTCGTATGTGCAAAAGAGAGGCTCTCTTGACTTTCATTCTCTTTCGATTATTATAGAACTATACTAAAGTTTACTTCGGATTTCTTGGCAGATATATAAAGACAATAGCTTTGTCTATCGTGCTGGAGTGAAAATGTAGCAAAATATGCAAAATTAGCTTATCTATTAGCGAAAGAGAGTGCAAGCAAAGAGAGACTCTCTTTTGCACATACGACCTATTCTCAAAGCAATCTAGAATTTCATCCACAGAACCTAGGAGCATATGCACAAGCTCTGCCAAGATGATGTACATGTTTAGGGGTCGTTCAATAATGATGTCACAGGATTTAGGGGGGGAGGGGTCTAAAATTTTGTGACAGTACTTACACCAGGTATACAAAAAAGCGTAACAGAGGGGGGAGGGATTTTTTTTTCTTCCTAAGCAATGGAGGGGGAATCTGCTCAACAGACATCCTGGGTTGTCCAGGAAGTGCGGGGTTAAGGGCCACCTCCAACAGCAAACGAGGGAGGCAGGACTGCATCCCCGACCCGCTAAACCGTTTCCATTGCCGCCAAGCCCATCGTCCCTTCGGTACAACCAGAAAGTAATGCTTCAAAGGGGGGCCAGTGCATAACGCACCCTCGAGGTTAGCTGCGTGTCCTTGCAGCGTCGAACATCGTGACTCGCTTTTTTAGAAGAACACCATGGTATCGTGCCAGCGCATCGCCGGCTTTCCAGGTGGCCTTACCACGCTCTATGTCCTCGGAAGGTGGGAAGGGTCGACTTCGCGCCTGCTGCCCTCTGCACGACTGGTATCAAGAATGATGATGCCGCGTGCACCCCAAATTGACCTTTCTGCGATAGGGCCTATTCGCCAGCACACAGAGGGACTTGCCGACGCGGTGCCTACGCCTGCCCCAGCCTTGACGAGGACCCCTTTCCGTCCTCGGGCTCGGAACCCGACCGGTTGACCGACGCCGCGAAAGCGACGACACCATGTTATTCTTCACGCGACCACTTGTTCGATAAAAGGATCGAGTTCGACCACAGGGCACCGGTGAAGCCGACTCCGAACCCTTGGACCACCTCTTATTTACGCCTGAACTAGCCATTCCTCGAGTCCACACGCCACCTTCTGTGTAGCTCCGATACGATTTGGACGATAGCCGATAAAACGGCGTTCCAGCCAACTTCATCTTTACACACCCTCCGGACTAGGTTGTCCGGGGTAGTGTCCAGACCACATGTGGCAAGCATGTGGTCACGCATTATGCGAAAACGCGGGCAGACGAACAACACGTGTTCCGCCGTTTCCTCTAATCCTGCGCACACCGGACACTCGGGCGAGGCCGAGTGTCCGAACCGGTGTAGGTACTGTCTGAAGCAACCATGGCCTGTAAGGACCTGGGTCAGGTGGAAAGTGATTTCCCCATGGCGCCTCTTGACCCACGTACCTATCTCCGGTATCAACCTATGTGTCCATCTACCCTTAGTGGAACTGTCCCACGCACGCTGCCATTTGACCATTGGGGCCAACCTGACAGTCCTACGGATGCCTCTCATGCCGCGCATTTCGAAGCACGCTATGTCTTCACCGATAACGATGTCAATAGGCATCATACCGGTGATGACGCAAAGTGCATCGTGCGACACGGTACGGTACGCGCTCGCAACTCTTAGGCACATGAGCCTATACGTACTTTCTAACTTCGATCTGTAGCAGTTAATACGCAGGGCCGTGCCCCAAGCTGGCCCCCATACCTCAGTATGGACAGAGCAACGCTAGCCAGAAGCTTGCGCTTGCTGGCATAAACCGCAGAGCTATTGGACATCATCTGGGACAATGCCACTATAGCTGTGGAGGCACGCTTGCAGGCGTAATTGACGTGGCTACCAAAGGTGAGCTTATCGTCGTTCATTACCTCCAAGAGTTTGATGGAGCGTTCAGAATTGACCGTGCAGTTGCCTGCCCTTATCACCGCTTGTTGCTCCGACTTTCGGTTGTTAACAACAACCACCTCAGTCTTGTGGTGAGCCAGTTCTAACTTCCTGGAACTCATCCACTCCTTCACAATTGCGATCGAGTGGGCTGCAGTCAACTCAACCTCTTCGATCGATTCGCCGTAGACCTCCAGCGTAATATCGTCAGCGAAGCCGACGATTACCACGCCCACCGGGAACTTCAACCTCAAGCAACCGTCGTACATGACGTTCCATAACACCGGACCCAGTATGTAACCTTGCGGAACCCCTGAGGTTATGTCAACGCACTTCCGACCCGTCTTCGTGTCGTATACCAGTACTCGATTCTGGAAGTAGCTTCCGAGAATCTTGTACAGGTACTCGGGAATTCCAAGACGCAGGAGCGCATCTGCAATAGCTGCCCAACTGGCACTATTGAAAGCATTCTTCACGTCGAGAGTCACTACTGCACAATAGCGAACTCCCCTCCTCTTACGCTGGATAGCTATCTCCGCGGATTTGGTAACCGACAAGATAGCGTCTTCGGTCGACTTACCCTTTCGGAAGCCAAAGTGGTTACTCCATAGACCATCCGCACCCCCCGTGCGTATCAACAACCTGTTGAGGATGATCTTCTCGAGCACCTTCCCCGCCGTATCAAGCAGGCATATTGGTCTATATGCCGACGGATCCCCCGGTGGTTTTCCCGCCTTTGGCAATAGGACCAAACTCTGCCTTTTCCATGCTTCAGGGAAGACTCCCTCGTCCACTCGTCCAGGCATCTCTGCATGACAGATCTGAAGATCTCGGGAGCCTCAGCAATGGCCGCTTTGATGGCCAGGTTCGGAATACCATCAGGTCCTGGCGCCTTACCTACACTAAGGGACTGTGCAATCCCCGCAAGTTCCGCCACAGTTACTCTTCCCTCGTCGGCCATCCTGGCCCCTGGCAGCTCCACAAAGGAACGCCAGGGACTTGGGTCGTGACGTGGGAAGAGCCCCGCGATGATTCTATCCAGCACCTCTGGAGACAGCTCTCTAGTGGCCATCGCCCCACGTGTCTTGGCCATTACGACCCTATAGGCGTCACCCCATGGATTCGCGTTGGCACTTTGACACAGGTCCTCGAAGCAGGCTTTTTTGGTTGATCTAATCTCAGTCTTCAGAGCGGCTCTAGCAGCCACGAACGCCACCCGTCGTTCAACACGCTCCTCTTCTGTGCGTGCTCGCTGCATCCGCCTCCTTGCCCGTAGGCAGGCGCGGCGCAGGTTCGCAATTGCTTGAGTCCACCAATAAGCCGGTGGCCTCCCATTCCTAGGGTGGACTTTCCTAGGCATGGTGGCATCGCATGCACGCGAGAGTACTGTTACCAGCTGCTCGCCGCTCAGACCGAGAATATTGTGCGAAGTATGATGTCTTCCACATACGAGGGCTAGGCCTCGCCCCTTCTTCCGTCCGCTGAATGCTGGTCGTATAGTCGATACTGTAGCGAACCGCCAGGTGGTCGCTGTGAGTGTAGCCATCATCTACCCTCCAGTTCGAACTACTCGTTTGGCTAGGGCTCCAGAACGTAACGTCGATAATCGACTCGGCCCCATTCCAGCTGTAGGTACTTTTGGTACCGACATTAGCCAAGTCCACATCCAACATGGCCAGTGATTCCAGCAGGATCTGCCCCCGTTGATTCGTGGATCGGCTTCCCCATTCCACGGCCCAAGCGTTGAAGTCTCCCGCTATCACCTCCGGCCTATGCCCCATCAAGTTAGCCGTCAAACAATCTAGCATTCGACCGAACTGCTGAGGAGGCGCATAGCAGCTGCAGAAGAAGACCCCGTTGATTTTGGCAATGACGAAGCCCTCGTGTGTCGAAGACACCAACTCTTGGACTGGGCATTTCCCCGTTGTCCATATCGCCGCCATTTTAGACCCTTCGGTGACCCAATTACCGTTCCTGGCGGGTACCCGGTAAGGATCTGCTATGATGGCGATATCCGTCCCCCA
The DNA here is from genome assembly GCF_024139115.2 of Armigeres subalbatus. Taxonomy (NCBI): domain Eukaryota; kingdom Metazoa; phylum Arthropoda; class Insecta; order Diptera; family Culicidae; genus Armigeres; species Armigeres subalbatus. The sequence goes on from NC_085140.1 coordinate 254,011,276, forward strand.
TTCAGCAACTGTCTGACACAGCAGTTGCTGGGCTGCATCACAGTGGTTCAGGTTTAGCTGCGTTACCTGCATTGTGATTTTGCAGCACGCTTAAACGCCGGGCACTTCGAACCCGCCATGGGGTGCTTGCTGTTCTCAGCTTTGCTGGAACAGATCAAACAGTTGGGAGGGTTCGTGCAGCATTGTGCCTTATGTCCCTCCAATCCGCAGCATCGACAGAGCTTGCATCTATCAGGGCTTTTGCAGTCCCATTGCTTGTGCCCCGGTTCCAGGCACTTGAAGCAAACTTCGGGTTGCTCATATATGCCCACAGGGCATACCGACCACACCACCTTGACGCTCCCTAACTTGACTACCTTGGAGGCGTCCGCTGCAGATAGTCGAACCAATGCTACCTGTGTCCCTGTCGGACCTTTCCGTAGCCGAACGGCTGCGGTGGACGCCTCCACTTTACACTGTCGCCGCAGTGCCGTGACGAGCTCTCCGACTTCGGTGATCTCGTCCAGGTCTTTAACCCTTAGATTCACCTCCGTCGTGAGTGTCCTCACCTTGACCGTCTCGCCTAGGAATCCTCCGCAAACTTCTTGTAGGCGGCGCCCTTTTGCGAGACACCCCGGTTTAGCTCGAGGATCATCTCGCCCATCCGGGTACGTCTTATTCGACGTACGTCGGCGCCGAGTTCACCGAGCTTGACGTCACTCCTCATCGTCTTCAAGACGTCCAAGTACTTAGCCTCGTCCGTTTTGATGACTAGGGCATCGCCCCTGGAACGATTGGCGCCTACCCTAGACTTCTTGTACCCTCATTCGCCTGGGCCTTCTTTTCGGCCCTTGACGTCTTCGGTTTCCTCTTGTTCTTGACCAGGGTCCATGAGGCTTCAAAACCCTCTATTTCCCTGGTCTGGGGCGGCTGAGAGCTCTCAGCCTGCCGTAACCCCTTACCACCGTCTTTCCTGGGTGGACGGACCTTTCCAGGGCCTTTCTCCCCCGGTTTTGGAGGTACCTGGCCGGGGTACAGCTTCCCAGCCCCACTACCCTTGTTGTTCCTCTTATGTTCCTTACTGATATTATGCTTCGATGACGCAAAGTCGATGATGGCGTCCAGCTGTTCCGTCGCCACCTCGAAGGCCGAAAGCCCATCGCGTTTGCGGTTCATCGCCTTCACAAGCCATGGGCCGTCTGTAACCTCTACCGACGGAGCCTGGGAGATGGTTAAGTGACCCACGCTGGCGCTGCGCACTGAGCTGCCGACTATTGCCTCTGGCCTCCTAGGCGGAGACCTGAACAACCCACCTCTTGCGAAGGGGTTGTCGCCTACACTACTACCACTGATTGAAGAATTTTCTTGGTTTTCCATTTTGGTCCCACGAGTTGTTCGGGAAAAGAGGTCCACCACGCCAGAGCCCAGCATGACGCGGTAAGGGACAATTACTGTGGATGGTGCCTAGGTACTCCACAGGCTCCGTTAAAGGCCTAGCTTATTATTTCACCCCCCTGGCCATGCATCCCCTCTGTACGGGTCGCTTAACGCCTTGGGATTAGGGGTTAGGGACGATGGTCCCGTTGGTCGCACCCACTCACTCTAGGTGATGTCAAAGGACAACAGTGCCCAGGCTGCACTACCAGCTAAGTACGCAACCCTTAGCTGGTGGTTAATTGTCATCGGAAGACCCGTGGAAGCGTGATATTGGAACTTGTAAGGAGCAGAGTTGTGTAGGTCGCTCCTTCCCAGATGTCAACTCACCATTCCGCAGCCGTCACCATTTCGCAGGGGGAGGGGGGGTCTGGAAAACCCTAGAAGTAGTGGACGTCATAATTGAATCGTCCATTACATGCAGAGACAGAGATAAGCTTAGTGTTGTTTGTGCTAAGAAAGTAAACGGGATATGTTTAAAGCTGTATAAATAAGGTTAACTAAATAGGCTAACTATATAGACACGAGAAAGGCTTCAAATGTGAATATAATCAATTTTGATGGGTAAATTACAATAATTGATCCATTGTTGGGTTATCAATTGACTTTTTGTACGGTATATTAGAGAAGAAAACAATAAAAATCACTTTTTTCAAAAAATCGCCGTTGAAATATTTCTAATGACCTTGCCTAACTAACTGAAAAAAAAGGTACATAAAACTTCGATAATAATCCATTTTTTTACACCGTGTGCTATCCCAAGACAATCGTGGAGATGCAGAGGTATTCTCGGTTTCTAGAAGCAACGTGAGTCAGATTGACAATCCTTATCTTCCTGGGGGCGCCAATATCGAGAATTTCGCTATGGGAAATGATCACAAATTCATTGGTTCAAATTTATTAGATTCAAGCTTTGATCAGTCGATTTCCTCGATTAAAAACGATTCCGTAATCAACCGTTTGACTAATATGCGGAATAACTGATATATGCATTAGAACGTCGGCTCAAGAGGCACGTTTCCTTTAATTAAAGAGATTTGTGCCATTACATTCACTGTCCTTTTTATCATTCAACTGACGGATTGGGAAGTGAAAAAAAAAGAACTGGAAATATTTTTTTTATTCTTTTAAAGAGGCTTTCAGCCCTTGGCTGGTTCACCTCCGATATACAGGAAATACACATGGCAGGAAGCACGGAACAGGCTTCTGGGGAGGAAGCTTTAGAAGAGGACGAAAGGCGAAACACTGAGTAGGCTGTAAAAATGGAAATACTCAAGTAGTGATAGGAAGTTTGTGTGAATTTGAGCTATTTGAGATCCGAAAACGACCGCATTTGATCCAGTGAAATTTCCGATTCCATTAAACCAGAAACTTGTATGACTTCAATGATAAAAAACAAAGCGAAGGCGTTAGATATTCGATGAGCAGGGATAATTTTTTTTGACACCGCGTGGAGGAAGATACCCAACAAACATTGGAAGCTAATAAAGCGCTTATTAAACCAAAAGTTGTCTTCTTCAGCTTGAAAACTAGCTTATTCTGCTAAAATTGTTTGTTGGGTAACCATTTAGGAATTACTATGTTTCAAATTGAAACTAAACTTAACCTAATTTATACTAAGTACAGCTAATTTATACTTGTACAGCTAATCGTTGCAATAGAAGAACCGTAAAGGCCCGTGTCACCAAAATTTTTGACACCCTGGTGGTAAATCAGACGTAAAAAGGTTATACAATATAAGCCCCAGCTGCCTTGGGGAACACCAGCTATTCAAGGTACATAATCTATCAGATTTCGAATTCTGATAGTTTACCTGCAGTGAGCGATCAGTTTATTAATGTACAGAGGAAAATTAAAATTGATCTATTTTACAATCAAACCTTCATGCCAAACACTGTCAAATGCTTTCTCTATATCAAGAAGAACAACTCCAGTCGAATATCCTTCAGATTTGTTAAGTCGAATTAAATTCGTAACTCTTAAAAATTGATGAGTGGTTGCATGCCCATTAGACCTGTTCACCATTTTCAAAAGTATTCCAGATTTAAAGTGCCACCCCTCTATTTCAATGAATATCTTAAATGGAGTCTCCTGACCAATTTTCAGCCAAATCCATGGAGATTTAGAGGTGCATCAAACGAGATTTGTGATTTTTCAGACTTTTTCGTGAAAATATCGTCTGAGTGCATCAATTTAACTCCACATATTTAATAAATGGATTAGTTGTTGATAGCTTCTTTAGACTATTAACTACCACTTTGTCATTGTTACTAGGATGTTTAGAGGGCTTATTCTATGACTTTTTATAAAATTTAGCTGAAAAAAATGCCTGAAAACCAGAAAAATAATTTTAGGTGCTTCTGGGGGTAGTATAAATTTTCAATATGTGCCCAATTCAATTTTTCCTTCCATTTCCTTCGAGTGTTGCGGAAGTTTCGTCCATACATCACTTAATAACTGATGAGTTGTGTGTTACTGTTTACTATCAATGTTTTATGATAAGTGGATTCAGGAAAAGATCAATGCGACTCTCCAGCGGCACCAGGCCGGATTTCGTGCCGGAAGATGCTGTGTGGACCATATTGACACGTCATCCTGAAGCAGGTCAGCGGATTCTAAGAGTCCTTTTATTTGGTTTACATTGACTACAATAAAACTTTTGACCGCCACTGTCACAAGCATATGAGTGAGTTCCTGAGAAAATCATCGGCTTCATCAAAGCACATTAGGAGGCCTTCTCATGCAGAGTGCTGCTCTACGAAGTCCTTACGATACCATCCGGGTCGTAGCTGGTATGAGGCATAACCGCTACTGTTCCTCATCCTTATCGACAAGATTCTGTTAGGTGCGACTGGCCGTGAGCTACTTCCTTCCTTCTTCCTTCCTATTGGCATTACATCCTTCACTAGGACATTGCCGCCTAGCAGCTGTTCGTTAACTACTTCCACAGTTATTAAAGGGTAAGGAAGATGTTGTCGAAACCTTGGGAGTTTCTGTTGAAACAAGTTTTGGAAAATTCTCTTTTATTACTGCCTACTTGCCTTTCCAGTGCCACAATTGGCCACACAGCTGACTTGAATCCATTAAAACTAAATCAATTGTCAGTCCATTGGGATATCAAACAAGGACCATTGGGATATTGAATAGTATGATATCCCGCAGAACAATATTCAAATAAAATTTGACCATTGGAATTGCTTTGGGCATTATTGCTTGGTGTTTGGCATTGCAGTCACCAATTATGAAAATTTTGGATTTGTTGCGAATTAGAATTTGAAGATCAGATCTCAACAAATTCCTTTACTGCCCACTGCACTGGAAAGGCAAGTAGGCAGTAATAAAAGAGAATTTTCCAAAACTTGTTTCAACAGAAACTCCCAAGGTTTCGACAACATCTTCCTTACCCTTTAATAACTGTGGAAGTAGTTAACGAACAGCTGCTAGGCGGCAATGTCCTAGTGAAGGATGTAATGCCAATAGGAAGGAAGAAGGAAGGAAGTAGCTCACGGCCAGTCGCACCTAACAGAATCTTGTCGATAAGGATGAGGAACAGTAGCGGTTATGCCTCATACCAGCTACGACCCGGATGGTATCGTAAGGACTTCGTAGAGCAGCACTCTGCATGAGAAGGCCTCCTAATGTGCTTTGATGAAGCCGATGATTTTCTCAGGAACTCACTCATATGCTTGTGACAGTGGCGGTCAAAAGTTTTATTGTAGTCAATGTAAACCAAATAAAAGGACTCTTAGAATCCGCTGACCTGCTTCAGGATGACGTGTCAATATGGTCCACACAGCATCTTCCGGCACGAAATCCGGCCTGGTGCCGCTGGAGAGTCGCATTGATCTTTTCCTGAATCCACTTATCATAAAACATTGATAGTAAACAGTAACACACAACTCATCAGTTATCGCATGTACCTTCACTAATGTCGAATTCGTTTTTTAAAAGTTCCAACCTAGGTTGGAACCAGTTCCAACCTAAGTGCTGTCAAAGTGTTTTTTTATTCGCTCAGGTTGGAACTAGGTTCGCACTAGTTCCAACCCCAAAGCTGTCGGGTTCGCACTGTGTTGTTTCACGGTTTCGCACCGGGTTCACCAATACAACTGTACTACAACTGTCAAAACCACGTGGGTGGGTGGGACTGGGAGGAATAAACAAGCAGAAGGGAGAAACGAAACTATCTGTTTATTGAAATAGAATGCGCGTTGAAAATCTTTTTTCGAGGAATTTTGTGATATTTGTTATTGTAGTTTAACATGAAATTAATCCGGTACTGTTGTCGAGATTCAGTTTTAAAAATAATTGTTAGGGAAGTTATATATTCATAAGTTCATTCAGTTTTCCTCACAGATGGTGTCCTAAATTAGGTCGGTGGATGGAATTATGTTGTTTCGGAATTCCCCTTGAAACCCGTTCGCAAAATCCGCTAAGAATTGTCAGATAAATATATTTGAGGAATACCAAATAGAATTATTTCTTATGCAGAATTTCTCTTTCGTGCGTTTCAGAATTTTCTTCGGGAATTCTGCCAGAAATTCTTTCAATAATTCTTTCTTGAATTTTTGGCGATATCTTCCAGGAATTCCTCCATATTTTTTCCAAGGGATCCTTTCGAGATGAATTCCTTTGAAAATTCCTCTAGGAATATCTTTGAATACTGATCCAGCATTTTCTCTGAAAGTTGCTCCAGGAACTAATTTGTAAATTCCTACAATATAATTCCTTCAGGAAATCCTTCTAGAATACAGGAACTTACTCGAAGTATCCTTCAGGAATTGCTCCGCAAGTTTCGTACATAAATTCCCCCGGGAGTACCTTGAGCCATTCCTCCGGGAGATTCTTGAAAATTGAAAATGCACGGGGCCCAAAATACGGCGGAAAATTTTCCCGAGGTGTGAGGCTACTTTTATCAGGAGAGGTAGCAAGGAAAAAAAATTAGCGAATCCTGGAGAATTTTTATTACATGCTTCTGAGTGTTCTCCGAAAAAAAAAACTTGCAGAAATAGATGAATTTACGGAAATATGGAAAATACGGAATTCTTGATATAAAAATGTGCACGGGATTATTGAATATAATTAAATAGGGGAACTGTTTCGGTCTCCATCTCACTGAACATATATTCATCTCAACGGGAAACAAAGAAATGCAGCAACAATTTCGTCACCTCTTTTTGTCAACATTTGTGCTCACTGCTGAGAAAAATCCCAAAAATAATAAAGAATCCAAACTCTTTTCCATTGCTTTGTTTTTGATGGGATGAATATCGGAGCCATGAGATGAATTCCAGGAGCAGTTTCCCTGTTCATATCCACCCAAAAGTAAATTCCACTATCCGCAAAAATCAGTTCACGCACTTAAACATATTTATTTATCATGATCTGATTAGTCAACGCCAACGCACTGCCAATGCACTGGATGTCCTGGATCATATGTTTCGAATCAAAACAAACACGATGCTACGCACACCAACATATCAAATGACAGATGGAACTGAAAATGTTTTTTTATTCAGGGTTCGGGTTGGCACTGACCCAGGTTTAAAAACGAATTCGACATAAGATATGCATGGTGAATTCGATCGGGTGAGGTATTGCTAAATAAACGATGCAATGGTCTAGCGGATGTTATGTGGTAGCTTTTCACATCTCGGCTGACATTCGATCTTTTGGATCTCCAGCAATTACCTTGGTATTTACGTGACGTGTGTGAAACGTCTGGCCCTAGGCGGATCATGCCGTTCTCCTTTAATGCGAAAAAGAAAATAATTTTTATCAAAAGAATTCCAAAACTAAAAACGCAAAAGTTTTTTGCATGACTTTTTTTCTGGAATAAAGACATGAAGAGAAACATCTTAGTACATAGATGTTAGCCCATGTTCTGCACCAGCCATTCTAAAGTGGAGGCGAACATACCAGTGTATAATGGATTAGGGTTTTATTTGCTTTTGTTGCTGCTTTAGCAGCCACCAGGAATGCGAAGAACGGTGCAAGTTTCTAGCTTTGAACTAATTTGACTGTGTATTCAACATTCTCGAACACAAGAGGGAGGGGAAGGAAAGGGTCGACGAGGCGATAGAGCTATTGGAAAACTAGGCTAAAATCTAAAATGGTACCGCACAAGGCATTAGAGATAACTTTTGTATCGGAAGACGTTTCTTATTGGCATTTTTGTCTTGTGTTTGTTGATCTGTCTTCTCTGCCGGAAGATTCTCTCGGTCGGAACGGTTATTCAAATGAGGGTCAGTCCTAACATTGCTTCGGAAAATCTAAACAGGATCAAAGCTAGAGTTAATTTTGCTTCGTTGCTCATTCTCGTCGGGCATTGGCCATTATTGCTGGTAGCATTTTGCTCTTATAGAAAATCGAACATGTTCAGTCAGATAGAACAAATTTGTCTACGGAACAGCATGCTCCGGTCGTTTGAAATAATTCCTGCACTTATGTGGCGTTCGTCTTATGGCATAAGATGGAGACACATTTTCATTCGATTTATTTGCAAGCGTTTTCAAGATTTTTAGAAGAACCAACTTATAGACGAATCAAAGTAGAAATAAGAAGAAGACAAACGACAAACGGTGTTGGTAGAAAGCAAGATAGTTTTTAAAATGCTTATAATAAATTCTAGACAAAATATAATTGAATAATTTGTTTGAAAAAGTGCATTCATTTTACACAATTTCGAGAAAACAAACAAAATTTTTTTTAAATAAATTGGCATCGAATCTTTTGATTTAAATAGTTATTGATAAAAATCTCATTTTGTTCAAAAATGTCACTTATGCAGTTTCTCAAACAAACGGTTCATTTAAAATCTGATTGATGTACGATACGGAAAAAGTTCAGAATTGTATGATAGATACATTTATGGAAAATATACCTAGGTATGTACAAAAAAATGAAATAAACTTCAAAATATGTTCTTCAAAACATTTTTTTCTCTATACGGCTTGATTAAGAATCCTAACAACAGAATCAAAATGTTATACAAAAATGAAGTTTTTATCAGATTCACTATCGTTTGCAATCATAAACGAGGTAGAGCTTTACTACCCAATTTCGGAAACAACAAAATTCAAAGACTTTTAAAAACTAGGTTTTACGTAAAACAAATCTAAACAAGGTACGTTACATTTTTTAGTGAAGAATCCTAGTCGGAAAACCCATTATCAGTGAACAAATTTATTTTTTGCACTTTTGTTCCCAAGGGGAGAAAACGTAATTTCGTCAAAAATTCATAAATCAAATATACAAGAAAGGCAAAGCATTTTTTCAACACAGGAATTTCAAAATAATTAATGGGAAAAAATATATCTTTGTCTTTTTCTAATAAAATACAACTGAAAATCCTTCTTCCGCTGTTCGTAAAAAAAAAAGTTCTTAAATAGGCATTTCAATATAGTTACCATGCCTTTATCTTCATCATCAATGGCTCTACATTCCAACTGAAACTTGGCCTGCTTTGGAAGCTTTCTATGCCCGTCATTGCATGAGTATGTATTTTGTGTGGCAAGTACAATGGATACACTATGCCCAGGTTGTCGAGAAAGTTTCCAGCCCGAAAACATCCCAGACCGGACCGAGAACTCCCATAAGAAATGCACGTGCGTTCAACAATAGGCGAAGAAATTAACCGTTCAACATTTGGCGAATTACCCTACTTTAATGCGAGGGATAGTCCATATTTCCCAGGGTTCAAGAATACCCTTGCCAAGAAATTTGAGCCGTTTGGGAAACATTTGATTGCAACACAGTTGCATAATAAGTGTTCAGAGCTTTCACTCTCAAACTTGCGAAAGCGACATATGTACGTCGTCTTGTAGCTGTCCAATGATTTTTAGGTGATATTTACACGGACAGTGACCTGTTATCAAACCAGTGTAAAATCTTAAATAATGTTTACTTAGGCTAAGTAGTCGTAATGTATTGGAAACTTTTGGACTAATAAATCGTTTTGATTGCCGGGAATCTAAAGTACTTTTCCAGTTATACTGTATATGAACTTTTTCCCAGTTCCTAATCTCCATTTTAAAAGCAGGTTCGGGTCCAATAAGCTGTCTGCTAGATTCCCATTTTGCTAGCTAGTCTGCTCTTTCTTTTCCTTCTATTCCGCAATGACCAAGAACCCGGTATAGATTAATTTTATTGCTCCTTAAGCTTGGAGCATTCCCACACAAGCATTGAATTATACGTTTTTGATTTTAATGCCTTCAATGCTGCTTGACTGTCTGAACATATGCATATATTTAGATTTCGATAATTTCGTTTCAAACAAATTTTTGCACATTCTAGAATGGCGTATATCTCCGCTTGAAAAACGTTGGCCAAATTTTCATTAAAATCGAAATGTTAATGCAAGGGCCAGTAATCCCGGCCTCTGCCATTTGATTTTGCTTGGAGCCATCTGTATAAAATATCAGGAACTTTGAAAAGGTGATTGAAGATTCTTTCCTTTATCATTGAGGCATCATTCATCAAAATCAATGCACAATGGGCGATGACCAACGATGACTGCTGGAAGTTAACCGCCGGCACTGGCGGAATCGTGAACCCACTTGGCGATTTCGGTTGAGTTACGATGACCAATAGATATGGCTACACGAGGGCCCGGACGCACAATGATTCGAAGGCAGCCAAAACCTCAAAAACCGAAATTCGTATCTCGGTCGGAATTATATTTTTCTCATTTTATAGAATACTTATGTGGTTCAAATTCAAAATTTAAAGAAGTTCTGTTGAGTTTTGACTTTGTTACATAATTTTTAATTGAACATGATTGTTGATTTCCAATTAAAAACGCTGTTTGACAAAGCATTTAGATCCGCATCGTACGGCTTCAGTTACTTTGATAACCCCAATATTATTTCAAGACTGCATTATCAGGGTCTTAAATAGTATACCCATGTCAAATATAGGTGACAGAACTCAACTTAAGTTAACTTTATATACAAATCTATTTAAAATTCTCACATTTGTTTTATAGAAGTGCTCCAAAAGTATAGGCGCAATTGAGTGCTAATAATGATTATATGCTCATTACAAAGCTGAAAGCAATAGTTTTCTATGAATCACTATTTTGTTTTGCGAAAAGTTGCGATAAGCTGCTTTTTTAACGTTTTAGTTTGAAATGTGCTTAGTATTTTTTGGTCTGTTTATATTTGAAACCTTACAAATGCGTATTTTTTTTTTATGTTCACAAGAACCTTAAAAATACCTTTTTCTAATTATTAGATTGAAGTGCCTTACTTGCAAAATTTGCTCTTGGCATCCGAGATTCTACCAATTTCAGTTTTTTTCTACATGAATTTTATTGTTGGAATTTTTTTTTGTTTTGTTGGAATTTTGTTTATTCAAAATATGTAATTATGCTGAAAACTTTTCTATGGCATATGAAAACTCATAGTATTAGATATAAGCATGGTTCATCACTTTGCAATCAAAATGATTCTACCTATAAAGAGTTTCAAGTTCTCATGTTTGAGCTCGAGCTAAACTGTAGAACACTATTCTTGCCAGAAATAGACAATGTTGGTACTGATATTTGAACTGAAAAGCTGAACCGAAACAACTATTTGAACAAGCATAACATATAAATAAAGCTACCGCGATTCCATCAATCAAATCACACACTACTATTATATTTGACTTTGCTTAAACGATAACATTTGCTATTTCAATAGTCATTCAAATTTTTGAGAGTTGATTGTAATTGAACAGAGCACAAGCCGTTTGAAGTTTTTATGAAATTTACTACGACAACAGTAACTTTAGTCAACAAACAACTGTCCACTGACGTTTTAAAATATATTATTACGTTGTGAACAAAAGAAATATAGCAAGCAAATAGACCGTCTTTTGTCTCGTATTGTCTTAGCCCATGAACAGCCTGTATTTAACAAGCAATTATTTTGATAAGAAAATTATTTAGAGCTTTTTTTGTGGAATATCTTCACTTGTCATAGGACGAGTTAGTACTACCCCATTTAATTCCACCAGAGTCAAGTACGAAACACTGAAGATGGCGTTACTGTTGGAGTCGAAATACGTATCTGTAAAATAACAATCTAACTAGTTTTATGGCATGTCTTTGTTGCGAAACGATCTGTTTTCAAAAACCGAATTAAGCAGTAATATGAAAGTATTTACTATTCACAGAGATGCCGATAAACGGCTGTATATTGCCAAAGTAATGCTTCCAACACCCAAGATCAAGTCTGTATGTGACAAAAAGCCTCAAAATACCATGATACAAACATAAAACCTACTTTTAGGGACATTTTAAGGTTTTGGCCATCCTTTGTTCTAGAGCGAACCACTGTGGGACGTTGACACGGGTGCGATCTCGGTACAGGAGTTGATAGCAGAAGCAATAGCAATGGCCGCTACCGGACTCGGATGGTGGTGTGGTGGCGATGGCGTCACGGAAAACGATAGGGCTCGGACGGTTGCGTGCTTGCAGTAGCGTCTCTGGCGACGATGGCGATGGCAGAAAGGTGTGCGATGGCTTGGCGATTTCGTCGGAAATGCGGGCCGATCCCTGACTCCAAATAATTGCCACAAATTACACTATTATTATTTATTCAGACTAAGGCCGAAGTGGCCTGTGCGGTATATAAGAGTCTTCTCCATTCGACTCAGTCCATGGCTACACGTCGCCAACCACGCAGTCTACGGAGGGTTCGCAAGTCATCTTCCACCTGATCGATCCACCTTGCCAGCTACGCACCTCGCCTTCTTGTGCCCGTCGGATCGTTGTCGAGAACCATTTTCACCGGGTTACTGTCCGACATTCTGGCTACGTGCCCGGCCCACCGCAGTCGTCCGAATTTCCCCGTGTGAACGATGGATGGTTCTCCCAACAGCTGATGCAACTCGTGGTTCATTCGCCTCCTCCACGTACCGTCCGCCATCTGCACCCCACCATAGATGGTACGCAGCACTTTCCTTTCAAAAACTCCAAGTGCGCGTTGGTCCTCCACGAGCATCGCCCAGGTCTCGTGTCCGTAGAGGACTACCGGTCTAATGTGCGTTTTGTAGATTGTCAGTTTGGTACGGCGGCGAACTCTATTCGATCGGAGCGTCTTGCGGGGTCCAAAGTATGTACGATTTCCAGCCACTATGCGTCTCCGAATTTCTCTGCTGGTATCATTTTGGGCAGCCACCAGTGAGCCCAAGTACACAAATTCTTCTACCACCTCGATTTCGTCACCACCGATGCAAACTCGCGGTGGGTGGCTCACATTGTCTTCTCTTGAACTTCTTCCTATCATGTACTTCGTCTTCGACGTGTTAATGACTAGTCCGATCCGCTTGGCTTCCCTTTTCAGTCTGATGTAGGCTTCCTCTATCTTCTCAAAGTTACGTGCCATAATATCTATGTCGTCGGCGAAGCCAAATAGCTGGACGGACTTATTGAAAATTGTACCACTCGTGTTAATCCCTGCTCTTCGTATTACCCCTTCCAAAGCGATGTTGAATAGCAGACACGAAAGACCATCACCTTGCCGTAACCCTCTGCGGGTTTCGAAGGGACTCGAGAATGCCCCTGAAACTCGAACTACGCACATCACCCGATCCATCGTCGCTTTGATCAACCGTGTCAGTTTATCCGGAAAACCGTGTTCGTGCATTAGCTGCCATAGCTGGTCCCGATCGATTGTATCATATGCGGCTTTGAAGTCGATGAATAGATGATGTGTGGGCACGTTGTATTCGCGGCATTTCTGCAGTACTTGGCGAAAGGCGAACACCTGGTCCGTGGTGGAGCGTTCGCCCATAAAACCCGCCTGGTACTGCCCCACGAACTCCCTTGCAGTTGGTGCTAGTCGACGGCATAAAATTTGGGAGAGTACCTTGTAGGCGGCGTTCAGCAATGTGATTGCGCGGTAGTTGCTACAATCCAGCTTATCGCCCTTTTTGTACATGGGACACACGACACCTTCCATCTACTCCTGCGGCAAAACTTCCTCCTCAAAAATCTTGGTAATGACCCAGTGCAGCGCTCTAGCCAGTGCCTCACCACCGTGTTTAAATAGCTCTCCTGGTAGTTGGTCAACCCCAGGGGCTTTGTTGGTCTTCAGCCGGCCAATCTCCTCCTGGATTTCCTGGAGATCCGGAGCCGGTAAAATTATGTCTTGCGCGCGTTCTCCCAGGTCCATCACCATACCGTCATCTTTGACTGCCACATCGCCATTCAGGTGTTGTTCGTAGTGCTGCCGCCACCTTTGGATCACCTCACGCTCGTTCGTAAGAAGGTTCCCGTTTATGTCCTTACACATATCAGGCTGTGGCACGTGGCCCTTACGTGAACGGCTTCTCATAGAACTTTCGTGTGTTATTAGCGCGGTACAGTTGCTCCGTCTCTTCACGGTCTCGATCTTCCTGCTGGCGCTTTTTCCTCCGGAAAATCGAGTTTTGTCTGTTCCGCGCCTGTTTATATCGTGCCTCGTTCGCCCTCGTGCGGTGTTGCAGCAATCTCGCCCATGCTGCATTCTTCTCTTCCACTAACTGTTCACATTCGCCGTCGTTTCTCTGATCCGGGGGCACCGTGCCAAGTGCAGCGGTTGCGGTGCTACCAATGGCGGATCGAATATCTCTCCAGCCATCTTCAAGAGACGCTGCGCCTAGCTGCTCTTCCGTTGGAAGTGCCACTTCCAGCTGCTGCGCGTATTCTTGGGATAGTCTACCGTCTTGTAGCCGCCCAATGTTAAGCCGCGGCGTCCGACTTCGACGCGTGTTGTACACCGTCGAGAGTTTTGAGCGCAGGCATACTGCAACGAGGTAGTGGTCGGATTCAATATTCGCACTGCGGTAAGTGCGGACGTTCGTGATGTCGGAGAAGAATTTACCGTCGATTAGAACGTGGTCGATTTGGTTTTCCGTTTCTTGGTTAGGTGATCTCCATGTGGCCTTGTGGATATTTTTGCGGGGAAAGAAGGTGCTTCGGACTACCATTCCGCGGGAGGCTGCGAAGTTTATGCATCGTTGGCCGTTGTCATTCGATACGGTGTGCAGACTATCCGGTCCGATGACCGCTCTATACATTTCCTCCCTTCCTACCTGTACGTTCATGTCACCGATGACGATTTTGACGTCCCGCAGTGGGCATCTATCGTATGTCTGCTCCAGCTGTGCGTAGAACGCTTCTTTCTCGTCGTCGGGTCTCCCTTCGTGTGGGCAGTGCACGTTGATGATGCTATAGTTGAAGAAACGGCCTTTAATCCTCAGCTTGCACATCCTTGCGTTGATTGGCTGCCACCCAATCACGCGTTGGCGCATCTTACCCAGCACTATGAAGCCGGTTCCCAGCTCGTTGGTGGTGCCACAGCTTTGGTAGAAGGTAGCCGCTCGATGCCCGCTTTTCCACACTTTCTGTCCTGTCCAGCAAATCTCCTGCAGCGCCACGACGTCGAAGTTGCGGGGATGTAATTCATCGTAGATCATCCTGTTGCAGCCTGCGAAACCTAGCGACTTGCAGTTCCATGTTCCAAGCTTCCAATCGTGATCCTGTATTCGTCGCCTAGGTCTTTGCCGATTATATCGAGTCGCATTATCTCTTATATTGTTCGTAATGATTGGTTTTCCAGGCGGCTTATTGGGCCTGCGCAAACCTCCTGTCTCGTCGGAGGGCCGTCGTGTCAGGGCTGTTTAGCGTCCCACCTAACACCAGGACTTGGGCTTGTGCGCTTTGAGTGGCACACGGTCGCTTTGGTGGGGCCTACTTGCGGATACATGCAGCTTTTCATAGAGGTTTAACAGGGCCCACTGTCAAACCCCACCCATCCTAGGCAAGCCCCACAACTCGCAGATGGCCTGGGGAGGGATCGTCAAGCCCTTGGACAAAGTCCCTGCTGCCCACAAATTACACTGGCATTCACCAAAAGCGCTGCTCGACAAACGAGTTAATGCCGGACTGTAACGAGTTCGGGAACCACTGGGAATTGGCCACCTACACCACCGTACCATCTTGCACTGGCTCTGCTGTTCAGAGAAAAGCAAAAAACACAGAGAAAAAGCCCACGGCGTGGGGCGCACTCGAGGCTAGAAAGATGTGGCCTCCAACCGTGTATAGACTAACGCAAAATGAACTCCCCCGAGAAATTATGACGTTTGAGCGGGTCGCATAATGAACGCAAAATGAACTTTTGTTCGAGAAGACGACCTGCTAAAATGTCAAAATCCATCGGGTGAGTGAATTTGATGAACTCCTGCACAGGTCTATTGCGGCTTCAAATTGTTGATTCGGTGTTATCTGTATAGGTAAGCCAAATAAATTAAATGAACAATATAATACATTAAAACTGACATATTTATGTGTTTTATTTTTCTATCTTGAACACAAGTTGGTTTTCATTTATTTTTTCTAACCTTCGAGTGGTATTTTATAAGTAGTGTCTTCTATAAACTTTGGAGCTAGTAACATTTTTACTTGTTTCATCAAGTTTTTTTTTTCAATAACATTTAACATCTATCTGACTGCTCAACAATCAATAGTTTAATACTACATTTGGCATATCTGACGATATTGTGTTTTTCATTTCATTCACTAGTTTCTCTAGTAGCAAAAACGAAATCTATAAATTCAAATGACAATCTATACAATCACAATCAAATTACTAACCACGTAATAGAAATGTTCAATCATAAATGTCAAAATTATCGGTATTTTCTTATGAATGATCATTTTTAGACAACATTAATTGGTTCAATCAAAGTTAATTGCCTATTTCCGGGGATTAAACCATTTTTCAAGCCAACACTTTCACATTAGAGGAGCGTGATTATTTAGAATGTCTGGCGACTATACACATTCTTCATCAGCAACTTGATCAGTACGGTTGTGTAAGCTATTTGTCAGTCGGTCGTCAAGCTCAGACCCGACCGTTGGTTAATACATTTAATACAATATGTACATATTCACATATGAGTTTCCACAACAACATTATTTGGTTAAAACGGCGGCTTTGGTAGGCTTTGAGTTATTATTATTGTCAAGAGCCAAATTTAAGCGCAATATGTAGGTCTTGAAAACTTTAGATCAAAACATGCCAAAGCCGACCTTCCCCCTATTTTGTATTTAGGAATTTTAACACTTTCATTTTGTTTTGACAATCATAAATTGACCTAATTCCGAATTCTATATGGTTCTTAACTACATACTACATACTATTTGTATTATTTATTATTTTGACGAGTCTGACGAATAATCCTGATCACTAGTTCATAACAAAATGGTTTTCAATAATGTTTATATCACAAGGTGTGTTTTTAATTTTATCGGTTAGATTTGGGCTTCGTGTCCGTCGAGAAAGCTGCCTTACTTTAGTCACATGTGCTATGGAGTACATGATTTTCTGCACCAGTAAGGCCCGTAAGGGAAAACTTATTGTGGTTATGTTCGTTGAAACAGAATTTAGTAGCTTTCTTCTTTGATGGCTATCATCTACGTTCCTATTTGCCTGTGTTTCAACTTTTCAATGTTTTTGGCAGAGCCCCCTCGGTCGAGTAGATTTTCCACCCAGGAACATTTTTTTATAATACCTAATGATATAACAATCTTTAATATGAGTGAACATGAAAATTTCTTTTTTTAAATTATATATGACAATCACTATAATACCAATAATTAATCTGCAATTCATACGCGTTGTAATAACTAACAATTATTTATATAACATAAATACATTCGTTTTGATCTACATTCCATTTAGGATTAGTTAATTTCCATCTTTCAATTTTCAAAATATGAGCCATATCAGTGGATATAGATTATTTTCATATAACGCGTGGTATACATTATTTTTTATTAAAAAAAGCGTGTGAACTTGGGTATCAAGGGACAGTAGTCCGAATAACTACTCTATTACTAGATAGTAATTGGATATCCCATATCGATCTTGATCCACAACAATTAGGCACCGTTTTTATTTTTTTGCCATTTGGGTTTAATTTTTTTTGATAAGATGAACATTGGACCAATGTGATAAGAACCGGAACAGTAACCCCATTTGTTTAGGCAACGTTAGCGTTTCAGAGGCGAGTCAGTTAATTTGATGCATTTCTGACGTAGTAGAATCTGAAAGTGAAAAGTAAACAGTAATTAGAAGTCAACATTTTTTTAGCAAGACCGATCTATTTTTAGGTGCATGAAGTGTTAATTTCGTATGTGTAAGATGCCATGTATTTTATTTAAAATGTTCGATGACAATCTTTGAAGAGTGACTCTGAATGTGATTTATTGAACAGTATTTATAGATAATTTTCTTCAAAATGTATCTATCTTTCCAAAGTGTTTTCATCGTACACCTTAATGGTAATAACTCATCTATCTTGTTAATAAAGAAAAGCAACACATACTCACATTCTGAAACTATATATTTTTTCTTTCAAATGGCCAAATGCTTAATGTGTGGGATTTTTTCTAGCATTTACTGCCGGTCCCAGTGAATCCCGGTTTGGCGTAAAGAGGCTGAATGAATTGCACTACGTCGACCTGAAGAATTGTCGATGAGAAAGGATGTCAATCAATGTGTTACTTTCGATTTTGAAAACAAAATGAAAAATGAAGGTTTTTTGGGATCGTTGATTTGAAGTTATGAAGGCAGATGTAGGATTTGTTTTTTCATACTTAAGATTGTTATTAAAATGATCAAGTATGAGCTCTAGAATGATATGGATTCTTTTGCATTCAATTTTCAAATTCTGACAAATGTTTGTAAAATCACAAAGTTTAGTATGTAAAATTGTATGTCATCAATTTACCTAAAGTTGCACTTAATAAATCTCCTAAATTTGTGTAAAATAAGTCAGAGATGACGGTGCGGTAAGACGCGCGGCTACAAAGCAAGACCATGCTGAGGGTGGCTGGGTTCGATTCCCGGTGCCGGTCTATTTCTTTACACGATAGGCCTAGCGAAGCACTATTTCTTTACACGATAGGCCACGACAGGAAATTAAAAGGAAAAATAATATTTTCTTTTCACCATGAAGATGATATTTTAACAACAAAGTCTGATAATTGGCAACATTGGTAAAATGGACGTCTCCTGATTACTATAACCGTTTTTTTTTATGAATTGGGCGGAATTTTCGGTTATACGAGACTAGTAGAAATGATCATTTCGCAAAAAAGGCATTTTCTGAAATGATTCAGAATCTTCAAAGTCCACAGTAGCAAAACATGCAGAGCAAACTTTAGCCCTTCCTCTATCAAATTCAGAAAGAAATGGATCCCAGTCGCTTAAATACCTTTTTTTTAGAAAACCAGGTATTTGAAAATGTCAAGAAGAAACGGTGATATCTCTGCTATGCACCAATCAATTTACTCGAATATGTAACCAAAACGTGCATTTTTTATGCTCTGGAAGATATAACTAACTTATGTAGGTACTTTGTGAAAACTTAACTTAACTAAAAAGTTTACGTTGTATAACGTTTTACCCGTAGGTACTGTGGGTGTCAAATCAGAATCCAAAATGTGTGAC
Source organism: Armigeres subalbatus (assembly GCF_024139115.2). Classification (NCBI taxonomy): domain Eukaryota; kingdom Metazoa; phylum Arthropoda; class Insecta; order Diptera; family Culicidae; genus Armigeres; species Armigeres subalbatus. The sequence goes on from NC_085140.1 coordinate 254,030,172, forward strand.
TATCACGAAATCATGTAAAATTTCAAACATTTATCTTTCGATGGATTTTGGAGATTTATATTTATATCAACCGACGCGGAAACTCTCCAGCAATTTGTCAATTTCATTGAAACTTTGGATTATTTACGATAAACTATTGAAAATTTAAATCCTTGTCCTACCCAGCAAAATGTCATAACCAACCAATCCCGTTCATGGATTCTCAACACGGACATCATAATGATGTAAGGGAAGATCCATTAATTACGTAACACAAAAATTGGGCATTTTCAACCCCCTAAGTCACACTTTTTTGTATGAAGCATCTGAAAATTTTGTATGGATCGTCACACTTCGCTCAACTCCCCAACCCCCTCTAAACGTTACGTAATTTGTGGACGCTCCCTAAGTTACGAGCGTATGGACCAACCGTTTCATTTTGTTCTTTTCCTTCTTATTGGCATTATCTCCCCCATTGGGACATTGCCGCCTCGCTGCTTAGTGAGCATGAGCATGAGCAGGATAACCGTACAATTCGTAGTTGCTACTCCGTGATTGATTAGAACTTGCGAAATTGCACAGGGAACCAATTGAATGGAGCTTGGGTTTTAGCTTTCATTCTCAATGTGCAAATTTCGGAAATTCAATGCATTTTACTAAGTCAATTACGGAACCGGCCACGTCCTTACGGTCATCAAGGGAAGGAGGGATTATTAGTTCATCTCTCGTTGCTACTAGATACCGAGTATACCTCTGCATCTCCACGATAGTCTTAGGATAGGATATTGTGTTAGTATGAAGGAATATAATATATCTGGATTCACTTTGGTAAGTGATGCGATCTATGGGATAGGAATATATGAATGAGAATTAGAAGTACTAGAGTAATGAGAAAGTATTTAAGTGAATTCTAATGGGATTCATTTTTTACAATTAGAATTTGAATGCTATTGGATTCTAATACCACGCACACGTCTACCACACCATCGCTACCCGCACATCAACCTCACACATTCTTACTTGCATGAGGCCTGCACGAGCATAGCGACCGTATATAGCATCTGTATGCGGGTACAAATGAATACCAATCTATTTTTACATTTTATTTACTGCTACTAAGTAACAGGCAGCTTTTTATAACAATTCTATATTTAGAATCATACTTGCTAGCTATGAGAATTTTATTTGCAAAGAGATTAAGTTATATGATTAACGAAATTATCTAATAGGAAAATTGGAAAGGGCCAGGGATCAAACCCTTAATCTCCTGCTTATGATGTTACAAGTATCTAGCAAGATTGGCAGAGGAACAGCAGGTGGAGTCTTGTACGAAAAATGAACGAACCGATGAACGAGCGCAGGCAAGAACATCAAGTGTGAAGATCGCAGTTCAGGAGGAGACTGGTCATAGTCAATCGATCTGTTTCTCTGCAGTCGAATATGAGCATGCGGATCAGAGATGGGTGATAGATTCTGGAGCATCACGTCATATGACATCGGATAGAAAGTTTTTTACGAGCATTAAACAACGAAGGGACGTTATCAAACTTGCGGATGGAAGAGAGTTGGTGTCTATCGGAGTCGGAGATGGTGTCCTAATTGACATAGAGGATGACGGCAAAGCAACTGAAGTAAAACTAAATGATATTCTATTTGTTCCCAAATTAAAGTATAGTCTCATTTCCGTTAGATTGATTACAGAATTGGGAGCAAATGTTAAGTTTGGATCAAAACATTGTTTTATTGATAATAACGGCAAAAATATCTTGTTAGGAACCATGGTAGATGGCATCTATAAGCTAAATGAGTTTATGTAATGAAATAGAAACATCAAGGAGGAGTGTTGGCATAGTGATGATTTCGAATTCAATGATGTAACTATGGTAATCAGCGATTGTTATTTTTCACTCAGTTCAGTATTATATCTTTTAGTAATAAAGACGCTTGTACTAACTGCAGCTGCGTTCTTTACTTTCCTTCCTGATTGTACTGCTCAACACTAATTACTCCCGTTTTCAGAGAGGGAACGAATCGGGTGACGTAAGATTGGTGGTGAAGACAATGTAGGGGAAAAGGGAAAGGAAATCGATTTTACAAGTAGAGGTGTGCGCCGCCGCGCCACGCCGCCGCCGCCGACTGTTTTTGGCACGCCGCCGCCGCCGACATTTTTGCATCGGCGCGCCGCCGTTTAAAATTTGTCACGCCGCTGATCTGTAATTTTCACGCCGATTCAAATTTAAAGAAGTCCACAAAATTTTCAGTGAAAATTCCGAAGATTCAGTGGAACTTTCGTATAATTTCCTGATAGATCTTACAACATCACGTTGAAACTGAGAATGTTTCGTGAAGATGCCAATGATTTCCATTAAAATTTCATACAATTTATTGTTCAAATTTCGAAAAGCTCTCCGTAAAAACTAAGCAAAACTTCGTGTGAAAAATCGCGAAGGATTTTCCGTTGAAATTAAAAAAAAAATCTCATTGAAATTAAATTTTTGAATGGCAAAGAGTCGTTCGGCAGAAGTCCATTTGGTTGAAGGCCACAAGGCTGAAAGTTGTTTGGCCGAATATTTTGTTCAAACGAAAAGACTATTTGGTAGAAGTCTACCCAAGCAAAGCTTGAGAGAAAATCAATAACTTGTTTTAATGTTGTGAAATCATCGATTATGTTTACTTAATTTGATATCTTTTTGCTTATTTTAACGGTTAAAATAACAAAGGTATAGCAGAAAAATCTTACTGTGAATCAAGTAAAAAACTATTCCTGCTGTCGATGAGAGCAAATCGAAAACTAATTTTGATACTGGTTTCCGATAACAAAATAAGTACACAGTTTGATGTCATATCATTCAATTTAGTAATCTCCAGCAATATTTGTAAACAAATCTTGAATCAATTTGATGTCAAAATCAAAATATGTTATTTGGCCGACAATGTCATTTGGTCGAATAGTTCCTTTGGCTGAAAAATCGGTTTGCGGAATAGCGTAATAGCCGAATATGCTCTTTGGTCGAAATGGACATTCGGTGGAAGTAGGTCATCTGGCCGAAACGATCGTTGGCCAAAATGCCGTTTAGCTGAAATGGTTTTTTTGACAGAATGGTCCATTTGGCCGACATCTAGCCAAGTACCATTTAGCAAAACTAAACGTTTAACGGAAACTGTTATCAGGTCAAAACCGAAAATGGTTTGACCGAAAATGTAGTTTGACTGAAAGCAAAAAAAAAAATTTGGCCGGACTTGTAACAAGTTATTTGCCCTAACTGGTCATTTAGCTGAAAATGACGTTCGACTGAAAAAGTCGTTTGACCGAATATGGATCATTTGGTCAAAAGTGCCAGAATTGTCATTTGGCAGAAAAAGCCGTTTGGCCCAAGAATGCCCTTTCTGCAATCTTACTTACTAACTAACTTACTTACTTCTTTGAAAAGTGTCGTTTGGCTCAATTGATCATTCTCCCAAAAAGACGATCAGCCGAATAGGTCATTTGACAGAAAATTCCATTTGGCCGGAATGGTTGTTTTGCAGAAAAGACATTTTCGGTCCAAATGACCATTCCTACCAAACAGCATTTTCGGTTAAATGATCTATTCGGTTAAACGATTTTTTCGGCCAAATTAACATTTCGGCTGAATGCTCATTATGGCTGTATGCCGCTTTCGGTCATACTAAATTTTTGGTCAAACCATTTTCGACCTGATAACAGTTTTGGATAAACGTTCAATTCGGCTTAATGGGATTAGGTTAGATGACTTTTGACTTGAAGGCCAGTATCGACTTGAAAAGTAGAGGTTACGAAATTTCGTTCAAAGTCGTTTGATAAAAAGGCCTTTTCAACGTAAATGTCATTAGGCCAAACCGATAGATATTTTTGACAAAATTACTAAATTAATTTTTAAATTTTGTCCAACGTTTCGTTGCTCTTTGTTAAGTATGATGGGTGTTCAACAACTGCAAATTACCCTGCAATTGTTTTTCAGAACCCCCCACCCCCTCGTAACAATCTGTAACAATTTCCGGAACTGCCCCCACCCCTATGCGTAATGCGTAACAAACAGTTTATTGAGAAAAAAAATTTTTTTTTGGTAGGATTTAAAACACGTTACAATAAATTATTATGCATTAGTATACTTTATGCTTTTTTAAAGAAAATTAACATTTTTCAACATTTTTTTTCTCTATACAATTAATTTGTCACGCGTAACAATATTCCGAAGGACATCCACCCTCCATATTTTGCATAATAAATTGTAACAAATATTAAACAACTCCTCACCCCCTATTGCGTTACGTTATATTTCAACCAGGGGACTGAAGAGAAGGCTAATACGCCTACCCAGCATTCATTCAATATGGCGTACAATGTTTTTGTGTTATATTCGTTTAATTCATGATAACAAAACTTTGGAAGTATCGACGAGCTATTTTTCGACATAAAGAAGCCATACAAACACAAAAGGCTCGATGTTCCTCCACCAATTGCAAGTTTTCGCCAGGAGAAGTTAAATGCCGATAATTAGCACTAACTGCGTACGAACCAATCACCCAAAATGAGCGCTAAATTCAAGTATACTACCAAGAAACTGGGTACCAAAAACAGAAGTACCAAAAGCGATGTTGGGTAGAGTGCCATTGTACCGCGGATGACAGGCGTTTTACCCTCCTGATTTGAACAGACCCTTATTGACATTTGGCCGTATAACCTGTAGGCCTAAACGACATTTTTGACTAAATGACCCATTCTGTCAAACGACCATTTCGGCCAAACGGCATTTTCGGGCTGATGACCTATTCGGTCAAACGACCTGTTAGAGCAAACAACTTTTTCGGCCAATTTACCAGTTTGGCCGTATGTCGCTTTCGGCCAATGGAATTTACCAAGAATTTCTTTTGGACAATACACTAGTCGTTCAAGAACTGCAACATGTTTTCGTTTCGGTTAGCGAATGCCGTTCGATAAACGCGACGCATTCAGTACACCTGATTGTGCAGCGCAATGCAGATCATAGACTTTGACATCGTTTTGAAGCTCAGCTTATGTAACTATTGAATTGCAGTCTCTCGCAAAAATTCTTAAGAATATGCTGTTTTATCGTTGGCCATGCCAAACTCGCCATCCTAATTATTCTAGACTGGCAAAGTCAACCTGAAAACAATCATTCTACCAGCAACACTCTCCTGCAATTATGAAGATTTTTGTGCAAATTTCGAAGAATACTAAACAGAAACTTTCCGTGAATTTCCGAAGATTTTCCTGTAAAAGTGAACAACAATTTTTCGTGAAAATTCTGAAGTGTCCCATTTTCTGGTGAAATTCCAAACAATTTTATTAAGAAATTCCAAATATTTCTCGAAACCTCAAAGTAGTTACCATGGAAAATACGAAAATAATTTCCAAATTTTAGAAAAACTTTTAGAAGTTTCTGGAGAAGATCATTAGATTTTTCATGCGAAATTCAAAAGATTCTTCCTTAAATGTTTTGAAAATTTCCCAAAAATTGGAAAAAAAAAAATTAAAAAAAACGTAATAAAAAAATCACCACGCCGCCGCCGCCGCCGGCTAAAATGACTTTCGGCGTGACGCCGAAAACGCCGCCGCCGCCGACCAAAATTCTGACAAACGCCGCCGCCGATGAATATTGGACCGGCACACACCTCTATTTACAAGCGTAGGAATTAGGCGATTACGAAACAATACTTACGCCCTTTTATCATCACTGGATGACCTGAACAACCCTGCGAATCCTGCTATAAACAAATAGGGAGAAATCGTGGTTGTTTCGGGGAACCGCCCCAGCAAAATATAATAAATAATAAAAATAAATTAACGACCGATTAACATAAACTTTAACCAACTTTAACCAACTTTATTATCACATGCTATTCGGGATAGGTTTTCGAAATTAAAATTTTATTAAGAAATTTCAAATATTTCTCGAAACCTCAAAGTAGTTACCATGGAAAATACGAAAATAATTTCCAAATTTTTGAAAAACTTTTAGAATTTTCTGGAGAAGATCATAAAATTTTTCATGCGAAATTCAAAAAATTATTCCTTTAATGTTTTGAAAATTTCCCAAAAATTTAAAAAACGTAATAAAAAAATTACCACGCCGATTCACGCCGCCGCCGCCGCCGGCTAAAATGACTTTCGGCGTGACGCCGAAAACGCCGCCGCCGCCGACCAAAATTCTGACAAACGCCGCCGCCGACGAATATCGGACCGGCACACCTCTATTTACAAGCGTAGGAATTAGGCGATTACGAAGCAATACTTACGCCCTTTTATCATCACTGGATGACCTGAACAACCCTGCGAATCCTGCTAGAAACGAATAGGGAGAAATTGTGGTTGTTTCGGGGAACCGCCCCAGCAAAATATAATAAATAATAAAAATAAATTAACGACCGATTAACATAAACTTTAACCAACTTTAACCAACTTTATTATCACATGCTATTCGGGATAGATTTTCCTTAACGGCGGTTCGCCTGCATTTACTCTACCAGCATTACAATAATAACATCCCACTACAAATGTTTAAAACAGATTCATTTTCACATACATATATTTCTCGGGCTGCGAAATGGTGAGTTGACATCTGGGAAGGAGCGACTCACATAGCACTGGTCTTCGCAAGTTCCAATCTGACGCTTCCACGGGTTTCCCGATGACAATCGACCGCCAGCTAAGGGTTTTGTACTTAGCTGGTGGTGCAGCCTGGGCACTGTTGTCCTTCTGACATCAGCTAGAGTGAGTGGGAGCGACCAAGGGGACCATCGTCCCTAACCCCTAATCCCAAGGCGTTGAGCGACCCGTGCCGAGGGGATACATGGCCAGGGGGTGAAATAATGAGCTAGGCCTTTAACAGAGCCTGTGAGGTACCTGGGCACCCTCCACAGTAATTGTCCCTTACCGTGTCATGCTGGGCTCTGGCGTGGTGGACCTCTTTTCCCGAGCAACTCGTGGGATCAAAATGGAAAACCAAGTCAATTCTTCTTCAATTAGTGATAGTAGTGTAGGTGACAACCCCTTCGCAAGAGGTGGGTTGTTCAGGTCTCCGCCTAGGAGGTCAGAGGCAATAGTCGGCAGCTCGGTGCGCAGTGCCAGCGTGGGTCACTTAACCTTCTCCCCGGTTACGCCAGTAGAGGTTATGGACGGCCCATGGCTTGTGAAGGCGATGAACCGCAAACGCGATGGGCTTTCGGCCTTCGAGGTGGCGACGGAACAGCTGGACGCCATCATCGACTTTGCGTCATCGAAGCATAATATCAGTAAGGACCTGAAGAGGAGCTTGCTGAAACTTCGAAAGTCGATGTTGGACTTCAAGCTGGAAAAGACGGTCGGGACGGCCAAGTGCGAACCCGTGAAATCCGTGGAGTCGAGGTCTACCCAGACTGAGGCCCAAGGATTCGCGGACTCGGGCAAGGTCGAATCGACCGAGGGCGTGCCAGCGAAGACGGTGGTGCCAAAGTCTACCCAGACTGAGGCTCAAGTATTTGCGGGCACGTCAGGGGTGACTGCTCCAACGGAGCAGACACAAAAACGGGGGAGACAGTCTCCAGGGGATGAGCTCCCTGGGGGCCGCGGAGGGTTACTACCCCGAACAAGGGTAGTGGGGCTGGGAAGCTGAACCCCGGCCAGGTACCTCCAAAACCGGGGGAGGAAGGACCTGGAAAGGTCCGTCCACCCAGGAAAGACGGTGGTAAGGGGCTACGGCAGGCTGAGAGCTCTCAGCCGCACCAGAACTGGGAAATAGAGGGGGATGACGCCTCCTGGACACTGGTCAAGAACAAGAGGAAACCGAAGACGTCAAGGGCCGAAAAGAAGGCCCAGGCGAATGAGGGTAGCAAGAAGTCTAGGGTAGGCGCCAATCGCTCCAGGGGCGATGCCCTAGTCATCACGGCGGACGAGGCTAAGTACTCGGATGTTTTGAAGGCGACGATTAGTGACGTCAAGCTCGGTGAACTCGGCGCCGACGTACGTCGAATAAGACGTACCCGGATGGGCGAGATGATACTCGAGCTGAAGCGGGGCGTCTCGCAAAAGGGCGCCGCCTACAAGAAGTTGGCGGAGGAAGTCCTAGGCGAGACGGTCAAGGTGAGGACACTCACGACGGAGGTGAATCTAAGGGTTAAAGACCTGGACGAGACCACTGAAGTCAAAGAGCTCGTCACGGCACTGCGGCGACAGTGTGAAGTGGAGACGCCCACCGCAGCCGTTCGGCTACGGAAAGGTCCGGCAGGGACGCAGGTAGCATTGGTTCGGCTATCTGCAGCGGACGCCTCCAAGGTAGTCAAGTTAGGGAGCGTCAAGGTGGGATGGTCGGTATGCCCTGTGCGCATATACGAGCAACCCGAAGTTTGCTTCAAGTGCCTAGAACCGGGGCACAAGCAATGGGACTGCAAAAGCCCTAACAGGACGCTGCGGATTGGAGGGACATAAGGCACAATGCTGCACGAACCCTCCCAATTGTTTGATTTGTTCCAGCAAAGATTGTAGCAAGTACGCTTTTGTAATTTGTATATATTCGTTGAAATATTGATTTAAGTAATTATCATGTGTAGTTTAATTCTTTATTTAACTGGTTTGATCGTTTTCACAATAAATCTTAGAATAAATCACCGCTAAAACATCTCGCACAAAATGAACATATGAGTTACCCACGCTAAAAATATATACTTCGAGTTCCCAACACGTTCAGCTACAAGCGCTAAAGCACATGGCGATATATTCTTATCGCGTCATGATGCTACTCCTTGGGCATAGCAATTAGCGGCCAACGACCTGCGGGTCAAACAAAAAGGAATACGTTGACCTTTCCTTACATCGGCATTCTATCTTTCTTGGAGAGGAGGCTTGCTTTCTGGCTAGAATCGGCTTTCGGAATGAGATGCCACTATTTCAAAGGGTTGGGTACAATCGAATTTGAGATTCGGTTCGCAAATTGGACTTCTTCTGAATTCGCGAATTTCGAGGACAATACCATAATGCGCGGTATCTGAGGACATTCCAAGATTCAAATCGTTCACTTTGTGACGATACGTGGAAGAGGCTGGAGTGGTCTTATTTAGTAAACCGCGCCGTGGTGTGTTGAAAAAGGTGTTTAGTGACATGATTCTTTAAAAGTAGTTAGCTTAATTTCATTTCCCTTTCTCTGTAGTGAAGCGCAATAGCATAAAGCGCAATTAAATTCTGGTAGGCGACTAGTGCGAGTAGAAACGAAGATTAGAAGGTAAAGAGAACACCAAAGATTTGTTGAATTATAATATATAATTGAAACATTGTGCGTGGTGTTTCATTTAACAATTCAGATTCGTAGCAGCATCGGTTTATTGCCGACACATCACACCTTTCGTTACGACCGCTCTTAGACCCCACCTATCGGCTGCAAAGTTTTCCCGGGGTGCACGTGGCCGGAAGAAGGCTGCGTCCGTAAGTTCCCGCGCCTTAGGCAGGCAAACCAACCGTAGTTCGATCGTCGCGGTCCACGTCGACGAGAAGAAAGCTTTGGTCCGTGTAGAATCCATCGACGCCATCGTACGCATCATCACCGGTCGCTTAACATCTGCCGACGTCATCGCGCGCACGGCCGGTGCGGCCCTACATCAGCGTCCCGACGGCGAGACTTACTAGCGGCATTATCGTCTTGCGCGCCAACGGACCACCGAAGCGTATGCACCACGCTTAGCGGAAGTCTACGAATCAGCGAGGGAGGAGAACCCATATGCCGGCTGGCATCACATCACGGCCGTGATCGTTTTCCGTCGCCGCCCTCCCGTCCATGCTCATCGTAAATCCTAGGTCGTGAGTACTATATTTGCATGCTTTTTGTTGTGTCGTTGTCCATGGCCATGTGACCGTAAAAGGCACACAAAATCGAAAACATCCCATTGTCAATGAGCGGGATGAAATACAATAGTCTGTAGCCCGGCTATTTGCACGCGCGCTTGGTAGGAGATCAGCTACTGCTGCTGCCGAGATCGCCGTCGACGGAGAGAAAGAGAGAGAAGGAGACGGCATAATCACGCACATGTAGAAAGTAGACCCACGCAATGTGGAAAGGTAGAGGAGAGAGAAAGGGAAGATAGACTAGGCCTAGCGAAAGAGAGAATAAATGAAATTATGGTACGAAACTGAGCTTTGTGGTAGAGCTTTATTGTAGAGCGAACGGTACAAATCTCGGGTACTTATTCAAAAGGTCGTATGTGATTTTGTAAACAAAGATTGAAACGTCAATTCATCCGATCTGATGGCACTCCCACGCAAACCAACACCACCAACAGGTAGCCGAAGGCTTCCCCTACCTGTCTGTGGTGATGGTTTGCGTGGGAAGGCTATCAGATCGGATAAATCGACGTTTCAATCTTTGTTTACAAAATCACATACGTCCTTTTGAAAAAGTATCCGAGAAATGTGTTTCTCATGAGAATAAATTTGAATTTCAACACTGAAGAAAGTTAGAGGTTTACTACTGCATGAATATTTATCTAATGTCCTTTTGAGTCTCATGTTACTTCGAGTTCGGTAAGTTTATTAGTTTAAGGGAAACTATCAGCCCAGTAAACAACTCCCTATTTTAATGCGTATTGTGATGATGTGGAAATGTTGAAATTGGCCCGGTGATGATAAATCCGCTCTAGAGTTAATTTCTTCACTCGATCTCAAAGTTGGTCATACTGAATTCGAATTAAAGTGGGGGTATCTTACTCGTTCTCGTGAAGTACGGTGGCCGTTCTACAGCCGGAAAGTCAGCTTCCTTCCCGCAATCAGGGTAACCTTGATCCTCCCCTCCGGAAGGTCTCAAAGCCGGGCAAGCTTGTAAATCAGGTGGATGGTCTCCTTTGGAGTGGCGCTTAAGCCATCTCACTCTTCCAGGAAGCTGATCCGGGACACATTCTGAACAGCAACAGCAAGTACCCCATGGGGGGTTCGATGTGCCCGGCGTTTAAGCGTGCTGCAAAATCAAAGTGCAGGTAACGCAGCTGGCTTGCTCGGCCTCGCCCGAATGTTTGGTATGCGCAGGTTTAGAGGAAATGGCGGAACACGTGTTGTTCGTGTGCTCACGTTTTTGCGCAGTGCGTGACCACATGCTTGGCACATGTGGTCTGGATACTACCCCGGACAATCTAGTTCGGAGGATGTGTAAAGATGAAGTTGGCTGGAACGCCGTTTTATCGGCTATCGTCCAAATCGTCTCGGAGCTACACAGAAGGTGGCGCGTGGACTCAAGGATGGCTAGTTCAGGCGCAAATAAGAGGTGGTCCAAGGGATCGGAGTCGGCTTCATGGGTCATACCGGTGGTCATGCTCTGTGGTCGAACTCGATCCTTTTATCGAACAATTTCCGCGCGAAGAACAACATGGTATCGTCGCTTTCGCGGCGTCGGTCAACCGGGCGGGTTCCGAGCCCGAGGACGGAAAGGGGTCCTCGTTAAGGCTGGGGCAGGCGTAGGCCTCGCGTCGGCAAGTCCCTCTGTGTGCTGGCGAATAGGCCCTATCGCAGAAAGGTCAATTTGGGGTGCACGCGGCATCATCATTCTTGATACCAGTCGTGCAGAGGGAAGCAGGCGCGAAGTCGACCCTTCCCACCTTCCCAGGACATAGGGCGTGCTAAGGCCACCTGGAAAGCCGGCAATCCACTGGCACGATACCATGGTGTTCTATCCAGAAGCTATCCAGAAGTCGGTAATTCTCAGCACGTGTGCCATTGTCCGGAACTTCCTGGGTCAAGATGAAGTACATCCAGGCCTGGAAGCGAGAGCAGCAGAGTAGTTTGTGTATTGCTTGTGTATATTACGTGTAACTGTATCTTGTTTTGTACCGATATTGTTATGTATAAACCAATAAATGTGAATTAAGAAGAAGAAAAAAAGAAAACATCACCACAGTTCGTTGAGATGAATCGATTGGTATATAATACTAGTGATCATATATAGCCTTTCAGTTCAACTATGTTGTACGAGAAAAGCAAAAATTCAGAAAATTTGTTTAATTTTTTACCCATCTCTGACTTTGACAGCTTATAGGGAGTGAGTGCTAGTAGTGGACCCCGTGCGTATAATGGACCCCCTGAACAAAATCTCAAATTAAACGCTGGAATCGACCATTTTCTGCAAGCTTCCGTCGGGTGAAGTTGCTTCATGTTCAGGACAGCAGTTCCATACATTTGTTATGGACAGGAAAACAGAAATTCAGTTATAATTACTAATTTGTAAACGTAAATATGCTAAAGGGTCCATTACTAGCACACAAGGGGGAGTCCATTATAGGCAAAAGGAACATGTGGGAATGGAACATGTAAATCAAATGGGGGGACCATAATACGTATATAAACAAACTCGACGTTGCGTATTATGGACCCGGGGGTGGCCATAATAGGCATGCTAGCTACATAATTTTAAAATCCCTTTATTTGGTAAAAATGAATGGTTTGGCTAGTTTTATGTACGAAACACGATGCTGGTACCTGTTGTTTGTCATCTGGTGCAACAGAACTACAACTTGTCAAGAGGCTCGCTCTAGCGAAGCGACTGAAGTAAATTTTAGTTGTTAAGGGGTCCATTACTAGCACTCACTCCCTATCTCTGGAAATAGTACACCTAGAGACTTCAAATTTTAGATTTCTCCAATGAAGAGGACATATTTCATTCTAAGTGTGTGTTTGATTTTAATAACGCAACGGATCCTTTCTTTCGAAGTAGGTGTTAGCTCCGTGATCCATTCTCGGAAGTAGTTTTGCCGTTTTATTTGTCCGTCACTGATCCATGCTTCAACATCTCTTCACAGTTCAAAATTGTGTAATTTATCCGTTATGTCAAATTGGTGTTCAAAATGATGCCAAATGACATTACATATACCAAATTATTTTATGCAGCATTTTCATCGGCATGTGATTGTTCAAACATGTGGTGTAATTGACTTGGAGCCACTAAGTAGAATGTAACCACAGATTTTAATTTTATATTTTACTTAAAGTAAACCTGTACTAAACACAAGTCCATGCCATAAAAGGCTATATATTAGGGATGTTTACTATATCGTACCTAATAACAAGTCTGCAGATCCTAAAAGTTATAACAAATCCTTAGTATATCTCTACCTCATATCGCTTAAGCAATTCGTAGCGTATCCAGCTCTGAAGTCTTACTCTAGTATTTAGCTGCACTTACATCAGGCTCGGTAGATGAGCTTTCCGATTGTTCCGTGCCCGTAGTGCTTACAACTTTCTAAGCAAAAATTTTGTCCAATGTTCTGCTTCTCTGGGAGTATAAATGGCGTTATACTTCTTGGGTTTCTCTTTCTGGTGAATTGTATTTATCATTTTGCGACAGAAGGATGACATGGAAAGGAAGTTAGGAAACAAAATAAAATAATACTTGTACAATCTATCGACTCAGTAGAAGGCAGTGCAAAAAAGCATTGATTTTTCCGTAGTTAATATGAGAAGCGTAATGATTTCGGATTTATGAATGAATGAATGAATGAATTGTTTTGTGTTTCACTTAATGTGATCTATATAAATTTGCTATAGTGTAAGATTTAATGTCTACTGCAAGAAATATGACATATGTGAAAATCTTTTTCAATATTTCATATTTACCCTGTCTGTTTTGAAATGGGTGTGAAGATTTGGCTAATAATGGAAATGAGAATACGCAATAGAAAACTATTTATAATACAATGAGTTATGTACATCCAATAGTAAAAAAAAACTTTCTGTAAATGACATCTAATCTGCCATTTTCTAAGCGTTATAGTTTCAGATGTTTGAAGTTAGAGATAACGTTCATACAGTTACATACTTTAAAGGCTTGTCCCGAGAACCAGTCGTATCATCTCCATATCTTACAAGTGTTGTCCTTCGAAGCGGTAATGATGGCATCGCCACAGTAGTTGAACGAACAGGAGAACACTTCACCATCGTGCCCGGCCAAAGTTTGGGTGCATATGCCAGTCACGGAGTTCCAGATACGTGCCGTCTTGTCAGCTGATGCCGTGAGCAATAATCCTCCCGGAGGACTGAATGCAACCTTAGACACTTCATCGGTGTGTCCCGCCATTATGGTAACAAGTTCAAAGTTTCCGGTAACGTCCCATACCTTGGCTGTGCAATCAGCACTTCCAGTAGCTAGTCTAGATCCCGTACAGTTGAATGCGACATCTAGAACTTCGTCCTTGTGACTCGCTACTGCTTGGCAGCTTTCAAGATTCCGAACGTCCCAGATTTTGGCGGTTTTGTCCAGAGAACTTGTGGCAATAAGAGAGCATTGGAAATTCCATACGGCGTTGCTCAACTCCGCTTCGTGGGCTTTAATTACTATGGCGTGTCTGGAAAACGAAATAAATTAGAAAATAAATGGGATATTACAAAAACACGCAGTCTTACTCTTTCATCCGCAAATCCCAGATAATTGCAGATTCATCGAACGAAGCCGTCAACAGGAGATTCCCGTCTTTATTGAAACGAGCCGAAATTACTTCGGCCTTGTGATCTCCCAGGAATTGAATCTCTTGCCCAGTTTCAGCATGAAAAACCCGAGCAGTTTTATCCATGCTACAGGTTACGACCTGTTCGCCCTGGTTAGGGTTGAACTCAGCAGCAACGATTTCCGCCGTATGACCCCAAAGTGTGTTCAGACAGTTTCCCGAAGTGGGGTTCCAAATTTTGGCCGTTTTATCGAATGATCCGGTGAGAATCCGATCACTGGGGATGATATAAAACGTTGCGTACATGTAAGGTGCAATAATGGACGGACATTATTTATCAAAACCTGGAGTAAAGCTTACCATTTAGGATAGTTGTAGGCAACCGAAAAAACAACATTTTCGTGGCCTTTGAGTACATTTTCTTCATCTCCGCTTTCTACGTTCCATATCCGACATGTCCGATCATAGGATCCAGTTATGCATCTATAAATGGAATTTTCTAATGAAACATGTTTTGCTTCATTTATTTATTTATTGTGTCGTCAATCAATTTTGTAGACCTAGTTATAGAAGGCCCCTGGACCCAAATGGACTGAGCTAGAGGAGTTAAAATTAAGTTAACGCGCGCGGTTTTCTTGGAGTGCGAGGATCGGACCAGAGAAAAAAGCAACAAAAAATCTGGTGAATACACCATAGCCTTACACGATACAATCGGTTCTCTTTCAAGTGGTATTCCATGTCACCAACCACTGAACATTTTTCAGTGTCTAGACTAAAGTTTCTGATAGTAAAATTACGTTCTAAGGCATTTGAATTCGATATCCGAGTTGTGAACTTTTTTCCTGCTACTTCAATAAGAGATGTATTGAAGTTTCTGTCCTGATATCGTACATGTTAGTTCTTGCGTTCTAATTTGCTATAATTATCAGGCGATAACAATATTTCCGCCCTATCAACAATATTGCGTCGATAGATAGACAGTTTGATAAATCGATTTAATATTTCTCCATTTTTTTTCTAGTGTTTCACAGATTTTACCAAAGCAAAGGTTTTTAAAGGTTTCAATAGGAAAGAAATAATTTGATACTATTTATCTTTAATAACTTTTTATTAAGTGCTTTGTTGCACAAAATGTGGTGGAAACCCCTGTCATGGGAGCCCCATAAGGCCAGGGGCTTGCAACACACCGGATAATCTTACCTGTGCTGGCTCTATAATTGGTGACAAGGTGGACTATTTACAGCAAAATGGCGGAAACAAGATTTACAAAACGAGGAAGACAGTCAGGGCTTAGCGGCCATACAAAATAACAAAATAATTAATTTAATTTTAAACTTCGGATCCGTTTTCATAATTCGGATCCTTCATTTTTCATAATTTTTGTTTTTTTTTTATTTTTCTTTGAGCTCACCGTTGCGGCCCACTATGGGGAAAGTGGTGGCCAAAAATAGAAAAATTGACTTGCTTAGAACGACGTGTCTTGTATACCATTTGATAGCCAGATAGTTCAAACACAGAGAAACAGACGTCTCACTCAACATATGTTCCATCGTACACTTTTTTAACGGTTTATTTAACTTTTTGTAGGTGGTCAATCGGCCACCGATGGCGCTTTCATCGATTTTGCTTGTGTTTGACGTTTGCACACTACCGCCATCTGGTTGCCGCTTGGCCACTCACCGGGATTTTAGCATTGGGCGACAAAGTTTTCATGACGATGATTTTGATTGCATTTTGTTGTAAGTAAGACGTCTGTTTCTCTGTGGTTCAAACCTAGATTCCCAAAATTTCAGCACTCTTTGATGAAAACTCATTGCGCCACAAACATCAGACTTAGGGAAATTGTGAAAATTGTAGAAAAAATGCATTTCAAACAAATGCAATTTTCTCAGCGAATAACTGCCCAATTTTGCAAATTAATACACCGTTGGAAAGATAATTGTCTAAACTTAAAGAGGGTACGTTGTTGAGGTTGCACGGTTAATAAAAGGACTATATCTAACAAGCAGGTCCGAGCAGTCTCAAGAGACCACCACCACAGTTTGGTTTGGGGTCTATACTATCTGCGAGACGAGAATCCAGCAGCGGATAGCTGCGGATGAGCGTCATTTTGGCACAAGGTCGAAAAAAGTGATTTTTTTGCTTATTACTATTATCGATTCTGCGAGCATAAACCAAAAAAATCATACAAATTATAACAACTTGAAAGGTGGAGCTGTTAAATGTAAATTTAAGTCTTAAAAATGTTACACACTTAATTTTTATTTTCGTTAAAAATGGGTAAAAACAGATCGAAAATTATCTTTCCATATAAAAACTGTATCTATCCAACTGGCCAAAAAAGTTTTTAATGTTTTCACGATATTTTTTTTTATATATTCCCAAAGTTTATATATTCAGCGGGAAAATTCTCCCTATCCTTTAGCCCGATGGCTATCTTGACGTTTACCTTCGCAGTCGAGCCTGCGAGCGTAAGACCGCCGCGGAATTGTAGAAAAAGATATGCGTGACAATATATTGTGCAATAGTAATTTAATCGAAAAGAATTGTTTATGATAACATGGAGCATCGTATTACTTTTTGTTCCAAAAGAATCTCAAATAGTCAAGAGTGATTTTTGAGTATTTATTACATATTTTCTACAGGATGGAAATTTAAAAGTGAAATATTACGAAGGATTTAGGGCCGATTTCTTCACCTCGGCTTAGTGCTTAAATCCGGTGTAAACATATGGGTAAGCACCGCTTAAGAGTTAAGCGGAGCTGAAGAAATTGGCCTTTAGAGTCCAAATATAATCAATTGCCAAGATCCGATCAATCTTTAAAAAAATGATGACTTTTGTAAAGAAACATATCGGCGGTATATTAATTTGTATGATTGATATAAAATCCCAGCAACAGTGCATAAAGTACTCGCTCACGCTGGAAGCATAATAATCCATTCGCCGGCTCCTCTTGGCATGTTAGCTGAAGAAGCAGCAGAGTGCCAACATAAACTACTAAAAAATGTCGTACCACGAGTCACGAGTTGATAATCTACATGACGTATTTATTCGAGCTATGAACTTATCTGATCCTTTGATAAGTTTAATAAATCTAGGTAGTAGAATGCGAAAGAACGTATCACTTGAATATTCAGATTTTGTAAAATCACTTTTATTATTCGGAGATCTTGAGAGCTCTGAAATTTAAACGCCGAAGGTAATGCACTAGATGCACTAATGGACGATGTTGAACAACTGGATGATTATTTTTGCTTTTGATGAAAATGTAGAAAATTAATAGAATTCCTTGTGAATTTGATTTAGTTAATAAATACAATTGTTATGACAACAATGGAAATTATGTTTTCATTCATTTATTTAGTATTCATCTAAACAAATAACTCTAAATCAACAATTTGACGCCACAATACACGGTTCGAGGTCACATCTCTCCATCTCTGCGCCTCACGCTCACCAAGTTTTATTTTGTAGTATATTCATCCTTGCAGTATAAACAATAGAGACAAATCATCAACTTAGTTATAGTTATTAATAAATACAAGGTGGTCGACTTGCAGCAACTCCATCGTCGTGAAAGCGTCCTTCTCGTTCAACTGGGCTTCCTTCGTCTGCTTTTTCTTCTTCTTTCTTTGACTTCTTCTTCTTCTTCCTTTCCTTCTCAGTTCTTCACTATTCCCACACTTAACAAGGGAACTGGTAATGTTCGTGTGTCACTATGGCCTTTTGTAGCGTAAGCCAGTATTCCTTGCCCGGGGAGTGGTACTGAAATGCGCATGCACAATATCCACCAGGATCGGACAAGTGGGCTTACCCCGGAAAATGTCTTCCACTTCACATAATTTCTCCTACTTTGGTTAGGGCAAAGTGGACTTCACAAGAGACAAACTTTTAGTGCACTATTGTCTCTGAATTATTTGTGGTGTTTTTTTTTACCATGACCGTAGTCTTGATTTCTACTTGGTTTTTAACTTAGTTTTGGTTTTATTCACACTGTTTAATGTCCTTGTAGTTTTTAAGTTTTAAACAGTTTCTAGTTAGGTGATCTCTTACGTTTTAGCACCACTAACTTTCACGGAGCTAGGCGATTAGGTTTTATAACGTCCCAACAGCGGACACAATACCGTCACTCCTCCGGGCGAATAATTATACAAGGGGGCTTTCTTACACAGCAAAAAAATGTAATGTCCATCAACGTAAGTTGAGCAATGTACCAAAAATTCGATGTAAAGGCGAAATTCGAATGTATAATGACATGCATTTGTATGTAATTCTACGTCTCCTTCAAATTACACAGGCTTAGAACTATCAGTTACCATTTACGTTGCAAGTGCGTGATATTCGCACGTGAATGCGATGAATATTACACTCAATCATATGCAACCCATTAATTCAAAAATTGCTGTGCGAAATTACACAACTTTGATGTGATATTACAATCATTTACTACGCAATATTGTATATTGGCAACACTGACCTTTCTCTTTTCGGCATCGATTGTCATCAGGGCGCCATTTTTGTTTTTGGTGTTTGCTGCAGCCGCTGCGGCTTGATTTTTTTTAAATTAAAAACAGGATAGATATCCGTGTAAATTAATTATAAATAAAATAAACTGGGGCATGACCAGATAGTGAAAACTCCCTTGTGTACCATGGACAAACGGTACCCCGCAAGTGTAAGTATTACAATCATCCGGTCTGCAATATCGTGCGAAATGTATACGTCGGAGTTCCATTCAATTTCACTCCAGAAGAATTTTCACATTTCAGCGCAATCACGGAATTCCGGAACATCGATAGATGAGACGCCGCCCAGCCAGCAGTGGAATAAAATAAAATGGTCAATACTCGCATTGAGCAGCTTCATCGTTTGGAATTCCCGATATGATAATCCGATTTACAAAAAAGCCCATCAGATAAAAAACCGGATGTCGATCCGAGTTTTGACTAAACGATGGGAACAAATTTGCCAAGGACTCTCATAGGGATGGAACAAAAACAGGATAGTCGAAACGGAATAAAAACAACGAGCGGTTGTTTTGCAGCAGAAAGGAACGCTAAATGTAACGAAAAGTTGGTGAGTACTTACGGAAGCTGGTCTGGAAACAGTTTGTATGGTTGCTATACTCATTTCTTGATTTCGACCTTGGGCCCATCCACAAAGCACGTCACGCTCTTAGGGGGAGGGGGATTCCGAGCAGCGTGACGATCATATAAAAATTCTAGAGGTTTAATACCAAAAGTGTGGCGAAGGGGGTAGAGGGTCTAAAATCGCCAATTTATGCGCTACCGTCATGTTTGTCCCATGTTTGCTGGGATTTCCTATGTACATGGGACAGTTTTGCGTATAACGGCAGTGCGTGACGTACCTACTTTATGGATCTTCACCTATCTTATTTGTGGGTATTAAATAATCGTATATCAAGCTTTCAAGTGAGTTCTATTGATTAATCGATTTTCTGAGCCCTGTTCGAAAATATCTTTGAAATAACTATACTGCGGTTATACGCATAACTGTCCCATGTATATAGGGAATCCCAGAAAACATGGGATAAATATGCGTATGACGGCAGTATAGCACTTCCTAAAACTGGAACTCTTTTTTTCAGACGAGAAGGCGGTTCAACTCGATCAGCTAGTCCAGTCAAACTTATGCGAGATTCTCAAGCTTCAAGAACAATTTGTGGCTCGCTGTCAGACGATCGGTTACTGGAATTAGTTACTATCCAGTATTTTGCGCTCGATAATGGCGGCGTGAGTTCCTCTCAATTTGACATTCAAGAGGTAGAAAACATTGGAACTCATCTAGTATGCATTGCTTCAATGAAAATTCTTAGTATCAACAAACAAACGTCAACAATTTTCAGCAGATATTTTCAGGATAAAAAATCTAAAAAAGGCTGTTGTTAACTATTTCTGTTTTATTAGTATTAACCAGGTATTATTGTTTTATGTATTTTTAGGCAATTTATTGGGTTTAAACTGCACTTCAAGTTATTCATTGAATGAAGAATTATTAACGTCATGCCTTAGTTTTTTCGGTTCTACGCTCATGTAGTTTTCCTCTCAAACATGGACCAGCTGAAATTTTGGCGAGATGGTCTGCCACTTCTTTCGAATCCGAATATTTCAAGGTTCAACCAAAGAGAAGATTGTTAATGTTTGCCAAAATTGTTCAATCTATTTTACATTTTAAGAAGCTGGTTTATGTGAAACTTTAAGCCTCGCTGCTAGTGTTTTTAGAATTAGAATTCTTATAGCTCAAAGTCTAGTCCATGTTGATAAAATATAGAGACATTACAAATCTATGTGTTTGGTTTTATTACGTGTAGATGCAAAATCACACTAAGCCAAGATCTATTACCTAAGTACTTGATCCAAATATTGGTGTATTTTCGCCATACTGGAAAACCTGAACCAATATACAATATGCACAACACCACAAATCTGTGTATGCGGGTTATTTAAAACCAAACTGGGCTCATTCCAACAAATCCAACCCATCCCGAAACGTTTTATTGTATGGAAGGGTTCCAAAATTCGTAGACTCGTATAGCTCGTAACTTTCTGATAAATACCCTCTAATCGTCTAACGCATTTGTAGTTTGTCTTTAGCGAGGCAGCTATGAATGGTTCGGCCAAGATCTTTAATCAATCCATCCGTAACAAACATACTTAGAATATATTTAAAAAATCATTAAATCATTGAAAACTCAAATATTTCTAGATACCACTGAACTAGCCGCTACAGAAGGAGGTTGACTTTTATTTATTTACTTAAAACAAATTGATTCAAACAAGGCATACTTGATGAGTTCTAATGTTTTCTACCTCTTGAATGTCAAATTGGAAGGAACTCACGACGCCATTACCGAGCGCAAAATACTGGATAGATGTCCAAGCATTAGGAGCTGTAGATGTAGTTGTCGGCTAGTTTGGTGAGTTAATGATTATCTTAAGTATGTACAGTACATAATACATAGTATATACGTAATCTATCGGAGTATCATACTTCTGATAAGTCCTTGGGGGATTCTCAATTGAATCCTTCGGTGATATTCGAGGGAGCCCTTTGAGGGATTCTCAACGGAATTCTTTAATGATGTTCAATAGTCATTCGGGAATTTTCAAAGCAGTCCTTCGGAGATTCTTTTCTATCGCCATCGACGATCCTCAATGTAATGTAATAAAGATTCTCAAGGGAGTCATTCAGTAATATTCAATGAAGTCTTTCAGCGACTCCTAAAGAATCGTTCGGCTTTTATTAATGAAATCCTTCAGATTCCGATTCGGTATATGTTGGCGATGCTCAAATGAAATCCTTCGGTAAGACTCAATGGAGTTCCGGGCTAAGGTCAAAACTACGTTAGGTACCTAGAGTATCACAGAAGGTATTTTTTTAAATTCAATCGTTTTGTTGCTATTCTTGGATAATCTATGCAAGGTAATTTTATATTTGAGATTTTTAAGACCAAGCTGTTGGTTCCGGGCACCTAGTTGTTTGAAATAGTTTTCGGTATAGGGACCTAAAGTGGACACTTAAAAAAAATGGACATATTAGGGCCGTTCAGATTCATAAACACCTTGGGGGCCGTACACTAATTAGGTAAGCAATTTTTCTGGGTTTCTCAATACATTTTTTTTATTTATATGAAGCGTGAGAAATTTACAGACTCCCCCTCCCCCCCAAAATTTTATTTTATTTTATTTTCAGACTAAGGCCGGAGTGGCCTGTGCTGCACATAAAAGACTTCTCCATTCAGCTCGGTTCATGGCTGCACTTCGCCAACCACGCAGTCTGCGGAGGGTCCGCAAGTCGTCCTCCACCTGATCGATCTACCTTGCCCGCTGTGCACCTCGCCTTCTTGTTCCCGTCGGATCGTTGTCGAGAACCATTTTCACCGGATTACTGTCCGACATTCTGGCTACGTGCCCGGCCCACCGCAGCCTTCCGATTTTCGCGGTGTGAACGATGGATGGTTCTCCCAACAGCTGATGCAACTCGTGGTTCATTCGCCTCCTCCACGTACCGTCCGCCATCTGCAACCCACCATAGATGGTACGCAACACTTTCCTTTCGAAAACTCCCAGTGCGCGTTGGTCCTCCACGAGCATCGTCCAGGTCTCGTGTCCGTAGAGAACTACCGGTCTTATAAGCGTTTTGTAGATAGTCAGTTTGGTACGGCGGCGAACTCTATTCGATCGGAGCGTCTTGCGGAGTCCAAAGTACGTACGATTTCCAGCCACTATGCGTCTCCGAATTTCTCTGCTGGTATCGTTATCGGCGGTCACCAGTGAGCCCAAGTACACGAATTCTTCAACCACCTCGATTTCGTCACCACCGATACAAACTCGTGGTGGGTGGCTCACATTGACCCCTCTTGAGCCTCTTCCTATCATGTACTTCGTCTTCGACGTGTTGATGACTAGTCCAATCCGTTTAGCTTCGCTTTTTAGTCTGATGTAGGCTTCCTCCATCCTCTCAAAATTACGTGCCATGATATCAATGTCGTCGGCGAAACCAAATAACTGGACGGACTTCGTATTACTCCCTCCAAAGCGATGTTGAATAGCAGACACGAAAGACCATCACCTTGCCGTAACCCTCTACGGGTTTCGAAAGGACTCGAGAATGCCCCTGAAACTCGAACTACGCACATCACCCGATCCATCGTCGCCTTGATCAACCGTATCAGTTTATCCGGAAATCCGTTTTCGTGCATTAGCTGCCATAGCTGGTCCCGATCGATTGTATCATATGCGGCTTTGAAGTCGATAAATAGATGATGTGTGGGCACGTTGTATTCGCTGCATTTCTGCAATACCTGACGTATGGCGAACACCTGGTCTGTTGTAGAGCGTTCACCCATAAATCCCGCCTGGTACTGCCCCACGAACTCCTTTGCAATTGGTGTTAGTCGACGGCATAAAATTTGGGAGAGTACCTTGTAGGCGGCGTTCAGCAATGTGATTGCGCGGTAGTTGCTACAATCCAGCTTATCGCCCTTTTTGTAGATGGGACACACGACACCTTCCATCCACTCCTGCGGCAGAACCTCATCCTCTCCAACCCCCTCCCCCCATAAGTGCTTACGTAATTAGTGAACGACCCTCTTACATTCACTCAAAAAGTAAATTAAACTTATATCGTATACTTCCAAGTGTATTCGGTCACTTTTAAGTGGCCAACCTGGAGCAGGTTCCGGATGAGTAATGAGATTGAGCATATCCATGCATTGCGATAGCTAAAAAATCGTGATTTTCCACTAAGATGTGATTGCAGCACTTGATGTATACTTACAAGTGTGTCTGGTCACCTTCAGGTGGCCAAACTAGAATTGGTTCCGGTGGGAACTCAATGGGGACAGTAACAAGATTGAGCGTATGTATGCCATTCGAAAGTCGCATACTTCCAAATGTGTTTGGTCACCTTCAGGTGGCCAACCTGTAGCAGGTTCTGAAAGGAACCCAAAGAGGGCAATTTTGCAATATTGTCTATCCGGAATAAATTTATAACGCTTTTTATACCGAAGTTGGATTTTTCTCCAGATACAGGCAAATTTCCCAACTTCGGAAGTAGTGCGCTGGATTCGCCTAAAGATGCGCTAAACAACGCATCAATTAGTTTGACAAATACAACTTCGGAAGAAAATTCGGTTCGGAAGTCCCGACTTCCGAATTCTAACTTGGTGCTACGCCGACAATAACAATAATTCTTTGAAGCGAATGAAACTCATGCCGCATATACTTTGATGAAAGTTCGGTCATCTGGTAAAACTGTACGCCGATTGAAATTTTATCGGCGATGGCGAGTTAGTTAATGGAATCGCTTTTTTAGCGATCGGCAATCTGGGTCCGCGTGAACATGTTTGATGCATAAAAAGTTCTCTGAGTTTGATGTGTAAAAAGTTTTCCGGTAGCTCCTTCAGCCTTCAGGAACATATTAAAAAAAATTTCCAATAGTTCTCCTGGAACTTCCTCTGAATGTTCCTCGAAAAATTCTTCTGGAAGTACTTCCAGAAATATCTACGGAAGTCCCTCCAAATATTCTTTTGGAAGTTCCTCCAGGAATTCCTTTGAAAGTCCCTTCAAGAATTCTTCCGATGTTTCATACAGATATTCCTCCGAAATTACCTTCAGAAAATCCTTCGGAAGATCCTCCAGAAAATTCGCCTAGAATTTCTTCAGAAATTCCTCCTGAAGTTCCTCCAGGAATTCCTCCTGAAGTTCCTCCAGGAATTCCTCCGGAAGTTCCTCCAGGAATTCCTCCGGAAGTTCCTCCAGGAATTCCTCCGGAAGTTCCTCCAGGAATTCCTCCGGAAGTTCCTCCAGGAATTCCTCCGCAAGTTCCTCCAGGAATTCCTTCGGAAGTTCCTCCAGGAATTCCTCCGGAAGTTCCTCCAGGAATTCCTCCGGAAGTTCCTCCAGGAATTCCTCCGGAAATTCCGCCAGGAATTCCTCCGGAAGTTCCTCCAGGAATTCCTCCACGAATTCCTCTGGAAGTTGCTCTTGGGATTCCTCCGGAAGTTGCTCCAGGAATTCCTCCGGAAGTTGCTCCAGGAATTCCACCGGAAGTTCCTCCAGGAATTCCTCCGGAAGTTGCTCCAGGAATTCCTCCGGAAGTTGCTCCAGGAATTCCTCCGGAAGATGCTCCAGGAATTCCTCCGGAAGTTCCTCCAGGAATTCCTTCGGAAGTTGCTCCAGGAATTCCTTCGGAAGTTGCTCCAGGAATTCCTTCGGAAATTGCTCCAGGAATTCCTTCGGAAGTTGCTCCAGGAATTCCTTCGGAAGTTGGAAGTCCCTCCAGGAATTCCTCCAGGAGTCTACAGGAATTCCTCCGGAAGTTCCTCCAGGAATTCCTCCGGAAAATCCTCCAGGATATCCTTCCGAAGGAGTTCCATCAGGAACTTTCGAAGAAGTTCCATCAGGAACTTCCGAAGGAATTCCATCAGAAACATCCAGGAATTCCTCCGGAAGTTCCTTCAGGAATTCCTCCGGAAGTTGCTCCAGGAATTCCTCCGGAAGTTCCTCCAGGAATTCCTCCGGAAGTTCCTCCAGGAATTCCTCCGGAAGTTCCTCCAGGAATTCCTCCGGAAGTTCCTCCAGGAATTCCTCCGGAAGTTCCTCCAGGAATTCCTCCGGAAGTTCCTCCAGGAATTCCTCCGGAAGTTTCTCCAGGAATTCCTCCGGAACTTCCGGAGGAGTTCCTGAAGGAATTTCTGGAGGAATTCCTGGAGGAACTTCCGGAGGAATTCCTGGAGGAAGTTCCTCCAGGAATTCCTCCGGAAGTTCCTCCAGGAATTCCTCCGGAAGTTCCTCCAGGAATTCCTCCGGAAGTTGCTCCAGGAATTCTTCCGGAAGTTGCTCCAGGAATTCCTCCGGAAGTTGCTCCAGGAATTTCTCCGGAAGTTGCTCCAGGAATTCCTCCGGAAGTTCCTCCTGGAATTCCTCCGGAAGATGCTCCAGGAATTCCTCCGGAAGTTCCTCCAGGAATTCTTCCGGAAGTTGCTCCAGGAATTCCTCCGGAAGTTGCTCCAGGAATTCCTCCGGAAGTTGCTTCAGGAATTCCTCCGGAAGTTCCTCCAGGAATTCCTCTGGAAGTTGCTCCAGGAATTCCTCCGGAAGTTGCTCCAGGAATTTCTCCGGGAGTTGCTCCAGGAATTCTCCGGAAGTTGCTCCAGGAATTCCTCCGGAAGTTGCTCCAGGAATTCCTGGAGCAGCTTTCGGAGTAATTCCTGAAGCAACTTCCGATGGAATTCCTGGAGGATTTTCTGAAGAAATTCCTGGAGGATTTTTCGGAGGAATTCCTGGAGGATTTTCCGGAGGAATTCCTGGAGGAACTTTCGGAGGAGTTCCTGTAGACTTCTGGAGGAATTCCTGGAGGGAATTCTTGGAGGAATTTCTGGAGGAATTCCTGAAGCAACTTCCGAAAGAATTCCTGGAGCAACTTCCGGAAGAATTCCTGGAGCAACTTCCGAAGGAATTCCTGGAGCAACTTCCGAAGGAATTCCTGGAGCAACTTCCGAAGGAATTCCTGGAGGAACTTCCAGAGGAATTCCTGGAGCATCTTCCGGAGGAATTCCTGGAGCAACTTCCGGAGGAATTCCTGGAGCAACTTCCGGAGGAATTCCTGGTGCAACTTCCGGAGGAATTCCTGGAGGAACTTCCGGTGGAATTCCTGGAGCAACTTCCGGAGGAATCCCAGGAGCAACTTCCAGAGGAATTCCTGGAGGAACTTCCGGAGGAATTCCTGGAGGAACTTCCGGAGGAATTCCAGGAGGAATTTCCGGAGGAATTCCTGGAGGAACTTCCGGAGGAATTCCTGGAGGAACTTCCGGAGGAATTCCTGGAAGAACTTCCGGAGGAATTCCTGGAGGAACTTCCGGAGGAATTCCTGGAGGAACTTCCGGAGGAATTCCTGGAAGAACTTCCGGAGGAATTCCTGGAAGAACTTCCGAGGAATTCCTTGAGGAACATCCGGAGGAATTCCCGGAGGAACTTCCGGAGGAATTCCTTGAGGAACTTCCGGAGGAATTCCTTGAGGAACTTCCGGAGGAATTCCTTGAGGAACTTCCGGAGGAATTCCTGGAGGAACTTCCGGAGAAATTCCTGGAGGAACTTCCGGAGGAATTCCTGGAGGAACTTCCAGAGGAATTCCTAGAGGAACTTCCAGAGGAATTCCTAAAGGAACTTCCGGGGGAATTTCTGGAGGAACTTCCGGAGGAATTCCTGGAGGAACTTCCGGACGAATTCCTGGAGGAACTTCCGGACGAATTCCTGGAGGAACTTCCGGACGAATTCCTGGAGGAACTTCCGGACGAATTCCTGGAGGAATTCCTGGAGCAACTTCCGGAGGAATTCCTGAAGGAACTTCCGGAGGAATTCCTGGATGTTTCTGATGGAATTCCTTCGGAAGTTCCTGATGGAACTTCTTCGAAAGTTCCTGATGGAACTCCTTCGGAAGGAAATCCTGGAGGATTTTCTGGAGGAATTCCTGGAGGGATTTCTGGAGGAATTCCTGGAGCAACTTCCGAAGGAATTCCTGGAGCAACTTCCGAAGGAATTCCTGGAGCAATTTCCGAAGGAATTCCTGGAGCAACTTCCGAAGGAATTCCTGGAGCAACTTCCGAAGGAATTCCTGGAGGAACTTCCAGAGGAATTCGTGGAGCATCTGCCGGAGGAATTCCTGGAGCAACTTCCGGAGGAATTCCTGGAACAAATTCCAGAGGAATTGCTGGAGCAAATTCCGGAGGAATTCCTTGAGCAACTTCCGGAGGAATTCTTAGAGGAACTTCCGGAGGAATTCCTGGAGCAACTTCCGGAGGAATTCCTGGAGCAACTTCCGGAGGAATCGCAGGAGCAACTTCCGGAGGAATTCCTGGAGGAACTTCTGGAGGAATTCCTGGAGGAACTTCCGGAGGAATTCCTGGAGGAATTCCTGGAGGAACTTCCGGAGGAATTCCTAGAGGAACTTCCGGGGGAATTTCTGGAGGAACTTCCGGAGGAATTCCTGGAGGAACTTCCGGAGGAATTCCTGGAGCAACTTCCGGAGGAATTCCTGAAGGAACTTCCGGAGGAATTCCTGAAGGAACTTCCGGAGGAATTCCTGGATGTTTCTGATGGAATTCCTTCGGAAGTTCCTGATGGAACTTCTTCGAAAGTTCCTGATGGACCTCCTTCGGAAAGATATCCTGGAGGATTTTCCGGAGGAATTCCTGGAGGAACTTCCGGAGGAATTCCTGTAGACTTCTAGAGGAATTCCTGGAGGGACTTCCAACTTCCGAAGGAATTCCTGGAGCAACTTCCGAAGGAATTCCTGGAGCAATTTCCGAAGGAATTCCTGGAGCAACTTCCGGAGGAATTCCTGGAGCAACTTCCGAAGGAATTCCTGGAGGAACTTCCAGAGGAATTCCTGGAGCATCTTCCGGAGGAATTCCTGGAGCAACTTCCGGAGGAATTCCTGGAGCAACTTCCGGAGGAATTCCTGGAGCAACTTCCGGAGGAATTCCTGGAGCAACTTCCGGAGGAATTCCTGGAGGAACTTCCAGAGGAATTCCTGGAGCATCTTCCGGAGGAATTCCTGGAGCAACTTCCGAAGGAATTCCTGGAGCAACTTCCGAAGGAATTCCTGGAGGAACTTCCAGAGGAATTCCTGGAGCATCTTCCGGAGGAATTCCTGGAGCAACTTCCGGAGGAATTCCTGGAGCAACTTCCGGAGGAATTCCTGGAGCAACTTCCGGAGGAATTCCTGGAGGAACTTCCGGAGGAATTCCTGGAGCAACTTCCGGAGGAATTCCTGGAGGAACTTCCGGAGGAATTCCTGGAGCAACTTCCGGAGGAATCCCAGGAGCAACTTCCAGAGGAATTCCTGGAGGAACTTCCGGAGGAATTCCTGGAGGAACTTCCGGAGGAATTCCTGGAGGAACTTCCGGAGGAATTCCTGGAGCAACTTCCGGAGGAATTCCTGGAGCAACTTCCGGAGGAATTCCTGAAGGAACTTCCGGAGGAATTCCTGGATGTTTCTGATGGAATTCCTTCGGAAGTTCCTGATGGAACTTCTTCGAAAGTTCCTGATGGAACTCCTTCGGAAGGAAATCCTGGAGGATTTTCCGGAGGAATTCCTGGAGGGATTTCTGGAGGAATTCCTGGAGCAACTTCCGAAGGAATTCCTGGAGCAACTTCCGAAGGAATTCCTGGAGCAATTTCCGAAGGAATTCCTGGAGCAACTTCCGGAGGAATTCCTGGAGCAACTTCCGGAGGAATTCCTGGAGCAACTTCCAGAGGAATTCCTGGAGCAACTTCCAAAGGAATTCCTGGAGCAACTTCCGAAGGAATTCCTGGAGCAATTTCCGAAGGAATTCCTGGAGCAACTTCCGAAGGAATTCCTGGAGCAACTTCCGAAGGAATTCCTGGAGGAACTTCCGGAGGAATTCCTGGAGCAACTTCCGGAGGAATCCCAGGAGCAACTTCCAGAGGAATTCCTGGAGGAACTTCCGGAGGAATTCCTGGAGCAACTTCCGGAGGAATTCCTGGAGGAACTTCCGGAGGAATTCCTAGAGGAACTTTCGGAGGAATTCCTGGAGGAACTTCCGTAAGAATTCCTGAAGGAACTTCTGGAGGAATTCCTGAAGGAACTTCCGGAGGAATTCCTGGAGGAACTTCCGGAGGAATTCCTGGAAGAACTTCCGGAGGAATTCCTGGAAGAACTTCCGGAGGAATTCCTGGAAGAACTTCCGGAAGAATTCCTGGAGGAACTTCCGGAGGAATTCCTGGAGGAACTTCCGGAGGAATTCCTGGAGGAACTTCCGGAGGAATTCCTGGAGGAACTTCCGGAGGAATTCCTGGAGGAACTTCCGGAGGAATTCCTGGAGGAACTTCCGGAGGAATTCCTGGAGGAACTTCCGGAGGAATTCCTGGAGGAACTTCCGGAGGAATTCCTGGAGGAACTTCCGGAGGAATTCCTGGAGGAACTTCCGGAGGAATTCCTGGAGGAACTTCCGGAGGAATTCCTGGAGGAACTTCCGGAGGAATTCCTGGAGGAACTTCCGGAGGAATTCCTGGAGGAACTTCCGGAGGAATTCCTGGAGGAACTTCCGGAGGAATTCCTGGAGGAACTTCCGGAGGAATTCCTGGAGGAACTTCCGAGGGAATTCCTGGAGGAACTTCCGAGGGAATTCCTGGAGGAACTTCCGGAGGAATTCCTGGAGGAACTTCCGGAGGAATTCCTGGAGGAACTTCCGGACGAATTCATGGAGGGACTTCCGGACGAATTCCTGGAGGAACTTCCGGACGAATTCCTGGAGGAATTCCTGGAGCAACTTCCGGAGGTATTCTTGGAGCATCTTCCGGAGGAATTCCTGGAGGAACTTCCGGGGGAATTCCTGGAGGAACTTCCGGAGGAATTCCTGGAGGAACTTCCGGACGAATTCCTGGAGGAACTTCCGGACGAATTCCTGGAGGAACTTCCGGACGAATTCCTGGAGGAATTCCTGGAGCAACTTCCGGAGGAATTCCTGGAGCAACTTCCGGAGGAATTCCTGGAGCAACTTCCGGAGGAATTCCTGGAGCAACTTCCGGAGGAATTCCTGGAGCAACTTCCGGAGGAATTCCTGGATGTTTCTGATGGAATTCCTTCGGAAGCTCCTGATGGAACTTCTTCGAAAGTTCCTGATGGAACTCCTTCGGAAGCTCCTGATGGAACTTCTTCGGAAGTACCTGATGGAACTCCTTCGGAAGTTCCTAATGGAATTCCTTTGGTAGCTCCTCTTGGAAATCATCTGGAAGTTCCTCCAGGAATTCTTTCGAAGACCTTCAGGAATTCTTGCAGTAGTTTCTCTAGGAATTCCTCTGAAGAACTTCCAGGAGTTTGTCCGGAAGTTCCTCTAGAAATTTCTAAAGAAATTCCCTCGGAAGTCACATAAAGAATTTCTTCAGAAGTTCCTCCAGAGGTTCCGCCATGAATCCCTCCGGCCGCTCCTTAATAAATTCCTGAAATAGTTACTCCATTTTGTCCTCCGGAACTTCTGGAGGAATATATGAAGGAATTCCTGGAGCAGCTTCTGGAGGAATTCTTAGTGAACTTTCGGAGGAATTCCTGAAGAAACTTACGGGGGAATTCCTGGAGGATCTTTCAGAGGAATTTCTAGAGAAACTTCCGGAGAAATTCCTAAAGAGCCTTCTGGAGAAATTTCTAGATGACCTTCCGGAAGAATTCCTAGAGAAACTTCCGGAGGAATTTCTAGAGAAACTTTCGGAGCAATTCCTGAAGGAACTACTTAAGGAATTCCTGGAGGAACTTCCGGAGGAATTGCTAGAGGAACTTCCGGACAAATTCATTGAGGAACTTCCGGAGGAATTTCTGGAGTAACTTTCAGAGG
Organism: Armigeres subalbatus; assembly: GCF_024139115.2. NCBI lineage: Eukaryota > Metazoa > Arthropoda > Insecta > Diptera > Culicidae > Armigeres > Armigeres subalbatus. The sequence continues at coordinate 254,061,458 of NC_085140.1, forward strand.
AACTCCTGGAGGAACTTCAGAAGGAATTCTTGAAAGAACTTCCGAAGAATTTCCCGAAGGAACTACTTAAGGATTTGCTGTAGGAACTTCCAGAGAAATTCCTGGAGGAACTTCCGGGGTAATTCCTGCAGAAACTTCCGCAGAATTCTTGAAGGAACTTCCGGAGGAATTCCTGGAGAAACTTCGGAGGAACTTCCAGAGGAATTCCTAGAAGAACCTCTGGAGGAATTCCTAGAGAAACTTCCGGAGGAATTCTTCAAGGCGGAACTGTCGGAGGAATTGCTGGAAGAACTTCCTGAGGAATTCTTGGAAGTAGTTCTGGAGGAATTTCTAGAAAAACTTGTAGAGAAACTCCTAGAAGAACCTCCGAAGGAACTCCTGAAAATTCTTGGAGGAACTTCCAGAGGAACTTTCAGAGCAATCCCTGGAGGAACTTCCAGAGAAATTCCTAGAGAAATTTCCGGAGGAATTTCTAGAGGAACTTCCGGAGGAATTCCCGAAGGAACTACTTAAGGAATTCCTGGAGTAACTTCCGGAGGAATTCCTGGAGCAACTTCCGGAGGATTTCCTGGAGTAACTTTCGGAGGAATTCCTGGACCAACTTCCGAAGGAATTTGTGGAGGAATTTATTGAGGAACTTCCGGAGGAATTTCTGATGGAACTTCCAGAGGAATTCCTGGAGGAACTTTGAGGAATTCAAGGAGAAACTTCCGGAGTTTTTTCTGGAGGAACTTCCGGAGGGATTCCTGGAGGAACTTCCGTAGGAATTCATGAGGAACTTCCAGAGGATTTCCTGAAGGATTTTCCAGAAGAATTCTTGAAGGAACTTTCAAAAAAAATCCTGGAGGAACTTAAGGAGGAATTCCCAGAGGAACTTCCGGAGGAATTCCTGGAGGATCTTCGGTTCTGAATCCCAGGAGCCTTACATCTGGAAATCCATGAGGATTCTATTTGAAATCTCAGAATTCGGAATTCTATTATGATTCCATTTAGAGTCCCAGGAACCTTCCATTTAAAATCCTTCAAAAAATATAATTTGGAATCCCAAATTGATTCCATTTAGAACCCCAGGAGTTTCAATTGAAACCCATGAAGATTTTATTTAAAAAATCCAGAAATCCAGGAATCTCAGAAAGTGAAAAAGGAATCCCAGGAGCCTTCCATTTGAAATTTCAGAAGTATTTTATTTGGAATCTCAGAAGACTTAGAATCCCAGGAAAAATCCATTTCAAATCCTAGATTTATCCATCTAGCATTCTAGAAGGTTTCCTGTTAGAATCCGCGGAACCTTCCATTTGGAATCCCATGATGTTCCGGTTAGCAATCCCAGGAGTTTTTTTTTCATTATTTGCATAATTCTGCCAAACCAGATAAAAACTATAAAATGATCGCCGTTACTGATTTCTGCTACATTTCTCATTCATTTTTTTCAGCGGTTTCGAAGCTCCTCCGAATGCTGAAGCCTTCCGTGCCACTCTGTTTAACATCACTCCAGCGAAGGTAATCCGGAAGTGAGCCATGCAGGGAAATTGCCCAATATCAACTCGCCCAATCTGCGGAAAGTTCTGCCGTATACCACGAACCACAAGGATGATACAGCACCTGCTGACGATGACGAAAACGTGGAGGAACTTACCAACCCCAGCTTATGAGACACGGCTTTTTTAAAACTGAACAAAATGAATCAGTTCACCGGTTCAAGATGTATCGCCATTGCAGGAGATCCGACCTTTGAAGGCGACGGGATACAGGGCAAACGCCTTCATGACAGATCAGCATATAGTGAGAAAATGATTAAATTTATTATGCCGACATGATGTATTAAATATACAAATCCTTTTAAAAAACTAGGCTTACAACTTATTGAAGTAAGAAAACAAGAAACAACTCAATGAAACAAATGTCATGTACATCGCACTTTTTTACGTAGCTTTATTTCACATCGCTTCCATTACGTCGAAAAAAAATTACATCGAGAAATAATCACATCGCTTCTGTTTATTACACAGCAGGCTGTCGAGTACATCGCGCAGTGTAATATTCACCAAGCGATGGAATCGACGGGTTGCATCGATTTCGATGTAATATTCAACAACTTTTTTTGCTGTGTAGTCAGTTGAGCATTTTTATATCCTTCTCCTCATGACTTTGCATATTTTCTTAAGATGGTGGATGACGAGGATGACGATGATCACGGCACGATGATCGACGAACGATGACAGGTGACATACGAAGACTCAATAATATGGTTGATGCCCTATTCTACGTTAGTCGTTTACTCCGACAAAACTGGCTGCATGCTTAGCCTTACAAATGAAAAATCCCTAACACTTGCTTCCGAGTAAATTGAAAAATAAATAAATAAACTATGAAATAAATATGGAATGTAAATAAAAAATCTAGACAAGTAATTAAATAAATAAAAAATAAATAAATAAATAAATAAATAAATAAATAAATAAATAAATAAATAAATAAATAAATAAATAAATAAATAAATAAATAAATAAATAAATAAATAAATAAATAAATAAATAAATAAATAAATAAATAAATAAATAAATAAATAAATAAATAAATAAAAAAATAAATAAATAAATAAATAAATAAATAAATGGAAAAATAAATGAATAAATCTAGTAAACTACGGTCGGAGTAAACACAAATGATCAGTTCTATAACAGCTTTTGTTCTGGGTGCACGTTCTTTTGAAACACCGCACATATAAGAAGTTGTCACCGGTAATTTTGCGGACCCGGTCCGTTCATCAGATATATACTCGCTCAATTCCGCCAACGGAACCAGCCCACGTTCGTGATCAACTTCAAAGCTGTCCCGGTTAAACTCAAGTATGCCGACATATCCAACTTTATTGTCCACAAACTTTCCTTCGAACTATCCCGGATCAAACATCTTCAAATCACCAATTGGTCGGGTGTATGTTGGAACCGAAACACCAGAAATTGCACAAAACATGGTCCAAGAGCACAACATGAAGCATCAAGTGGAACACGAGGGGAAGCTATACACCATACCACTATCCATGGAAGAGGGTACTATTGAGGTTAGGGTACACGACTTGCGACCAAGAATCAGCAACCAACAGCTAATACATCGGATGAGGGAACTCGGGCAAACCCTCTCCATTCGAGAAGAAACATGGAAATACCGGTGTCCCAAATGGTGTTCGAGTACTCCGGATGAAGCTCGCCAAACCGATTCCATCGTATGTTGCCGTGGATGCAGAAATGACCCTAGTCACTTACCGAGGGCAGTTGGCCACTTGCAAACAGTGCGGCCGCAACGTCCACTACTCAGAAACCTGTTCGGAATATGCCAAATCCATTAGGCCATCGATGAATGAGCGACTGACCGTCGCTGATGTAGTGAAGAACTCTGTCGCTAACAAGGACTACACCGAGGTGAAACGGGCGAGACGCAGCAGCACCCGCAGAGTCAGTGAAGCGGACGAGCAACAACAAAGATCCAGATTTAACATATCGATGACAACGAACGAAATTCCCATCAGCGCTCAAGGAGGTGAATATGATGCCTACTGCCAGTGATGACCAAACTATGGCCTCGGTGGCCTCAATGGAGATAACTTCCGACGGGAACTCGCCCCCCTTCTATGGATTTCCGAACCTCACAGTACCTAACAGCAGCAACAAGTGTAAACAAGCCAAAACTCAACCATTTGCAATCACTAACGTCAACAGAGAGAGCTCTCCTATATGTACCGACAAGCAGAATGCCGACATTACCCAGCCAACACGGTCAGAAATGCGCAACCAAAAGGCTACTGGATCACGTTCACGGTCGTCCTCAAGTTCAAAAATATAATGCCTTCAAAAACATCAGTTAGCTGTCATTTCTTACTTGGTAATTCAAATGCACAGTATATGTCTAGCCGTAGCAAAATTAGATACTGCCACCCTCAAAATAAATCACCAATTGCAGTAACCGACACATCAGAAATCTCCACTCATCTCTGGACAACAACTCGTATTAACTAATGGATAGCAGAAGAACCACGCCATCGCCTTCACCCTCGGAGGGTGAAATCACGAAGGACAGATGTCTTGCACTACAATGGAATATTCGCGGCCTCCGTGCAAATCTTAGTGAACTGAAAAAACTCGCCTTGGACTTGCAACCTACTGCTACACTCCAGGAAACGAAGGTAAGTGCTCAAACTATACCTGCGGATTTCATCAACCAAGACTATACCCTTATGCTCGAAAGCGGTCCTAACCATCCCTGGCTACACGGTGTCGGCCTCGCAGTTCGCGAAGGAGCACCATTTGAGCGGCTGCGCATTCAAACCAACCTCCAGGTAATCGCAGTCCGGCTTGAATTACCCCAGCCTATCACAGTTCTCTCGATATACCTACCGTCTAATTCCAAACAAATCTATGAACCACTGGATAATCTCTTTGAGCAACTACCAGAACCAATTCTTGCACTCGGGGATTTCAACGCTCACCACCCAGCAAGGGGCTCCCAAAGTGCAGACTCTCTAGGACGATTCATTGCAGAAAAAACCTTAATTCGCAAGCTAATTATCCTCAATGACGGTTCGCCCACTCGTCTCAACCCAGCTACTGGGTCAACGTCATGCATAGACCTATCAATATGTTCCGATCACTTTGCATCGCGGTTATCCTGGCTTGTTCTACCAGACACCTGTAATAGTGACCACTTCCCAATCCGGATTACCATTCCCGGGTGGACAAAATCAACTGTGGCGAGACGTAAATGGTTGTATGATAAAGCAGACTGGGCACAATACGAAAAATTAACATCGGATTCCATACGACCGGGGACTTTAATGGACCTTGACTCATTTGCTGATCGGATACTTTCGGCGGCGAAAACAAGCATACCTCGAACAAGCGGGAAAATGGGCCCCAAAGCGGTCCCATGGTGGTCTCCAGAAGTTAAGGCTGCTGTCAAACGACGAAGGAAAACCCTACGGGCACTAAGACGTCTCTCCAACAATGATCCGAATAAACTCGAGGCACTACAAGCATTCCAAGAAGCACGTTTTCATGCTAAATCAGTTATTGGTGATGCCAAAAGACAATCATGGGAAGCTTTCGTGGACAGGATATCACCAAACAGTTCGACCACAGAATTATGACAAGCGGTCAAAGTTATCAGGGGCCCCTCTGTTTCAACCGAAGATCCTCAAGAGGTTGCCGAAGTGCTCGCGCAACATTATAACGAAAGGACGGAAAGGAGGAAAGGAAAAGACAAAGGACGAGGGTTTTCAACCGGGCCAGATTGTATTGGCTATCCTTTGCTTCAAAGACTCCCCTTTTCCGTTAAAACTGTAAAGGCTCCCCCAGACCTAAGCGATTTCATCGCCGCGACGGCGACAACTAGTCGCCACGATTCTATCGTTGGGTCGCTGCAGGCAATGTTCTATTTACGCTTCCATACCAACGGCGACAGAATCGCTGTCGCCAAGCGATAGAATCGCGTCGCGACTGTCGCGTCGCGTGTGTTTGGGGGAACCTTAATGTTGGAACTCTTTAATCAAATATGGCTCAGTGGCACATTCCCACGGAGGTGGCGTACCGGATTCATTATACCAATCCCAAAGCCAAATAGCACTGAGACTGGTCCCAACGCTTTCCGACCAATCACACTGCTAAACTGTATGTCAAAAGAATGATTAATAGACGTCTAATTGCGGAGCTTGAAGGTAAAGGACGGCTTGATAAACGGCAACACGCGTTTCGCTCGGGTTACGGAACCGATACACACTTCGCTGAACTTGAAAGCTACATGCCTGTCAGAGACGAACACTGTCTGATCGCATCCCTAGACTTATCCAAGGCCTATGACACGACATGGAGACACGGAATCCTTCAAACTCTGAAAAAATGGCGTTTAGCAGGACGCCTGTACAACATGGTTAACAGCTTCCTAACGGATCGCACATTCCAGGTAGAAGTAGGAGGCCACCTTTCCAAACCATATACATTAGAGAACGGTGTTCCTCAAGGCTCAGTGTTGTCCGTTACACTCTTTCTCGTCGCAATGCAACCAGTCTTTAATGTGGTTCCTAATGGCATACAAATACTTCTTTATGCGAACGACATCATATTGATCGTTGTTGGATGAAAGAATCAGCCCGCCGTAAGCTGCAAATTGCTGTCAACGCTGTTGTTAAATGGGCGAAAAGCATTGGCTTTTCCATTTCCTCCAATAAATCTAGTATCTTCTACGGGAGCCCAAACGCCCGCCGGCCACCCAAGAAAAATATTACATGTGACCGAATAGCAATCCCAAGGAAAAAACAGCTGGACATTTTGGGTGTAACTATAGACCGAACCTTCAGCTCCGATATCTCCGAAGCTCTCCCAAAATCTCTCCCGATCCAAAACATCGAAGATGACATCCAATATAAGCAAGTCTTATTCTGTTGGGTATCAGGTCATGCAGGCATCCAAGGCAACATCAAGGCAGATCGACTAGCTAACGAAGGTAGAAGGAAACAACCTCCAGAAATACCGATCCCAGCCAGAGATGCAATAAAAGAAGTTAAATGGACCATACGACAACGCTGGGACGAGGTTTGGCATTCCTTACGAGACCTTAAACTCTGTGAAATAAAACACTCTACAAATTCATGGATTGACAATAAAATACCATCAGACCAAAGAGTCCTGGCAAGGCTCAGAATCGGACATACAAGACTCACTCACCAATACTTAATAAAAGGATCAGACCTTCCGTATGTGAATGCTGCGGAACTGTCGTCAATGTTCAACATATCCTCCTGGACTGCAGAAAATACCAAGACCAGCGTGAAAAATCTAACGTCGATTCATCCAGCCTTTCAACAATACTTCGTAACAATCCAGAGGACGAATCTAAACTTATCCAGTTTTCCGCGAGCGGTAATGGCCGCCAGCTTGCCTGCGGGTTAGTCTCTGATTTGACGTTTCTGGAGGTCAACTGCACCCACTATTCAAGCATTTTGATCAATGTGGTATATAAGAAGGCTTGAATTCACCGAATCAGCACCTTCTTATATGGAACATTGGTCAAAATGCTCGGAGTGGTGGGTGCAGTTGACCTCCAGAAACGTCAAATCAGAGACTGACCCGCAGACAAGCTGGCGGCCATTACCGCTCGCGGAAAACTGGATAGCGTACCTTAAAGAAACAAATCTCAATACTCAATTGTAATTTTTTCGTTATTTTGCAGACACGAATGCATCTACAATGTGCAAAATGTCGATAATAAAAATAAAAATAATAAACTCAAATGAAAACAAAATATTTATATACAATAAAGACATCAACCAGAAGACTACTAAACGCAAAATAAACATCACTCAAACACTACGGAAGTGGAGACAGGCATTTATTTCACATTTAGACATTTAATTTTTCAAGACGACACAAAACATAAATAACACTTTAACAGGGCCACTAACTGGCCTTGCCACCAAATATATAATTGTGACCTAAAAGTGGTTGGTCACAAATTTTGATAAAAATCTTAGAATTATATTTGGTACCAGAAATTAGTGGAAAATAGAATTAAATTTTTATTGTAAATCAATAGTTACTTGATTGTTTCTAATAGCATAGCTAATAGTTTGACTATTTTGACATGAAACCATACAGATTTCCCAGATGTTGCTTGTTGTCGAACAAATTCGATAAAAGTCGGAAGGTGCAATGGTGCAATGGCTCTATACAGAGCGATATGAAAAGGAATGGGTAAAGACAATTTTTGATTATAAGTAGCAAACGGAATAGCTGTAGAGGATGTACTGACTTTGACGAATGTATTTTGTAATAGCAGGTTTGTTACAAAACAATTCAAATTCATCGAAACTTACGGCACTGCATAACAGCACTTACTTACAAATGCAATAACTGTATATAGGTATACTGCCGTTATACGCATAAATGTCCCATGTATATAGGGAATCCCAGCAAACATGGGACAAATATGCGTATAACGGCAGTATATCCAGTTTTCCGCGAGCGGTAATGGCCGCCAGCTTGCTTGCGGTTCAGTCTCTGATTTGACGTGTCTGGAGGTCAACTGCACCCACCGCTCCGAGCATTCTGACCAATGTAACATATAAGAAGGTGCTGATTCAGTGAATTCAAGCCTTCTTATATACCACATTGATCAAAATGCTCGAATGGTGGGTGCAGTTGACCTCCAGAAATGTCAAATCAGAGACTAACCCGCAGGCAAGCTGGCGGCCATTACCGCTCGTGGAAAACTGGATAGAGTGAAACATCACACTTCAATGCCATAATGTTAACACCTTACCCCGTGGTGTAAGCACTGCTGTGATATATTTATACTGAGTGGTGGTAATAGCGCGCCAATAGCTTTCCGATGGTGAGCTGTGTGATCGATATCGGTACTCACTTTTTGCCGGACTTATCGAAGGCCACGTTCGTCAGCGGAAGAATGTGCGTTTGGAGCGTTTTGAAGAGATAGAATTTGGTTTTAATTGGTTCCTTGAGCTTTTTCTGCAATTTTTCCAAGATTTCCGTTACTTGGGGAAACACTTCCTGTGTTATCAACGGTTCCGTTAAAGAAATTTTCTTTGTTAGGGCTGGGAGGTCGCAACTATTTGAGAGAAAGACATTTTTTCAAGAATTTATTAAAATATTTTTCATGAAGTTGTTTTGTCATACCTTGGTGTTAAATCGAACAAATCAATCATTTTGGTTTCTTCAACATTCCGTTTCCGGTAATTGAGCGCAATGCCTAAGGTTAGTTTGTGTTTAATACTTTAATAGTCTTATGTTTTGGTTAACTCTTGAAGATTTCTACGTACCTGGTGGATAATATCGTAAATAGATTTTTGTGAGCTTCATTTTAAACTGAATTGCTATGAACACTTGATATAATGGAATTCAACAATTTTGGCAAGATTGTAAGCACATCGACTGATCTTGTCGAAGGTTTCACGGTGAATGTGAAGAAATTTTCCCCTTAGTTTGTTAAATCGATAGCAATGGTAATGAATTTCGATGGACTGAACCTACCCAATGATAGTCTGTTATCATGGATATGGTTGCTTTAGAAATGCGATTTCCTTATTTTTTGTTTATGTTTGGAATAAGGACGCCACACCTGTTGAAATGGTTCAATGATTGTAAAAACAGCATCAACATCGCTATATACAAATATCAACAGGTATAGTATATGAGCTCTAGGACGTTTATAAACATATTTCCAAAAGTAGACACAATTATCCAGGTCGATAACAAGTTTTATTTTGATTCTTTTCCGGGAGACTATACTAAAGGTGGGTGGGTTCGATTCCCGGACCGGTTGGGTTGGAAACTTTCCTAACTTTTCTGGGCATAAAAGTATAATAGTATAGCATAAAAGTATAACCTCATGATAAACAAATGCAAAAATTGTAACTAGGATGAGAAACCTCGCAGTTAATAATTGTGGAAATGTTAAAGGAACATGCGCAGTGGGCGATGTAATACAAATAAGATGAGAAAAAAATCTAATATAGGGAGGATGACGGCTTTGTCAGGTGTTGTTCTATTATTCTCAGGGTTTTTTTTTTATAACTGACTAGGCTCAAATTTAGCCTAAACGTTCTTTGCATATCAAAGAATATTGTGGCCAAATTTCATAAAATTTGGTCGACAAAAACCCCCCTGCCCATAATAGAACAAAACCTGCCAAAGCCGTCTTTCCCCTTATCTAAATGTGTTCAAACAATATTATATTTCTCTTAAATGCTATAGTGTGTGTATTTGAAACCGAAGTTGACTAGATTAACTGTGTTTAAAAATATGAAACTGAAACAATCGTAATGGCACTGCAATGCCACTCTATTACTGTCATGTTCTTCCAGCAGTTCATAATATTGATACAGCAATAAATAGGTACCTGAAGCAAATTGCGACCGTCATTTGGTCCAGATCTCATCCCTCCAGTGTAAGCCTATAATAGATGGTGCAAAGGTGGCTCCTAATAGCAGCGGTGGGTGGGAAGTAAGTGACATGCTGTGCCGCCGTATATTTCTCGCGCTGTGCATCACTTGTGGCTCGTGAGAAAACGAACAGCTTTCCATCGCATTGGCGGAGCGGCGTGTTGATGATGATGGCCCTACGTAGGATGTAACGAACTTCGCCTCCTATGGGACTACCATTCGGAACGAAAAGTGGCATTTCTACCTCCTCCTACGTTTGTTTATGGATTACGATCTGCTCGCTGCCAAAACATATCCTTCACGCCTTGGATCGCGATGTCAATCGAAGCGCATCGTGCAGTGAAATGATGTTTGAGCTGCGTCTGCGATGAGGGTGATAATTGTTACAGTCATTAGAGTGGTTCAAAATAAGAGGAAACCCCAATTTCATTCCCCTAGAAGTATTGCTGTATTTCTCGTTATTAGCCAAATTGCCAGCTTAGAAATATGGAGACGCATCGTGGCAGAAAATCGTACTTACTTTGAAATGCGTTATGTTTCCTATAAAAAAACAAAACATCCTTCTTACAAAATGTGTTACGAAGGGTAGGGGAGGTGTCCAAAATTGTCAAATTTTGTATTACGTAATTTGTGAACGACCCCCCAAACTTGTATCGAATTAAGTTCGCCGTCGTTTCAAATAACACAGCACAGGCGTAGGATTGCTGATCCAGAGAGGGCAAGTTCGATTCTCGGTCCGGTCCACGATGTTTTCGGGTGGGAAACATTCTTGACTCCTTGGGCACGGTGTTGCGTTGCGTTGCGTTGTAACGGAGTATTTCGTAGATTGCACACTGATAGCTGTGATGTATATTCTTTAACTTTCTTACCCTTAACTGCTTATGGATTAATATTTGGGATTTATTAGCACCCCAATTGGAGGTCAAAAATGATAAAGCACGAAAACTACCATTGCAGGCCAGGCCCATCTTCTCCGTTACTAGGGAAGGGAAGGAAATGATGATATGACATCTACTTAGTGAGAGGCCAGCGACTCACCGACGCCCTCATAGAGATGTCAAGGAGTTGGATGGTTGGTAGGCAATTTAGTTTTGGAATATCATCATAAGCAAATGATATAAGTTTTTTCAAACGTTGGGAGTGACCATGCTAAGAAATTTATGTCACTCCGTTTTCCTAGATGTTTAACTTCCTGGGATGGGACAAGGTATTAGACTTGCCCTGGCTAATAAGCCTAGGTTTAAGCGCCATTGCTCGCTCTCTGAAACGAGAAGAGAAGAATCATATATGGAAAACCCCTCCCCGCATGTGCTAATGTCAAATTCAAACTAAAAGTATTTATGTCAAGGATTGAGTGTACTTATTGCCCCTCTTTGAAAGAAATTATGGAACTAACCCAATGTTAATCAAAAAAACTCCTCGGATTTGTTAAGGAATGTTTTGAAAATCCTCAAAATTATCCGAATTTTATTTTGTTGCCCCCTCAAAATATTATTTTTTGGCAAAAACATCCGAATAGTTTTTAAATATTTGTATCGGCCTTATTTGTCAATGTTCAGTAATTAAATGTTTATATGAAGTTGAACTATGGAATTGAATATGAATAATGAAGTGAATTGGTTTGATCTCACCGGACTTCTGCATATGTGGCCTTTTGCGTTCCAGGATCTACCCGATCTAAGCGAGTGCAGCGGTACCTTGCTAGAAACGAGAACCTCTTTGACTTGAGCATCGCAGTAAAGCCGCATCACATCAGGCATTAGACTTCTCTCGAACGCTTCATAGTTTGCCCTTAGTGCTTCATAAAGCCGCTGGAGATGATTGCAATGGATGGTCTCGTGATGCAGAACTCCTTTATCCAATATGTTCTCGCGATTCGAGTCCACACCTTGTCACATATATTACAAGTCTTCCTTAGAGATGCAGATTACAAGTACTCCAAAAAGAGTGCGCCGAAGAACAATCAGGCACAATATTTCTACCAATTTTGCGATTCACTTCCAATTTTTGTTCATACCACTGACCATTCACATTTGTAACCGAATTTCAGGAAAAGAAATAATCTTAGAATATAAAACTAATTAGAAACGTAGATACAAATTTGCAAAGAAATGGCGGACCGAAAAAAAACACGTCTGTCTCTTGACTCCTTGGGCACGGTGTATCCATTGTACTTACCACATATGGGAAGAACCCTCAAAACAACCCCAACCACCCCCCTCCCACCGATGCAAAACACCTTTTGGGTATTTCCATAATACTTACCCTGATTTAGATACTCGTAACATAACTAGACCTTAAATTATGTAGGCTAGGCGATAAAAGTGTCAAAATAAGGCAAGGTAAATTGTCCACATTTTGACGAGGCAAAACGCCCTACTCGGACTAACCTACAATGTACTACGCGTCTCCACGCACTTTCCATACCCGAATTATGATTCGCCGACGCGTGGTACATTGTTGCCTAAGAGCTGCCAGCTAAAATAGGGTTTTGCGTCATGAGTCATTCAAAATATCACTACTTTTTGGAAATGGTTATATCTTATCTATATAATAAAAATGAAATGGTCTGTGTTCGTATCCGCATAACTCGAAAACGCCTGGATGGATAATCTTCATTCTTTCAGCAGATACTTTCGTTATAGTTTCCGACGGGTTTATATGATATTTCCTTACTCGAAAATCTCGAGTAAGGTTGAGTAAATCATGAAAAACTAAAATTAAGAATCGTATGGAAACTTCGCATAGGCAATTCATAACCTGCATTTTCGCCTACTATGCAGGACAACGTCTGCCGGGTCAACTAGTTATCAATATTATTGAGATTTCCTACAATTTCAAGATGACGTCTTTGCTAAGCTTAGCATAAACACATATTTATTAACATTATTATTCAAACTGTCGTGAAAGATCTCTGCTATGCTAACGTTCAAGTACGTTGGCAGTTGGACTACACAACATTATGGATGGGTGCCTGTACCACCCGTTGACTGTAAACCCGTGGCACTAACTCACTAAGAAGAAGAGTCTACAACCGCCGGGTATGAGCTGCAAGTGCAGTCCCTGGAGCCTGGGAGAGAGAAACTTAAAAAAAATGTGAATTTCAAGCTGAGCTGAAATCTAGTCAGTGTCAGTCAGTGCAAGCAGAAAATAAAACGCTCGGCAAGTAATTTTTTAAAGCAATATACTAACAATAAAACGCAGAACATAGTTTGGTATTTTCAGTTGGCACATACGTTGATTGTTTATTCTTGTTGGAAATTTACTTGTTGTCTGACGTATTTATTTAATTCAAGAGTTCCCTTCCAGGTTATACAGAAGCACTCACAGCCAACCCGCGGCACATTGTTGCCGGGGTTGCTTAGTGTACACAGCGTCGTAGCAGTCTCTTCTGCAGCAGATGTGGTTGTTCAAAACACCTCTTACGTTGTTGCTTCGACATAATCTGTTGAGCTAGTGTCAGGGTTTGCAGAAATCGCTCTCAATAGATAACGAACAACGATAAAGGAGAGGCAAAAACTGTTTCGAATCATAACAAGCCATGATAACAAATTTATCAAACTTGTATACGAGTGCGAAAAAATAGATTCGGATAGGCAGCCACCACAGAAAATGGTGATTTTCGCTCGTTTCGTGTTAATTACTGCACAGATGTGTAGAACAAGTTGAAATACATCATCAGAGCCAGTGCTCCCCGCATTTGGAGCTTTCTAAAAGAAATTTATCATGGAGTATAGCCTCCCGAATCAGTTCTCTATCATGATAGCTCGCGAAAAAAGTCTCTCGCGGGATGCTACATATCGTATATGTATACAGAGATGATAAGTGAGAGACTTGTTTATTCTCTTTAGGATTCAATCCCTGGCTAGTGTAAAGTGAAAATTTATCAGACCATGTCCTCTATCGATTCAATTTGATACATCCGGAATCGGGTCCGCAATCTTAGGATTAAGTACGTTAGGCATAGCTTTCAGGCAAAGTTATGCATTCTATATGTCATGGCATTCTATATGGCCTCATTGGAGTTTTGCCACTAGCGCTCTGATCACTCTATACCGTTGTAGACGATGGAGGTGTCATCTGCGAGCAGAGACAGATCGCCACCTGGAGGTTCTGGCATGTCGGAGTTGAACAGATTGAAAAGCAGGGGCCCGAGGATACGACTGCAACGATGTTGTGCACATTGGCTCCGCTGATTGAGACCCGGAATTTACTTGCCAACAGATAATTGTTGATGATTTTCACCAGGTAGCTGGGAAGATTGTAGCGTTGTAGTTTGTACACCAGGCCATCATGCCATACATTGTCAAACGCTTCCTCGACATCGAGTAAGGCCATAGCGGATGTTTTAAAGACAAACTTGTTCCGTCTGAGGACGTTAGTAACTCGGGTCAGTTGGTGAACGGTTGATCGACCGCGTCGGAAACCAAACTGTTCCTCGAGCAAGATGTTAAGATTTTCGGCAGACTCAAGTAACCGGTGATGAATAGATTGGATAATCCTGAGAGAAGGCTGATGGGACGGTAGCTTTCGGGGGAGGAAGAAACCTTCCCAGGCTTCCGGATGGGGATGACTTTCGCTGACTTCCAGGACGATGGGAAGTAGCTGAGCCGGAGACACTGATTAAAGATCAGCGAGAGAGTGCGGATCTTACTCGAGAAATCATAATTTTTTAGGTCCACCATTCTGGCCTTGATATTTTTTGTGATTCGATTGCAGCGTGCCTTAAGCTCAAGCAGTCCAGTACGCTGAAATTGCCTGCGAGTGGCATTCCGCCATCGAATCAAATCTCTGGTGAGTGTATCGATGTTTAGGGAGTTGCTTACCGGCCAAGCCGTCCGTACATGTTGCTCTCGGGCCACCGAGATTGCCTCCTCGGTGGAACGTAGCTGCAGATCGATTGCTTCAGGCATTACCGGCTGCGCCTCGTCGACGTTGTTGTCCACGCACCTTTGGAATCCCAGTCGACTCAGTGGTAGTGCCGCCGGAACTGCTGATGCCGATTGATCGAGGAACCCACTTCCGCCACCACCGGATAGTGATCCGAACTGGTAGACGACCGGCTGCGAGACGTGGTCGTTTATGTTGGTTATGTACAGGTCAAGGGTTGCGTGGACACCGGACCGACTCAGCCGAGTGGGGGAATCCGGGCTCAAGATCGTATAGTGGCCTTCCTCCATGTCGTTGCTCCAGATGGTGCCGTTTCGATTGCCGCGACTGTTGTCCCAAGCTTGATGTTTGGCATTTAGATCACCGATAATGATGTACTGGACTTTCCTCCGCGTAAGCTTGACGATATCTCCCCGATAGGGCAGCCGATGATCCATCGCCGGCTTTGGCTTGCGTTGGACAGTACGCCGTGATGAGCGTGATTGTGCCGACGGAAGTGGTCACTTCGACATCGATGGCCTCGGAAGCTTGGCAGCGGGCGACATTTGATGTTATATCGAAGTACGATGGCCACACCACCTCCCCTGGACGGCCGGTCGAGTCGCACGATGCGGAAGTTCGGGATGTGAACGCTCACCTCCGGTTTAAGGTGCGTTTCAGTGATGAACGCCATGTCACAGAGAACAGACATGGAGGCTCGAACAAAATTTCTTGCAAAACATGTGTAAACAAACAAACCGAACCTCAACGCCATCGACGTCGACATTGCAACTCACAAGCTCATTTTGACAACACGATGGGGTTGCACCTGCGGCAGCGCAGATTGCTGCTTCTTACGCTTCTTCCGCGGATTGCCGGGATTGTCGAGTGGATTAGTGGATTTTCCGGATTAAAAAGTATAAACACCTATTTAAACACATTATGCTGTCAGTTTTCAAATTTGTGCTGTGATTTTGTTTTGAATCATTTGTATGGGTTTGTCAGTCCGATTAACGAGAGTAACCTCGATAGTCCGGCCCCCAAGTAGCATACGCAACATCTTCCAATAAGCACCTTGTTTCTATTCAGTTTCATGAAAGGCATTGGGAAAACATCAAATTACGAAAAAGTTGCATCAAGATGTCAAAAACGTTCGAATTGTGATCAATGTTTCATTAATATTGCAATGCAGTACATGTTTGACATTTTGAAATAAACAACTAAAGAATGCTGCACTTTATGTTGCAAACACGAAACAAAATCATTAAGTTGCATATTGTTTACCATGTAACTTCAATGCGTCTTTCAAAATTAAATTGTTTGTTTAAATTAAGTTGCAGATAAGTGAAGTTTGTCTTCATGTTCAATTTAGCATCGTTCAACGTTTTGACAACTCACATTTTTTTTCCTGTGACGGTGCAATTAAGTAACAGAAAACCCGAGTACAAAACTTCATAATCGTATGGTTTTTATGGTGAGTCAACAAGTCAAATCCTTTCAAAGTGTTGAATGGTGCTGTGGTAGAGTGAAGGATTATTAATCACAAGATCCATATATCAAATCCAGTTTTATATTTTTCCGCTGTAGTATTTTGCAACATTATTGCAATTTTACTGCAATCGAAGGATGTTTCCGTAGGCTCCACCTCTTGCGCTTTTTAGATTGCAAGAGAGTTATATTTGATGGCACATTCGCAAAGATCGTTTCTTTCCGAATAGTTGCAAAACAGAGAAATGTTCAGTAGTGAAACAAGTTGTGCTGCTTGGGCCATAGATTTGTCGGATCAGCGGGGGTGTACTGTAGTGGAACGAGAAGAACTGGTTTTATTACTTTTAAGTTTCACACATTGTAAAGTTATTTTTCAGCGTTTAATTTTACAAATAAAAAAACCAGACCGCTATTGATCTGGATGAAATTAGTTTCACAAAGAAACTAAAAACTATTACTTACGCCGAGCATGTCGAAAAAAATGTTTTAGCCTTTCTCGTACAACAAAGTTGTACCGAAAAGCTATCATTTCACTCCAAAAACGTGCTTTTTATAGAAGGCTCAGAGACCAGTGATGTGATATTCCAATCAACTCAGCTCGACGAAATGTGAGCAAATGTGTCTGTTCGTATGTCTGTATGTATATTAGAGTGGCCCAGCCTAGTATGGGAAGAAAAAGAAGTCGTCGGATTCTACGGGGCACCCTTTAGGATTTTGCCTTAAGGTAAGAAAATCATTCTCTGAAAATTTCAGCCTGATCGGTTATTGCATAAGCTGGCGCAATTGATTTGAAGTTAATATGGGGGTTTCAGCCGAAATATATGGGAAAATACACCTCTGTTACTATTTCGTACAGAAAATTGGATGGAAGAGCCCGATTGAGCCCAGATTTGTAGGAAATGAAATTAACATGCCAATGAACAATTCGACATAAAATTCTAGTATTACTAAATAAACTTTAAATCAGTTTTTGGCTGATTTATTTGGAGTTGGGTTGAGCACTTTGAAATTCATTAATTGCCATGAAAACATACGCATGCAATCAAAGGTGCCTGCGATGCGTGATTTCGCGCGCATCGAAACATAAGTAACTGCACGCGCGCCACAACACATATCGCAGCTACCTTCGATTACATGCGCTTGTTTTCAAGGCAATTAATGAATTTCAAAGTGCTCAACCAAACTCCAAATAAATCAGCTAAAAACTGATTTAAAGTTTATTTAATCATAGTAGAATTTTATGTCGAATTGTTCATTGGCATGTTAACTTCATTTCCTGCAAATCTGGGCTCAATCGGGCTCTTCTATACATTTTCCTGTACGAAATAGTAACAGAGGTGTATTTTCCGATATATTTCGGCTGAAACCCCCATATTAACTTCAAATCAATTGCGCCAGCTTATGCAATAACCGATCAGGCTGAAATTTTCAGAGAATGATTTTCTTACCCAAAGGTAAAATCCTGGGGAGTGCCCCGTAGAATCGGACGACTTTTTGTATCCTGGGTCAGTCTAATGTATATGTTTGCTCAATTGACATAAAAAAAACATTAGCCAATTTTTCACATAATAATTGTCAATCAATTCTTTCGTGACAATTTTCAATCGACAGCGAATAAAGCGTAGTTGATACCTTTTGAACTTCATAACAATTGCGCATTCAAAAAATTCCAGATATAAAAATAGTTATGAAATCTAGTGATTAACTGTACACGAGAGACAGGCATAATCTCTACTAGGTTGATTAATCTGGGTTTTTTAACTATTCACTCGCGAAATTTACTAAAAATTAATACTAAAGTTAATTCTAAAAAGTAATATCAAATATCTATTCTCGTCGCCACTGTAAAAACCTTTAAAGTAGATCAATTGAGGCGGATCGAAATAGAAATGAAAAAGACCTGTATACTGGTAACTAGTCACGTGCTTAGATTTATTTCTCCTATTCCTCATCGTGCTATCTCTCTTAACGAACTCCTCAGTTCTCATCGTTTGATCATTACAGCCCCGTTAGGACATTATTGCATCGATAATCTCTGTGATCAACTTACATTTTCTGAACACCGCTCTCTTCATAATTGGTCATCATCGTTTTAATGACGAAGATCAGAGTAGCCCCGTCCACCTTGATATCGACGGGCACTTCATCTACCCCACCATGGTTCTCTCCACCGGTTACCCCCGATCGACAGGCACGTTCCTAAAAAGATCAACAATAGAGATTCTCATCCCTCCTGGCAAACAAAGGAGCTAAGAAAACTGAAATCCACCAAAATAGCTGCTCTTAGGAAATCCTACTTAATTAATCCTACTATGTGATATGACTATGATTTTAAGCGACTCAGTCGTTTATGCTACTCGCAATACCTAAGAAACGTGCAATAGAAGCTTAAAACGCATCCGAAGACTTTTTGGAATTTTGTGAACAAACAACGGAAAGAATCTGGTCTTCCTTCGACAATGACGTTACACGGTGAGGCCGATTCAACTCCTAAGGACATTTGCCGTCTTTTTTCGTTGAAGTTCTCTGACGTTTTCATCGACGAGCAGTTGTCCGACGCCGAAGTTACTCTCGCAGCGAATAACGTCCCACTGTTCTCGACTGCAGCTTCACGGCTCAAGCTTTCATTTAACTCCGGCCCCGATGGTGTCCCCTCTGCATTCCTGAAGAAACATATTTCTAGTTTGCTAACACCTCTGTTTGCTCTGTTTAGGCTATCTCTCGGGTACTTATTCAAAAGGACGTATGTGATTTCGTAAACAAAGATTCAAACGTCGATTAGTCCGATCTGATGGCACTCCCACGCAAACCAACACCATCAACAGGTAGCCGAAGCCTCCCCCTATCTGTCTATGGTTATGGTTTGCGTGGGAGGGCTATCAGATCGGACTAATCGACGTTTGAAACTTTGTTTACAAAATCACATACGTCCTTTTGAATAAGTACCCGAGATCTATCTCCATTGGCCACATTCCTTCATGCTGGAAGACTGCTAACATGTTTCCTGTTCACAAAAAGGGAAATAGACGAGACGTGGATAACTTTAGAGGAATAACGTCTCTGGGCTCCATTTCAAAGCTGTTCGAACTTGTAATCATGGAACCTCTGCTTTCTCACTGCAAACATTATTCGTTCGAAGACCAACATGAGTTTACGATCGGCCGCTCAACCACCTCTAACTTGTTGTGCCTCACTTCATATATTACGGAATGACGGAATGCAAACGGACGTAATATATACCGACTTATCCGCCGCCTTCGACAAGCTGAACCACTCAATCGTTATAGCACAACTCCAAAGGCTTGGAATATGTGGTTCTTTCTTAGAATGGCTCCGTACGTACATGACTGGACGCCGGCTGTTGGTCTCCGTCGGCGAATGCACATCCGACGATTTCCCGGCTTCATCGGTAATACCACAAGGAATAGGACCGCTAGGTTTTCTAGGTTTTCCTAGGACCGCTGATTTTCTTATTATACTTCAATGACGTGAACTTCATAATTAAATGTCCAAGGCTTTCATACGCTGACGATTTGAAGATGTTCCTCCGGATCAACTCGATAAACGATTGTCGCTTTTTGCTGAATCAACTACTATTATTTTCTGGCTGGTGTTCCATCAACCGAATTGTGGTCAACCCGATAAAATGCTCTGTGATTACGTTCTCCCGGAAAAAAGAACCAATTAATTTCGATTATAAGCTACTTGCTCCACGATCGAACGGAGGACGCTGGTGAAAGATTTGGGGGTTATCCTCGACTCCCAACTTACGTACAAGCTGCACATTTCATATGTCTTGGACAAGGCTTCCAGAGCGTTAGGATTTATTTATCGCATTACAAAGGACTTTTCCGATATTTATTGTCTGTAGTCCTTGTACTCCCTGCTGGTACGTTCTATACTGGAACACGGCTCCGCAGTTTGGAACCCGAACTATAACAACGGTTCCGACAGAATCGAGTCGGTGCAACGCCGATTTCTACGTTTCGCACTACGTAAACTTCCATGGAGGGATCCACAACGTCTTCCAAGCTTTGAATCGCGCTGTCAGTTGATACATTTGGTAGAGATGGGCAAAACAGCTCATTGTAGTGAGCGGATCTGATCCGTTCAGCTTATTGAAAAGAGTCAGCTCCTTGGATCAGCTCTTCGGTTCCTTAATGCTACATATAATAAAACATAATTATAGTTCAAAAAGTTGAAAAATTTATGTCATTCATTAATTTATTCATTCATTCATCATTCATCTATTTACCTTTCTTTGAAATTTTTAAAATGTTAAGCTACAGTGAGGTAATAATTTCTATTGAAAAACCGACAATTTTAAACTAATAACATTTATTACGCTTTTTCTGACCGTCTAGTTTTGAAGTCTAGGAGTTCATTTAGAACCATCACATTTATTTCTATACAAAAACATTATTTTCTATTTATAATTTACTATTTATAAGTTACATTTGGTTGATAACGTTTCTCAAATCGATAATTTGAATAATTCAGTGCCTAGTCTCTGATATGTATATGAACCATATAACGTGTCATAAGTTTTCTCTTCATACTGGGTGCAGTATATCAATGCCTTGTTTGCGCGCGCTTCTAACCCTTCTAACCATGCGTAGTTGACATTTTCATACAAGCGAGCCCATTCATCTATATTGGTTCCCGAAATGCGAGAGAAATAAAAACAAGAGAGTAAAAAATACAGCGCACGGTGCTACAAACAAACCGAGTGCACTGCACATGTAGCAGTATGCTGGCGAGAAAACCCGTCGCAAGTAAAAGATACGCTCCGTGCAAGACACAGCTCCCAGTTCGGTTCGTTTGAACCACACGGTTCGCTCGCGACTGATCCGGATCGAGATCCGTGTCGCACGGATCTGAGCTGGTGGCGCAGCTCTCGCTTCCATGTCACAGCAATTTCGAGCTGGACGACGACATGAGCGGAACTGAGAGTTGTACGGATCTTCGGATCTTTTGCTTAGTACGGTTCGTTCGCTACCGCACTACTAGGTACCTTTTGTGCGTCCGTTCGTAGCGCCGAGTATGTGGGTATGGGTTAAGAAATAGGCGGCAAGCTAAATTATTTTTGCTTGTGTGTTTCTTATTCCTCTCTGCAGCAGAAATGATTTCTGTTGCTTGGCTAGATGGTGCTGACGCTAGGCTTGATGGTGCTTGAGGTGCAAATAATAAACGATCAGCACGTGCGCGGTACTGGACTGTAATGCTCATACAAGCTCGCTTGTGTTGTGTACCGCAAGCGTGGTATTTTCGTTTGTGCTGTACAAAATACAACAGCGCGCGTACTCGAGTACGTACGCTCGAGGGAGTTTCTCTAGGCGCGTGTTTGACAATGGCTTCATCAATTTAAAGTGTGCTGCTGCGCTGGGCTTCTTTAGAAAAGATCCATGGCTCATAAGCTCAATGTAAGGAAGCGAATATTTGCAACAGCTCCTGAGCGGAGCGCCCATCTCTAATTTGGAACCGCTGCGACGCAAGGCTGACATCTTGCAAGGCCGAATTGACTGTAGCTCTATCCTGGATCAAATTAGCATCAACGTCCGTCCCAGGGCACTACGAATCGGTGCAATGCTAAAAATACCTTTCAGCCGAACTAACTACAGCATGCATGATGCCATCAGCGGGTTGCAGAGAAACTGCAATCGTGTCTCAGCCTTGTTCGATTTTAACATTCCCCGACAGACGCTGCGCCGCCGTTTCTACCAGTTCTTTTCAACACAGTACCTAGACTACGTGAAGACTGATATGTTTTTGTAAATTGTTCGCCCAGATAGGGTTTCTTACCCCATTCCCGGCCTAACATGCGTACGACTGCATTATTCAATTGATATTTATGACATGAAGCAACTTTTCCTGAATTTTGTGGGCTGTATAATACTGCATTGGGGTTCACTTCTGCTTAAAAATAGCTATTCGTGCTAAATATCGTTCAAGAAAGCTTTTATTTGATTTAAATTAACGAGGTGCAGCACTCATTTCAGGCATAGCGATTTCCATTCGGCATATCACAAAAACCAGTTCCCGGCCTAAGCAAAATTTCACTCAATCTCTCAACATTTCTCTCTTATTCTCTCTCGGGATGGTAGAAAATGCGACGTAAACAAAAATATGCACGTTCCACGACAACAAGATGCCAGATGGTATCATTCATAATCATTTTTATTTGGTTGAGAAGATATATTTACTCATCCATTTTTTTTCCAAATACTTAAAACAATATTTTTTCACCTTTTGAAATCGAGAAAATTATAAATAACATGATAGCGTCAACATATTAAACAGTTTTCCTATCAACGATGAAGGATCATTTTCATTCTCCTGGCCTTTTGGCAGCACGGTGCGGCTAGAAGCTTTTGGGCCGAGGTGATTTTTTGTTCGGTTTAAGAATACATTTTTAAATGTATTCTAATTATGTTTATATAAGTTCTAGTGATACGTTCTAGTGATTAGATTGAAGTGCGTGTGTGGAGCATTATGGTGTGGTGATTAAAAGCTTGAAGCAATGATTGTAACGAGCACTAGGACGATTTTCAGGTAGGTGTTTATTTGATGATACCGTTTTGTAAAAGTGGAAAGAATCACTCCGGCTCAGTGGTGTGGCATCGGAGAGTGAGATTTTGAAATCTACATTTTATTTTCTACAATTGGATCAATTAGGAGTAAAACAAGTGATTGAAAGATATTGAATATTGTGAAAAATAAATGGGAGACTTTTTAAAATTATCAATCATAAACCTACGGCTTCCAAACAGTATAAATCATTAGTTTTCTGTGTAGTGAGCCGGGAACCGGGTCCATAGGCCCAAGTAGTGATTTACCCTAGTTTTTTTTTATCACACCTGTTGTCTGTTGTCTGTTGAGGACAAATTAGTCTGTTGAGGTAGCAACAATAAATAAATAAATGGTAACCTTTTAGCTTCTTCTAGCGAGAGGATCTCCCTCATTGCTAACCACTTCTGTCTCACTACTGATTGTTGGTATGATTTTTTGTGACGCCATTTGAATCCCACGAGCCACACGAGAAAAGAAGTCCGCCACGTCAGAGCTCCACAAAACATGCCTGGAAATTACCAATATCCTGAAAACTAAACTATGCACACCCTAACGAAAGTTCAATACAGGGTCAACATTCGCTTCAGGTGGAAACAGTACTCAAGTGCCTATAAAAATCATTCGTTTAAATCAAGCCAGAACAGAATAATGATTTATGCTACCCAACCTACTTCCTGGGCAACCTACATAAATTCAATTTTCAACAAATATCTTCTATCTACCTATTATAGACCCTTCTTATCCCTTCTATGATGGTATATGCCAACAAAGGACAATCAGGGATTAATAAACTTACGTGATGCATAACAAGAATAAATAAAATTGGCTTTCTGAACATAAAGCCTCTTACAAATAGCTTTTTGTCGAAAATCCTCGTGTAAAAATATAACACCAAGGTAGGCACGTACGGGACGTGCTCCACCCTCATCCAATTCGATACCTATTGGATCTCGTGCTGGAGAAGGGTCATTTTGGCGCTGACAATTGGGCATTTGGGTATCTAAGTTTATTATGAATTATGCACAATGTGTGCGTTATCATTTGTTGGTTGTTGTAACACTTTGTTATAACACTTTGTTATAACACAGACATGCTATTTATTTGTACTGAAACTACATTTTAATAGTAGTTCAACAAATGTACGCTGTTGGTTTTCAATTGCAACTTGCGCTGTCACGAGGTGTCGTCCGTCGGATCAAGAGTTCAAGCAAACCATCTGTGTCACCCACTTCACCCAGACGTGACATTACGTTGACTGGAAATCCACGGGCCGTCATCACGCGAGTGTGGGTGTTTGTCCACCGAATCCTGCAGTAATACACCCGTCCCTCCCGATGTGAGTGGGGTGTTAAACAAAACATACAACACGTGGTTAAAATCACATAATATACCGGTGGCTGGATGGATGGATAGATGAAATGGATGGATGCATAAAAGTACGTTGATCCAATGAATATATTTTCCAGCTTTCTGGGTAGAGGGGTTTGTACGCTGTACGGACCGATTTGTCCATCATCATGCACCGGGTGTCGGATGTAGTGTGTTACGTGGACGCAATTTCCATGACATTATACCACCTAGAACATAGAACTTTGTATCAGGCCAGGGTGCAGTAGATTTTTTTGCTTGTCAACATGTGAAGCAGATATATGTGTAATAAAAGGGGTTGCACGGGTCACTAAAATATTGTACAACAGCGATTAACGGAATGTTGGCAGGGAATTATGATGGATTGAGCGAGTTTTTTTTATTCTAACATAGATACTCAAAAGCTGTGTGCCATTGTGGGAATAGCTGATGATTGAATTGAAATTTCGTTTTATGATACTCGTCTCGATGTGTGATAATTACCAACATCATAAATAAAGGCCTTGTTGTATGCTCGTTCATCGACCAGTGCTTATTGGAAACAATCAATCGATTTGAAACAGTCCATTGCGAAAAAACTTATGATTTATTCACTAATCAAAGTACACACGAGACTTGTTATAATTGCATTCTCAGTCGGAAAGCAGAATCTGTTCGATGGTGGCTGTCTAATGAATAAAAGAATGCTATAGGATAGCGCAATGTGTGAAACGACGGCCGACAATAACGATGAAATGAGGTTTCTGCCGCCAAGCTGGAACTGATGATGCACTTTTTGCTCGAAGCAGCTACAGAGTCTGTCATCAGTAAAACTAGTGGTGGCATATGCCGATAGAGGTACCGTAATTTTGGGGTAAATCATCTACCTCTGAACAATTATTTCGTTTAGATTAGGTAAGTGAATTAGGCAAGTGACTGGAATTGAACCCAAACTGAAGGTCTAACATCTCTTTGTTCAACTCACTTGAACAAAAATAAAGTTATCCTTCCGGGACTCACTCATCCTAAATCACTTACGCAGTCTCACCTTCGTTGTGTACGACAGGCGTGCTTTTTTCGCTAGTGTTGTACTTTTAAATACAGAAAAGATTGATTGTGATTCACGATGTGTTCCAATCTTATCTTATCACATTTACAATAAAAAGGGTATACTTCACTTTTTGTCTAAAAGCGTTTTAAAAAAATATCTCTTACCATACAATCTAATGGCAATGTATGTTTGTTCATCAGTTACGAAGCT
This sequence comes from Armigeres subalbatus, assembly GCF_024139115.2. Taxonomy (NCBI): domain Eukaryota; kingdom Metazoa; phylum Arthropoda; class Insecta; order Diptera; family Culicidae; genus Armigeres; species Armigeres subalbatus. The sequence goes on from NC_085140.1 coordinate 254,086,942, forward strand.
CTCAACACTGAATTAATGCAACAAAAAGTGATCAAATTTATCCACACTGTTCTATTTACCACCGGGTTACGGTACCTACCCAGTGCAACCCGTGGGAGATTTTCTGGCTGCACCAAAAAGCTTCTAAATTTATTTGGAGCGTTAATTAAAATTAAATACAATTAAGTATGCAAAAGTTGTGCCTGTGCTGGGTGAAATGCCTCAATGTTGGAAATACGTATCCTGTTGTTAGGACGATATTTTATGCCTCTCTTGTTTGTGCGGAACAATGAGGGTCAGACTTTTCAAATGGAATAGTTATGCATTTGTCACTCTAAGGGACGAACCAAAACTGAAGATGCTTTGAAAACAATTTGATAATTTAAATATTAGTTCTAATCATTTTGTTTTTAAAGTTAAAAAATAGTACTTCAATCAGTGACTTTTTATTTAGGCCGATACAAATATTAAATTTATTTTATGTCCAACAGCTCTTGGAATGTACGAACGAAACGAAAAAAAATGTATTGCGAGAGTTCGGCTGGTATCTGGTGCTGGGAATTTGGTTTCATCAGTACCCGCTAAGCTGCGGAGGACGACGAAGGTCCTTCGTAGCTTAGTAGGGAATGCACCTGTCTAGCGTACTGGGGTCGTGAGATCAAAGCCCACCGAAGGGGCGGTTACCCTCCAATACCTTTTCCGAACTAAATCTATCACATGTTGTACATATGCATAGGCAGCAGGGACTATGTCCAAGGGCTTGACGATCCCTCCCCAGGCCATCTGCGAGTTGTGGGGCTTGCCTAGGATGTGGTGGGGTTTGACAGTGGGCCCTGTTAAACCTCTATAAAAAGCTGCATGTATCCGCAAGTAGGCCCCACCAAAGCGACCGTGTGCCGCTCAAAGCGCACAAGCCCAAGTCCTGGTGTTAGGTGGGACGCTAAACAGCCCTGACACGACGGCCCTCCGACGAGACAGGAGGTTTGCGCAGGCCCAATAAGCCGCCTAGAAAACCAATCATTACGAACAATATAAGAGATAATGCGACTCGATATAATCGGCAAAGCCCTGGGCGACGAATACAGGATCACGATTGGAAGCTTGGAACATGGAATTGCAAGTCGCTAGGTTTCGCAGGTTGCGACAGGATGATCTACGATGAATTACATCCCCGCAACTTCGACGTCGTGGCGCTGCAGGAGATTTGCTGGACAGGACAGAAAGTGTGGAAAAGCGGGCATCGAGCGGCTACCTTCTACCAAAGCTGTGGCACCACCAACGAGCTGGGAACCGGCTTCATAGTGCTGGGTAAGATGCGCCAACGCGTGATTGGGTGGCAGCCAATCAACGCAAGGATGTGCAAGCTGAGGATTAAAGGCCGTTTCTTCAACTATAGCATCATCAACGCGCACTGCCCACACGAAGGGAGACCCGACGACGAGAAAGAAGCGTTCTACGCACAGCTGGAGCAGACATACGATGGATGCCCACTGCGGGACGTTAAAATCGTCATCGGTGACATGAACGCACAGGTAGGAAGGGAGGAAATGTATAGACCGGTCATCGGACCGGATAGTCTGCACACCGTATCGAATGACAACGGCCAACGATGCATAAACTTCGCAGCCTCCCGCGGAATGGTAGTCCGAAGCACCTTCTTTCCCCGCAAAAATATCCACAAAGCCACATGGAAATCACCTAACCAAGAAACGGAAAACCAAATCGACCACGTTCTAATCGACGGTAAATTCTTCTCCGACATCACGAACGTCCGCACTTACCGCAGTGCGAATATTGAATCCGACCACTACCTCGTTGCAGTATGCCTGCGCTCAAAACTCTCGACGGTGTACAACACGCGTCGAAGTCGGACGCCGCGGCTTAATATCGGGCGGCTACGAGACGGTAGACTAGCCCAAGAATACGCGCAGCAGCTGGAAGTGGCACTCCCAACGGAAGAGCAGCTAGGCGTAGCGTCTCTTGAAAATGGCTGGAGAGATAATAGATCCGTTATTGGTAGCTCCGCAACCGCTACACTTGGCACGATGCCCCCGGATCAGAGAAACGACTGGTATGACGGCGAATGTGAGCAGTTAGTGGAAGAGAAGAATGCAGCATGGGCGAGATTGCTGCAACACCGCACGAGGGCGAACGAGGCACGATATAAACAGGCGCGGAACAGACAAAACTCGATTTTCCGGAGGAAAAGCGCCAGCAGGAAGATCGAGACCGTGAAGAAACGGAGCAACTGTACCGCGCTAATAACACACGAAAGTTCTATGAGAAGTTAAACCGTTCACGTAAGGGCCACGTGCCACAGCCTGATATGTGTAAGGACATAAACGGGAACCTTCTTGCGAACGAGCGTGAGGTGATCCAAAGGTGGCGGCAGCACTACGAAGAACACCTGAATGGCGATGTGGCAGACGAAGATGGCGGTATGGTGATGGACCTGGGAGAACGCGCGCAGGACATAATCTTCCCGGCTCCGGATCTCCAGGAAATCCAGGAAGAGATTGGCCGGCTGAAGAACAACAAAGCCCCTGGGGTTGACCAACTACCAGGAGAGCTATTCAAACACGGTGGTGAGGCACTGGCTAGAGCGCTGCACTGGGTCATTACCAAGATTTGGGAGGAGGAAGTTTTGCCGCAGGAGTGGATGGAAGGTGTCGTGTGTCCCATCTACAAAAGGGCGATAAGCTGGATTGTAGCAACTACCGCGCAATCACATTGCTGAACGCCGCCTACTCTCCCAAATTTTATTCCGTCGACTAGCACCAACTGCAAGGGAGTTCGTGGGGCAGTACCAGGCGGGTTTTATGGGCGAACATTCCACCTCGGACCAGGTGTTCGCCATTCGCCAAGTACTGCCTAAATGCCGCGAATACAACACATCATCTATTCATCGACTTCAAAGCCGCATATGATACAATCGATCGGAACCAGCTATGGCAGCTAATGCACGAACACGGTTTTCCGGATAAACTGATACGGTTGATCAAGGCGACGATGGATCGGGTGATGTGCGTAGTTCGAGTTTCAGGGGCATTCTCGAGTCCCTTCGAAACCCGCAGAGGGTTACGGCAAGGTGATGGTCTTTCGTGTCTGCTATTCAACATCGCTTTGGAAGGGTAATACGAAGAGCAGGGATTAACACGAGTGGTACAATTTTCAATAAGTCCGTCCAGCTATTTGGTTTCGCCGACGACATAGATATTATGGCACGTAACTTTGAGAAGATGGAGGAAGCCTACATCAGACTGAAGAGGGAAGCTAAGCGGATCGGACTAGTCATCAACACGTCGAAGACGAAGTACATGATAGGAAGAGGTTCAAGAGAAGACAATGTGAGCCACCCACCGCGAGTTTGCATCGGTGGTGACGAAATCGAGGTGGTAGAAGAATTTGTGTACTTGGGCTCACTGGTGACTGCCGAAAATGACACCAGCAGAGAAATTCGGAGACGCATAGTGGCTGGAAATCGTACGTTCTTTGGACTCCGCAAGACGCTCCGATCTAATAGAGTTCGCCGCCGTACCAAACTGACAATCTACAAAACGCTCATTAGACCGGTAGTCCTCTACGGACACGAGACCTGGACGATGCTCGTGGAGGACCAACGCGCACTTGGAGTTTTCGAAAGGAAAGTGCTGCGTACCATCTATGGTGGGGTGCAGATGGCGGACGGTACGTGGAGGAGGCGAATGAACCACGAATTGCATCAGCTGTTGGGAGAACCATCCATCGTTCACACCGCGAAAATCGGACGACTGCGATGGGCCGGGCACGTAGCCAGAATGTCGGACAGTAACCCGGTGAAAATGGTTCTCGACAACGATCCGACGGGCACAAGAAGGCGAGGTGCGCAGCGGGCAAGGTGGATCGATCAGGTGGAAGATGACTTGCGGACCCTCCGTAGACTGCGTGGTTGGCGACGTGTAGCCATGGACCGAGCCGAATGGAGGAGACTCTTATATACCGCACAGGCCACTTCGGCCTTAGTCTGAATAAAAAAAAAAAAAAAAAAAAAAAAAACATATGCATAATCGAGTTTCAGACATAGTAATAAATTTCCACTCCGGGTGGCTTAATACCCGGCATATAGGCAATTAACTTTGAATGTACCGAAAAAAAAGGCCAAAATGCAATTATTTCATGGAAAATTTTAAATTTTAATGCAAAATGATTGCAAAGAATGTTAAAAACCCAAATTTATCCCCAAGTGGTGATTACACCCAGTTCTTTTTTTACATTGGTGGGTTTTAGTTGATTACGACCTTTAGCGTTAATGGACCCACATATGAGTTAACCCTATAAAAAATTTCACAAAAAAATCTAAGAAAATTCAGGTGGTATTTGAAAAGCTGTGAAAAATCAGGTTAGCCGGGAAATTAAAGAATACCAACCGTGTAAAAAAAATATTAGGTGTATGCCTTTCTCGATTCAATATGTTGAATTCGAATTAATGTTTGTAAATGCTGTGCTAATTGCCTACATCTTGGCGGTTCAAATATTTGATGCAACTCTACCACGGTGCTTAAAAATTACTCAATCATTAAGTAATTTTTAAGCAATTATTATGAGAGTCGTGGGTTGCGCCTCGGCTAAAATGATAAATGATTCAATGTGTGAATGTAAACAGTGTTTTTGCTGTTTGAAAAATAGAAATATAACGCAAACTGCTTGATTTATTGAAAAACAAAAACAATAGTGTCCAACTAGGAAATCTGCTCCGTCGAATGAAACCAGTTGCACTCGAATCGGCCAAGTCCTTCTATATGAAACACCTTTGACAAAAAAAATATTCATGGGCTACACACATACACACACACAGACAGACATGTGCTCAGTTTTTCGAGCTGAGTCGATTGGTATATAACACTATGGGTCTCCGAGCCTCCTATCAAAATTTGATTATTGGAGTGAAATTATAGCCTTCTGGTACAACTTTGTTGTACGAGAAAGGCAAAAAGCAAAGAATATGAATATTTGCAACATATTTATCCAGTAGTGAATTTAGCACAAACTTTATATAATTAAAAAAATACTAGAACTTATTTTGTAGCAATTCCTGTTTTTCTTTTTAGAAAATGGCTGGTTCTGTTGATGAACCCTAAACTGTTTAATCCATAACTGGTCTTATCCATAATCCATAACACCAAAGTACTGCTAGAATTATAAGCTTTTGTTTATGTCAAGTATGAAGCTCAAACTGGTTGAATCAATAGGGCAATGGTCAGATGTACTTCTGAAATCACAGATGTGTTGTTTGAACATGGCTGTTTCATCACGCTCTTGCATAGGCTCGGCATTGCAGACTTCTCGGAATACACGGAATAGGTGACGTCTGAAGTAGAATCGGTGAAGCACGCCATATCTGCATCCCCACGATCCCAAAATTATTGGAATACCATGCTACTTGTTAGCGGCATAGATACGACCTCAGACAATCCTGTAGAGAGGAAGCAATGGACGCTAAACTCACCCATACAACAAACATGCGCGGATGAGCTGCGGAGGTTTGTGTATAGTCGTAAAGAGGTCATTTTGGCTCATGGACGGCGATTGCTGCCTGGGCGCTTCCCGACCATCACACGACCTGAGATGTATTTTCAGGCGTCTGGTACCAGATTTTCGTTTACCTTACTCCAAGCAAAAGAACGATACACTGAAAATAACCTTGCAGTTTGAGAGTTACAGTTCCAATTGATTTATGAAAAATAAAACATTTTTCCAAATAATATCAAAATAAATCTTTATTGCTTTGTAAAAATAGTTAATCAAAGTTACACAATACATAGGCTATATTTCTCATTGGTTTCCTTCGCAGCCCCATCTACATGTGGTGTTTATAAACTGGGATCCAATCGTCACACACTCACTCTTGTGTTTTGAGCACTTTTTGGGGGATATAGGGCCGACGTAAAAGATCTCCATCCTGGACCCTGACCCCTATCAACTTCATTTATTTCTCTGTTAGGATTTGGTCGCCCCTGCTGCGATGTCCTGCCGGATTTCAGCGCTTGCTTGTAGATTTCGTCTCCGCTCTTCCGTGGTGTATGACAGGCCTACGTCGCACTGTTGAGTGCTGTCATCGGATTTCGATGGCATCGTCGATGAGACTCAACATTCAGAATCCAGTTGTGAGGCCACCAGGTCCGAGCTGTGAAACGTTAGCAACGTTAGGTTGATGAATATTTGAAAATCTATGAGATCTCTGCTAATACGCAACAAGTATCATTGGCGTATAACATCACATATTTCACGTTAGAGTTGAGTGTTTGTGGTTTGGTGCATTGCACAGACCGCCGCCCAACGTTGACTGGCTTTGGCTTTTGACCTTCTCCACTGTTTGCCCGGCTACCGTGAAGTTGGAGTTAATCACATCCAATGATTCGGTGTTGTTGATCTTGATAAGGGGAGGGTTCAAAAATGTCATTCAGTTTACTCCACTGTTGCGTTAGTACTGCAGTATTGTCATCTGGGTCGATGTAGTGCTGGACTCTGGATTTTGTTTAGACCTCCCTTGCTTCTAGGGACGCCCCTAAGTTTTGCGTGATTCAGATGTTCGAAGGCTTTTCCGTGGTCAATCAGTACCAAATGGAGGTACTGTTGAAATTCATCAACCTGCTCCAGGATGATGCATAGCATGACAGTATGATTCTTACATGATCATTCGGGCGGAATATAGCCTGCTGCCGTCGAAGAATTGTCATCCTTTCCCTATATCTGAATTAGGATAAGTCATCAAAACTTGAAGAAGTTGTTCTAAGTGGTCGAACCAACGTTCCAGCTGATCAGTTGGACCGACATGTCACGTCTTTCTCTTGTACCCACGGATTTGTCCTTGCTCCAAACAGGCGTCGTGAAATATCGTAGAGGAGGCGATTATTGCCGGTTGTTGCGGCTTTCCTCCCATCGTCGACTTGCGTCTGCTTCTCCCGTCTGCAGCCAACAGCGTTTGACTCACTTCTCCAGAGCCGCTTTTAGTTGTCAGGACTAGTATTTGGCTTCTCTGTAAATGGATCACTTGAAATGGAGACGGTGCCTTCTTGAGTCCGTAATAAACGCAGCGATGACATCGCGTTTGACTATCATCTTTTAATTGGCAAGATCCTACCACGCGTTTCCAGAATTCGGGAGAATTAACTTGGGTGTCGATTCACCATAGACCGACTAGAAGACCCAGCTGTGAAAAGATCGTTCGTTGAAGAATATGGAACTTAGTTAGTGGATGTTTTGGAAAGTGGCAGCGTAGAATAGAAAAGGGCGGCGATGAATACTTTTAACGAAACCGGCAAGGTCAACTTTGATGAGCTGCGCACTCAGCGAATAGAATGCATTACAGATGTAACCCCACAGGAGATTTTCTGCGAATTTTAAGTCACACTTGTTCCAACCTATATAGTGCAAGCTCATCACTGTTTTATTAAAAACCATTGAATTAATTATTCCATATGTTCTTATCATTTTTATTCATATAGACTAATTTAAACTGCAGTTGCCCATTGTTGAAATGTTTTCCAAGAAATCCAGGAAAACTGTTTGTAAACAAAAGGGCATGAATTATTTTGATTTCTTCGTCATTATCCGTATTTGAAACAGAATATTGAAAGCAGAATAGAATCAAGTGTGCAGCGATTTTTAATTCAAACTATCTGAATTATTGTAAAAAGCACAAAAATTTTGGGAACATCATACGATACTCAGTGCTTTGCGAGTTTCGGACGTTTGAAGCCAAACGATTAAATCCAGGTTGAATAGATTAATATTAGGGGTAATTTAAATTTTGAGAAAAACAGTAAAAAAAATTAAATAAATTTTATAATTCGCAAATTTATTAATTTATTCCATAACTTAACTGTTACTTTACGATGCGTATTTTCGCATTAACCTTCCGCAACTCGCTTCAACTTTCATAACACGAGAACTCGCGTGTTGTAAAAAGTACAACAGTCCTAAAATCCGTTATAATAAAGCTAATTCAAATGATATCAACGTGATTTTTTCGGGAAAATAATAAAGGGGATATATTCTCTCATTGGGGACATTTTTTAAGTCCAATGGATCTTCTGCTGGTCCTCCGGAAGATCCGGAACCAACGGAACACCGGTGAAAATAGTCCATCTTTACAATAAATGACGCAATGTTTCTTATAAGAATTCTAAAAACTTGGAAAAAAATCTATAATCCCATGCGGCCCTAAGAGTCAAGAAAAAAAAAAGATTTAAAATTCTCCCACTGAGCGGCGCTAGTGTACATGAAAATATCAGTTTGGTTCGATGTCTCGAGATCTATGGGATTTAGGAAGTTTCCGTCTTCTACAAAGTTGTTCAAGGATTGGAAACCAATATGTTGAGAAACTGTCAAGTTCATAATTCAGCCGTAAGGCGGCGCTAGTGTATATGAGTTATTAGTTTGGTTAGATATCTCGGGATCTGTGGGAATTAGAAAGTTGTCGTCTTATACAAAGTTGTTCGAGGATTGGAATCCAATATGTTGAGAAGCTAATTAGTTTGAAATTCATCCGCAATGTGGCGCTACTGTATATGAGAGATCAGTTTGGTTTGATATCTCAGGATCTATTGGTTTTGGAAAGTTGTCATTCTCTATAAAGTTGTTCGAGCATTGGAAACCCATATGTTGAGAAACTGTTTAGTTCTGAATTGAGCCGTAAGGCGGCGCTAGTGTATATGAGAAATCAGTATAGTTCGATATCTTGGGATCTATGGTATTTAGTAAATTGCCGTTTTCTACAATGTTGTTCGAGTACAAACAACCAATATGTTGAGAAACTAAACAATTTATAATTCTTCCACAAGGAGGCGTTACTGTATATGAGAGATCAGTTCTTCGATATCTCGGGATCTCGGGATCAGCAAACATGTTTTTTGCCGAGATTTCTGTCAAAATAGCTGAAAATCAGCAAATATTTTGCCGAAAATCAGCTAACAAACGTAATTTTTGTTGAAATATCAGTTTTTTGTTTTGCTGGCGCACGGCTGTGCGGATATTTGCCGAGCTGCAGAAATGAAAACTAAGTGACTAGTTCGATATTTCGGGATCTGTGAAACTTAGAAAATTGCCTTCTTCAACAAAATTGTTCGAGGACTGGAAACCAATATGTTGAAAAACAGAATAATTTAAAATTCATCCGCAAGGAGGTGCTACTCCATATGAGATATCAGTTCTTCGATATCTTGGGATCTGGGGGATTTAGAAAATTGCCGTTTTCTACAAAGTTGTTCGGGGATTGGAATGTTGAATGTTGAAATATTGTGAAGTTTAAAATTCATCCGTAGATTAGTGATAGTACATGTGAGACCACCAGTTTGATTATACAACCCCGGATCTGTGATATGAGAGAGTGGCCGTCTTCTTCACAGCTGCTCGAGGATGAAACCCATTATTCTGAAAAACTGTTTAGTTTGGATTACATCCGCTGGGTGGTGATGCTGCGAAATGGTGAGTTGACATCCGGGAAGGGGCGCCTAACATAGCTCTGGTCCTCACAAGTTCCAATACTCGCGCTTCAACGGGTCTTCCGATGACAATTGACCGCCAGCTAAGGGTTGCGTACTTAGCTGGTAGTGCAGCCTGGGCACTGTTGTCCTTCTGACATCAGCTAGAGTGAGAGGGTGCGTACTATGGGGTCTGCCTAGGATGTGGTGGGGTTCGACAGTGGGCTCTGTTGAACTTCTATAAAAAGCTGCATGTGTCCCCAAGCAGGCCCTATCAAAGCGACCGTGTGCCGCTCAAAGCGCACTAGCCTAGTCCTGGGTGGGACTTTAAACAAATTTGACCCGACTGATCGAGCGTCTGTCCACCAAGGAGGTGCGGCTCCAACAGCGTCTGTTCTGGCATCCAGCGGCTGAGTATGAAATGCTATTCCCCGGAAGCTATACCTAAGATGGCAGACCCATCCCGGTGGGAATATAGGGAACCTTGGGCCAACAACCTACTGTTCCCGAAACATCAATTTGTTCGAGAATCCGATAATGAAAGAATACGGACAGATTTTACGACGACGACTGTTAGCGCGAAACAACGGACACGAATAGGAACATGGAACGTTTTAACCCTAGCCCAGCAGGGTAAATTGGCACAACTTGCCAATGAGGCACGCTGCATGAAGCTTGAGATCCTGGGACTGAGTGAAGTCCGTTGGCCAAACTTTGGAGAACACAGAACGCCGTCGGGACAAGTTCTGCTATACTCTGGTTTACGAGGTGAACACGCTCCCCGGCATCGCGGAGTTGGCTTCCTACTAAGCGCTCAGGCACACTCTGCGCTTATGAAGTGGGAACCTATAAGTGAAAGGATAATCGTTGCCAGATTTAGAACACGGGTCCGAAACCTTACTATAATCCAATGTTATGCGCCAACCGATGCTGCCGATCTGCAAGACAAAGAGAACTTCTACAGTCAACTCAATGCCGTCGTAGATAGAATTCCGAAGGGTGATATCAAGATCTGTTTGGGCGACTTCAATGCGAAAATCGGATCCGACAACTCGAACCATGAGCGCATTATGGGACGCCATGGTCTCGGAGAAATGAGCGAAAACCGGAGAGCTGTTCGCTGAATTTTGTGGTAATAACGACATGGTGATCGGGGGATCGCTCTTCCCTCATCGACCGGTTCACAAGGTCACGTGGGTCTCCCGTGACGGCTTTACAGAAAATCAAATCGACCACATCTGCATCAGCCAAAAATGGAAACGGAGCCTTCTTGATGTACGGAAAAAACGTAGTGCCGATATCGCGTCTGATCATCACCTCCTCATCGGCGAAATACGCCTGCGCATTGCGCGGATTCGTCGGCAGGAGGAAAGAGTTGGACGACGATGCAACACACGCCGACTGGAAGATGCCACGGTGAAACGGTCCTTCGTTGAAGAACTGGAGACGCGTGCTGCAGATATTCCGGAAGGTGGCAGCGTGGAAGACCAATGGACCGCCATCAAGAATGCCTTCATCGCCACCAGCGAGAACAATCTGGGCGAACTACGCACCCAGAGAAAACAATGGATCACCGATGAGACCTGGAGGAAGATAGAGGAGCGAAGAGAAGCCAAAGCCGCGATAGAGCGATCGAAAACCAGAGGAGCCAAAGTCTTAGCCCGTCAACGATACACGGCTCTGGAGAAGGAAGTAAAACGCTCATATCGACGGGACAAGCGAGCGTGGGCAGACTCTCTGGCCGACGAAGGAAAGAGAGCCGCCGCAACCGGGGACATTCGCCTCCTCTACGATATCTCACGACGCTTAAGCGGGGCGAAGATGAATGCAACGATGCCTGTGAAAGACGCGAATGATCAGTTATTGACCGACCCAACTGACCAGCTGAAACGCTGGTTCGAGCACTTCGAACAACTTTTTCAAGTGCCAACCAGGCCATCACCACCTCGGCATGATCTGCCTAGGATCCGACGTATAACACGTGTCAATACCGAAGCTCCATCACTGCTAGAGATTCAAACAGCCATCCAAAGCATGAAATCGAATAAAGCCCCAGGGGTCGACCGCAAATCAGCCGAGATGCTCTAAGCTGACCCCATGACATCCGCTCAACTACTGCATCGTTTATTTCGTAATATCTGGGACTTTCCCGGTCGACTGGATGCAAGGTATCTTAGTGAAGGTGCCCAAAAAGGGTGACCTGACTGTATGCGATAACTGGCGAGGCATGATGTTGCTGTGTACCGTTCTCAAAGTTCTGTGCAAAATTATCCTAGCCCGGATTCAGGAGAAGATCGATGCGTCTCTCCGGCGGCAGCAATCCGGATTCCGTGCCGGAAGATCCTGTGTGGACCATATTGTCACGCTCCGCATCATTTTGGAGCAGGTCAACGAATTCCAAGGGACTCTTGGACTCTTACTTGGTATTCATTGACTACGAAAAAGCTTTCGACCGTCTCAATCACGAGAATATGTGGGGCGCAAGGGCTGCCTTTGCGAGTTTAAGAAATATCTGGAAAAACAGGCAGATAAGTGAACGCACCAAAATACGAATTTTCAACTCTAACGTGAAATCTGTGCTGTTATACGCTAGCGAAACATGGTGTGTATCAGTGGTGAACACTCAACGGCTGCAGGTGTTCATTAACAGATGCCTGCGGTATATAATTCGGGCCTGGTGGGTTCACAACTGGATCTCAAACAACGAGCTCCATCGTCGTTGTCACCAGAGGCCGATAACAACAGAAATTCGGGATCGGAAGTGGGGCTGGGTCGGCCACACTCTACGTAGGGGCGGAAACGAAATCTGTAAGCAAGCATTAGACTGGAACCCAGCGGGACATCGCAGCAGAGGCAGACCCAGAGGCTCATGGCGGCGAAGCCTCAATAAAGAAATAAAAGAAGTCGACCGAAATCTAACCTGGCAACAGGTTAAAGCGATAGCCGGGCATCGCTCAGGATGGAGATCTTTCAAGTCGGCCCTTTGCACCACCGGAGGTGTACAGGATCCATAAGTAAGTAAGTAAAGGTGGTGATATATGGATCAACCAGTTTTGTTAGATGTCGCAGGATATTTAAAAGTGCCGTCATTTACAGTTATTTGGGATTTGAAAACCAATGTGTTCAGAAAAGTGTGTCATATAACTACCGTTTCTGCCTCATACACAGGATGCCTTTGGTTCGATCTCAGACCCATTTCATTCGCCTACTTTGTATCTTTTTGTATACTTCTCATGTTACAGCAATCGCTAGAACAGGAAATGGATTTCCGTAGCGTTTCCATTTCAATCCTGTACCTTCAACTTGACTAGTCTAACAGTAACTGTTAGTATTGGAAATGCAGGAAAAACTTATTTCTTACATCCAATTAGAATTCCGTATTTTGCGTTCCTATCACATCCCAACAAAGTTTTTTAGCTGAAATAGCTTCTTTTTGGCCAAATAAGACCAATATCTCTCGATTTTCTAATGTGGTTATTATCATCAATGATTACTATTTAGGTATTATTATGAAAGAATTCATTTTTCATTTGTTTGCGTAGTACATATATTTTTGGGCTATTATTATACTTTTGGCGAAGGTGGAAAAGCATTGACTAATTTCCTGGTCATTATCAGAAATGGTTTAGAAGAAAATCGTTGGTCTAGGACGAACTTCACAAAATGACCATTTTTACGGACGTTCCGGGTTTTCCGAAAGGCCGCCTGGTGGCCACCTGCGGTCATAGCAGTTTGAGAAATGTATTTTAGCTTATACATGCCCATCATAAATGGTTTAGAAAAAATTGCGCTGCTCTCTGATGAACTTTCCAGAATGGCCATTTTTACGGACGTTCCGGATTTTCCGGAAGGCCGCCTGGTGACCACCTGGGGTCATAGCATTGTGAGAAATGGTTTAGAAAAATTGTGCTGCTCTAGGACGGACTTCACAAAATGACCATTTTTACGGATGTTCCGGATTTTCCGGAAGGCCCTGGTGGCCACCTACGGTTATAGTAGAGCAAGAACTGTGGAATATCTCCAAAATCACCATCAGAAATGGTTTAGAAAAAATTGCGCTGCTCTCGGACGAGCTTTCCAAAATTACCATTTTTACGAACGTTCCGGGTTTTCCGGAAAGCCGCCTGGTGGCTACCTACGGTTATAGGTGAGTGAGAACTGCGAATTAACTCCAAGGTTATTATCAGAAATGATATAGAAAAAATCGCGTTACTTTAGGATGCATTGTTAATGAAATAAATAAATAATTCATTACTGGTCACTTTTCCCAGTGCACCTGAGCCTTTTATTTGCCTATATTTTATTTAGCTATATTGTTTTTCCAAATGTCCTCTATTTTTAAATATTCGCAGGATTTGAGTTCCATTTTAAGAGCACATGCAGATAAACCACAAAATGGTTCCGGACCTATAAATTTTCCAGATGATACAAGTCTTGTCAGCATATCAGCTTGATCGTTGCCTTCAATGCCACAATGACCGGGCACCCAATACAGGTTCACTTTGTTACGACAGGCCAAGGTTTGAAGTGATTGAACACATTCCCGAACAAGTTTAGACGTGCATGTTACTGATTTCAAGAAACAGATCTAAATTGCCTTAAAAGCAGTTGACAACATATAATGACTACATGAACAAAATGCTATAGAAATTAAGATGCATGCATTTGCTCAGTGAAAGTCGTTTTATTGCCTGCACCTATCTTCTTCTTCTTATTGGCATTACATCTCCACAGTGGGACAGAGCCGCCTCGCAGCTTAATGATCATTCAGCACTTCCACAGTTCTTAACTGCGAGGTTTCTAAGCCAAGTTACCATTTTTGCATTCATATATCATGAGGCTAACACGATGATACTTTTATGCCCAGGGAAGTCGAGACAATTTCCAATCCGAAAATTGCCTAGACCGGCACCGGTAATCGAACCCAGCCACCCTCAGCATGGTCTTGCTTTGTAGCCGCGCGTCTTACCGCACGGCTAAGGAGGCCTGCACCTATAAAATCCTCAAATTCAGTGTTGGTAGAATCATACTCAAATCTGAATCCTCATGCGCGAGCTGACTCGCTTACGATTCAGTAGGAGAAACATCGCGCTTGAGTTTTTCACGCAGAATCGCATCGTTTCGCTCATTCGCCGAAAAATGATTTCGCTCCAAAAAAACGCCAAAACCCATTCCAAGCGTGTTTAATGTTTACGTATGGAAATGGATTTATTATCAATAGTTCTGAACCAATTCGATGTATTCAACAAAAATAAAACACGTAAAAATCATGCAACCGTGAAACGAATCATGAAGGATTCTCTGGGGCCATGAGTCTGCTGGGATTTGACTCGCACTTGATTTGAATCGTAAATGAGATTCCAGATTTTGAGTTTTTCCCAACAGCTCAAATCTAGCTTGATTCTTGAATACGTCCTACATCCATATGAGAGACTCTATTGCATTACGTTCTCTTTCGCTAATATCCAAGTTAGTTTTGCTTTTGTGGCAATATTTTTACCTCAGCATATTATTTTCAACAGATCCATGTTATAAAATCCGATGTTAATGCTAGTATGCCACTCCGCTTATCAGTGGTAAATACCAAAAAATAATTCCAAAAATTATTATGCAAAACACTTTAGGTATAACAGGTATTTGTACCAAACAAATATGCATATCAAGTTCATAGCTGGATAAGGTATCAACGAAAGAACAAGGTATTGCTGAGTTATTTTCTCCTGCTCGGGTTTGCCAGTATATCGCCCTTGTTGTCTGCATAATAGTGATCAATTGACTTGAGCTTCAGGTTTGTTGATTGGTAATATTTTCATTACACGTCAAAAACCAATCACCAGATTTCCATTTCCATGATAACTCAGCATGGTCACTGAGAGAACTCTCGTACTATTCCTTATAGTTATTCCTTAGACGCAATGATAACAAATGGCATGAAAATATTCAAAAAATACTTTCTAATTGTTCGATCCAATGCAAACATCACATTGTGGTCAATCTTGACGAGCCGCACCAAAAGCATTAACGCTTAGAAATCATTTTCGCGAAACATACAAGGATGCACGTCGCCTCATTTCGCATAACAACGATTGTAGATAACGCGAGACGATAAGTCTAGGCAATCACGGCGTTGCCATTCAAGAATTTGCATTTCCACCCCGATCCAATGAGGATAATGACATGGCTAAATGATGTCTGACCGAAACGCTCCGATGCAGATGAAAAGCTTTATCCTATGTAGAACAAGTGGCTTCGACTGAATGCAAATGCCGATGATCATCGGCACAGCCGTGATGGGAAAGTCAATTAATTAAACCTCTGAACCGTGATTCAAACAAAAGAGATAATAATAAACAGTTTTTATTATCACCACCCACCTCAGACGAGGATGAGCGTCCAGTGCGGATCTGACGCACTTTTGGCTTCATGGAGGACCATCCCCACCCTATCAGTAGATTGTCAAACGGACCGGCCCACCCACGGACTTTTGCGTCAGGAGCCAGACGCGCGATAATCCGTAATTGATTTTGTCTACCGGTCTGTATGATTTGCGGTGTGTGTGCCGACCGATGACAGCAGCGCGCCATGTTCTGACTCCGGTTCTGACGAACTGATAAACTGACACGGCATTCAAATCGACCGATGTGATCTTATTATCCAGGGCTATGTGTATCGTTTGTTAATGCAGCATCCGCATACGACTTCCAAATCGATCTGCCGGCAGTAGTGGGACACAACGTTCAACGCCGGCAGCACGACAAGGACGGTGTGAACACGGATTTTCACTGCAGACTTGCGAAAGCCTTCCGGGTTATATCTTCAAACAACGCATCACTCCGACGCACACCCACCCCATAGCAAGCGCGTATCACGCCTATCTCCGACCCAAAAGACAAATCATTTCAGCTTTTATTTGAATTTAATTATCATCGCTGTCGGAGGTGCACAGTGGCCGCAGGCCACACGAAACATTTTTTTGGGTTTTATTATTTTATATTTTTAAGCGTTGCTCTTCCTGGTCGTCATCGAGACTTTCATGTAATCAGTAATTGGTATAAATTAATGGAAATGTCTTTTTAGGTCTGCTTACAAAATAATAAATGTCTGATACTGTTGCCACCTTTATGCAATTTTACCCTAGTATCCAAATCTGTGAAATTAAACTCGCAAAATAGACACACCCAGATTTTTTACACGGTTTGGTTTTAGTCGTTTAAGACCTTCAGCGTCAATGAAACAATAAGTTAACCCCACGAAAAAAAAATCACAAGAAATCAAAGAAAATTCAGGGTTTTTTTTAAAGTTCAGGTTAACCGAGAAATTAATGAATTCCAACATCGTAAAAAAAAACCTGGGTGCACATAATTATCTCATGTACATATAAGATCATGAACAAAACAAAAAAGCATTCTTAAGTGCAATCTACTGTCCAGCGATCGATTCCAATGGAGATGTTGATGTAGACTATAGTCTGCAAAGCCCAGAGCAAATACGACCACGTAATGGAAGTGCACACCAGATCTCCTAGACGAACCCTTGACTGCAATTGCCTCAACATTTCTCAGATAAAAATATTTTAAGCTCTTTTTAGTGGAATGTATTCAACCGTCTAAGACGAGTTTAGTACAGTCGAGTCAAGTACGAGACACTGAAGACGACCACACAGTTGCGGTCGAAATACGTATCTGCAAAGATAACAAAACGTAGTGGAATTAAATGGAGAGTACTAAACTCGTTTTAGACGGTTCAACATTTCTGTTTTCTATTGGTTTTTCTTTATGGAGCAAATGATGGTTCTCTAGATTTAAAAAAAAAACACGGATCCAATCCGTTCGAATCGTTTTGTCATTTGATTCTGCTAGCGCAATTAAGTCAAACTTCATACAAGTTACTTTAATTTAATACGATGTAATCTGAAAAGGCTGTAAAGTGTCACGTGTATATGTTTTGATCACAAGTACCCAACTGCGAAAGATGGATGCGATACAGTCATTTTCTGCTTACCCTCTAGATTTGACACTTTATGGTGGTTGCAACTTTTCCGTTCGTTCTTGTAGGAAGTCGCATATTTCACGGATTTTATGCCAGCGCATTAGTTCGACTGTTCGTAAGCCGCAAGCTGTGAATTTAAATTTTGAATACAACTTCTTTGATTTAAGTTTTTGATTCTTCTTGATGTTTCGCTTCGAGATAATAGAAATTATTAGACGGTCAAAACTGGGGCTTAGGCAAATAATTCAATAAAGTCTACACTACTAATGATATTAACATGGTTAAATATGTTATTGTACGTATTTATGTGTCGTGTCATCAATGTGTTGCAATAAATCTTATTATAGCGCACAATGCGAAATGAGCTACCACCGATAAATAATAGAATTAATTTACATATTATTTGCATTGTGAAAATATTTTGATTGAACCCTGATATGGGAACATTATTCAATCATTAAGTGTTAAAGCTATTGAGTACATAATTGTGCCATGTTGTGCCCCCGCCGCGGAAGCCATGCTTTGATCGCAATTACCGGTCTGACAACTGCCAGCGTGGCCGTTTGTTTCGATATGGTGGCGGTGGTGATGGATGTGGGCGCACTACCGTCGGTACCCTCATTTGTCGGAAGGGATTCGGTATGTAGACTAGATTTGAAGCTGTGCAGTGTTTCGCTGACAAACATTATTTATATTAACAGATAGAAATAATAATTGCCGGGTTTGTTTTATTGTTTTGTTTGTGCGTGAATATGGTAGTGGAAAAGGCTTTTAGGTTATTTATTAGTTATTTGTTATATGCTGTTTGACTAGAGAACCAAATAGACGATACTGCTATATTGTCAAAATAAGATATTTGAATGTGTCAATAGTTTATGAAAGCCGAGAGTTTGCTCTTGCTATACAACAGATTAAAATCATTCTAAACAACATGTTGAATAATGGGGTTATGTTGAGGGATTTTAGAAGCTGGATAAAACCTTTTCAATGATGAATGTTGTCATAGGTGATGCAGTTGATTTTTCACTATGAAATTAATGAATATGTCAGCGTTAGTTTTAATGAACTATTTGCTTTGAGCATGCTTACATTCACACGCTAGTAGTTACCAGAATGACTAAAGGAATCTAAGGATGAATTTTTCGTAAGTAAGCATCCTTATCGAAAAAGTATTTGGTAAGCACAGTAGCGGACACCTTCATGCATAACTGGTACTAAATATTTCTCTCGAAAAGTTCATGCTTTCGATAAAAACAATTTAAGATGTCTTTCTTCATTCAAATTTCTGGCGGTTAACTCATGCTGGCTGTTAGTACATGTATTATCACGCTATGACTGACCTCTCATTTAAGCAACATCAGCGACAAAAGATAAGAGCTTTCACTCAGCGAAAACCGATTTTTTGAACCACCCTAATGCCCCCCCCCCTACAATGGACAATGGATTTCAAAAAGTGCCAGGGCAATACGCCCTACCTTAACCAAAGACGTTTCATAGCCCTTCTTTAATATTTTATCAATCCTATAATAAAAAGGCTACGAATCCTTATGTGCTTTACATTAAAAAAACAACATAAGTCCATAAGTCCACTAACATTTAATTAGTTTCCATATAGAAGTAACTGTTACAAGCTCGCCGCGCTTGTGTCCAGTTGGTAAGGGCACATCGTCCTGCTTACACTGGGGCGTTTTGACCAGTGAAACATATTTTCGAAAATCGTTACATTTTAGAAGAGGTGGCAATTTTATATTATATTGACAACTGTGAAAAGTTATTTGGATGCCCAACTGAGTGTTCCAGTGCTGCAGTGCAAGTTTTGCGGACATTATGCTAGCGTCGCTCCAGAATGTTGAGCAAACAAACATGAAAAGTTACATCAAAACTTTACCTTTTTGTATTTTGCAAAAATTTTCATTATGTTATACAAAAATTCTTCCACATTCACATAGTATGATGGTTTTACAAATATTTAATGGTACAAACTATTTTTATAGTTAGTTATAGTTTTCTAGAAATCAAAGGGAGCGTTTGGCCAGGTGGGGCGCAGTATACCGTCTTACCCTACATCATAAATATCATCGACAAAACCACCAGGTTTATTTATTTATCATC
The DNA here is from genome assembly GCF_024139115.2 of Armigeres subalbatus. Classification (NCBI taxonomy): domain Eukaryota; kingdom Metazoa; phylum Arthropoda; class Insecta; order Diptera; family Culicidae; genus Armigeres; species Armigeres subalbatus. The sequence goes on from NC_085140.1 coordinate 254,106,483, forward strand.
AGACTAAGGCCGGAGTGGCCTGTGCTGCACATAAAAGACTTCTCCATTCAGCTCGGTTCATGGCTGCACTTCGCCAACCACGCAGTCTGCGGAGGGTCCGCAAGTCGTCCTCCACCTGATCGATCCACCTTGCCCGCTGTGCACCTCGCCTTCTTGTTCCCGTCGGATCGTTGTCGAGAACCATTTTCACCGGATTACTGTCCGACATTCTGGCTACGTGCCCGGCCCACCGCAGTCTTCCGATTTTCGCGGTGTGAACGATGGATGGTTCTCCCAACAGCTGATGTAACTCGTGGTTCATTCGCCTCCTCCACGTACCGTCCGCCATCTGCAACCCACCATAGATGGTACGCAACACTTTCCTTTCGAAAACTCCCAGTGCGCGTTGGTCCTCCACGAGCATCGTCCAGGCCTCGTGTCCGTAGAGAACTACCGGTCTTATAAGCGTTTTGTAGATAGTCAGTTTGGTACGGCGGCGAACTCTATTCGATCGAAGCGTCTTGCGGAGTCCAAAGTACGTACGATTTCCAGCCACTATGCGTCTCCGAATTTCTCTGCTGGTATCGTTATCGGCGGTCACCAGTGAGCCCAAGTACACGAATTCTTCAACCACCTCGATTTCGTCACCACCGATAGAAACTCGTGGTGGGTGGCTCACATTGACCTCTCTTGAGCCTCTTCCTATCATGTACTTCGTCTTCGACGTGTTGATGACTAGTCCAATCCGTTTAGCTTCGCTTTTCAGTCTGATGTAGGCTTCCTCCATCCCCTCAAAGTTACGTGCCATGATATCAATGTCGTCGGCGAAACCAAATAACTGGACGGACTTCGTGAAAATCGTACCACTCGTGTCAATCCCTGCCCTTCGTATTACTCCTTCCAAAGCGATGTTGAATAGCAGACACGAAAGACCATCACCTTGCCGTAACCCTCTACGGGTTTCGAAGGGACTCGAGAATGCCCCTGAAACTCGAACTACGCACATCACCCGATCCATCGTCGCCTTGATCAACCGTGTCAGTTTATCCGGAAATCCGTTTTCGTGCATTAGCTGCCATAGCTGGTTCCGATCGATTGTATCATATGCGGCTTTGAAGTCGATAAATAGATGATGTGTGGGCACGTTGTATTCGCGGCATTTCTGCAATACCTGACGTATGGCGAACACCTGGTCTGTGGTAGAGCGTTCACCCATAAATCCCGCCTGGTACTGCCCCACGAACTCTCTTGCAATTGGTGTTAGTCGACGGCATAAAATTTGGGAGAGTACCTTGTAGGCGGCGTTCAGCAATGTGATTGCGCGGTGGTTGCTACAATCCAGCTTATCGCCCTTTTTGTAGATGGGACACACGACACCTTCCATCCACTCCTGCGGCAGAACCTCATCCTCCCAAACCTTGGTAATCACCCAATGCAGCGCTCTAGCCAGTGCTTCACCACCGTGTTTAAACAGCTCTCCTGGTAGTTGGTCAACTCCAGGGGCTTTGTTGTTTTTCAGCCGGCCGATCTCCTTCTGTATTTCCTCGAGATCCGGAGCTGGAACACGTATGTCCTGTGCAAGTGCTCTCAGGTTTATTACCATACTGCCACCGTTGTCTGCCATATCGCCATTCAGGTGCTCTTCGTAGTGCTGCCGCCACCTTTGGATCACCTCACGCTCGTTCTTAAGAAGGTTCCCGTTTATGTCCTTACACATATCGGGCTGTGGCACGTGGCCCTTACGTGAACGGTTCAACTTCTCATAGAACTTTCGTGCGTTATTAGCGCGGTACAGTTCCTCCGTCTCTTCACGGTCTCGATCTTCCTGCTGGCGCTTTTTCCTCCGGAAAATCGAGTTTTGTCTGTTCCGCGCCCGTTTGTATCGTGCCTCGTTCGCCCTCGTGCGGTGTTGCAGCAATCTCGCCCATGCTGCATTCTTCTCCTCAACTAACTGCTCACATTCGCCGTCATACCAGTCGTTTCTCTGATCCGGAGCCACCGTGCCTAGTGCAGCGGTTGCGGTGCTTCCAATGGCGGATCGAATATCTCTCCAGCCATCTTCAAGAGATGCTGCGCCTAGCTGCTCTTCCGTTGGGAGTGCCACTTCCAGCTGCTGCGCGTAGTCTTGGGCTAGTCTACCGTCTTGTAGCCGCCCAATGTTAAACCGCGGCGGACGACTCCGACGCGTGTTGATCACCGTCGAGAGTTTTGAGCGCAGACATACTGCGACGAGGTAGTGGTCGGATTCAATATTCGCACTGCGGTAAGTGCGTACGTTCGTGATGTCGGAGAAGGATTTACCGTCGATTAGAACGTGGTCGATTTGGTTTTCCGTTACTTGATTAGGTGATTTCCATGTGGCCTTGTGGATATTCTTACGGGGGAAGAAAGTGCTTCGGACTACCATTCCGCGGGAGGCTGCAAAGTTTATGCATCGTTAGCCGTTGTCGTTCGATACGGTATGCAGACTATCCGGTCCGATGACCGGTCTATACATTTCCTCCCTTCCTACCTGAGCGTTCATGTCACCGATGACGATTTTGACGTCCCGCAATGGGCATCCATCGTATGTCTGCTCCAGCTGCGCATAGAATGCTTCTTTCTCGTTGTCGGATCTCCCTTCGTGTGGGCAGTGCACGTTGATGATGCTATATTTGAAGACACGGCCTCCTCAGCTTGCACATCCTTGCGTTGATTGGCTGCCACCCAATCACGCGTTGGCGCATCTTACCCAGCACTATGAAGCCGGTTTCCAGCTCGTTGGTGGTGCCACAGCTTTGGTAGAAGGTAGCCGCTCGATGCCCGCTTTCCACACTTTCTGTCCAGTCCAGCAGATTTCCTGCAGCGCTACGACATCGAAGTTGCGGGGATGTCATTCATCGTAGATTATCCTGTCGCAACCTGCGAAGCCTAGCGACTTGCAGTTCCATGTTCCAAGCTTCCAATCGTGATCCTTTATTCGTCGCCTAGGTCGTTGCCGATTGTATCGAGTCGTATTATCTTCTATGTCGTTCGTAATAGTTGTTTTTAAAGGTGGCTTATTAGGCCTGCGCAAACCTCCTGTCTCGTCGGAGGGCCGTCGTGTCAGGGCTGTTTAACGTCCCACCTAACACCAGGACTTGGGCTTGTGCGCTTTGAGCGGCACACGGTCGCTTTGGCGGAGCCTACTTGCGGATTCATGCAGCTTTTTATAGAGGTTTAACAGGGCCCACTGTCAAACCCCACCACTTCCAAGGCAGGCGCCACAACTCGCAGATGGCCTGGGGAGGGATCGTCAAGCCCTTGGACATAGTCCCTGCTGCCCCCATACCGTAAGGATATTACTTTCGATTAAAATAGATGCAAAAGCCTTACCTGAACCGAAACGGGTTAACATACAACCCCGATCCTTTATTCAAATGATCAAAACTCAGCCCTTGTTTAATGGTTAAGTTTTAGTTTAGTTTAAAAACAATATCAATTTAGTCACATACTTTATACAAGTTGTTTTCCCTAGCACTGAACTTAATGTAGTTTGTCGATGAGTTTTAACTGGTTGTCTTTTTGTCAAGTCATTTTCTCCGTTTACTAGCCTATCTGAAACGTGCGATCCTGTTGACGATTTCAACCAAAGTAAATAAAAAAATCCTGGAGCAGTTCCTTGTTCTTTTGAATAGCATCAAACAATACATTCGTATTGGAGGCTGCTATATATTTTTTCATCTTGTTTTTTGTATTATCTGTGTGAGGCTGTCTTTTACTAACATTCATATTAAGCGACCCCCTTCCATAATTTTTCTTTGTTTTTCTTCCTTCTTTTTTATTCTTTTTTCCTTATTTCTTCTTCCTTCTTATTTCTTCTTTCTTCTTCCTTTTTCCTTATTCTTAATTACTTCTTCTTTCTTTCCCTTTTTCCTTCTTACTTCTGTCTTCTTCCTTATTTCTTCTTCTTTCTTCCATCTTCCTTCTACTCTCTTTCTTCTTTTTTCCTCCTGCAGCAGGAATCCTGCTTCCTACTTCTTTCTTCCTTCTTTCATTTTCCTATTCCGTCTTCCTTCTTTCATTTCCTTCTTCCTTCTCCTTTTCCCTTCCTCCTTTTTTCTTCTTTTTTATTATTTGATTTTTACCTTCTTCCTTTTAACCTTTTGCCCCTTTCGACCTTTTGTCCTTTCGACGTTTTGTCTTTTTGATCTTTTGTCCTTTCGGCATTTTGCTCTTTCGACTCTTGCGTTTCGACCTTTTGTCCTTTTATTTTTCGACCGTTTGTCATAGATTCCCTTAACCGTCATTTTCTAGAGTTGACGTAGAACATTTGAACATTACATTTCATGGTTAAGCCCCAAAATGCCCGAAAAATAAACGGTGAATCCTTGGTAGTTTATTTGATTGAAAAAGAATCTCTTCTTAAATGCGATTAACGTCCGATACTTTAACATTGAGTTCGTAGCAAAACTGACTCGACAAATTATCATTTGCATTCTCCGTTGTTAAAAAATGATAGGCAATGAAGGTTAATGTGTTAAATAAATAGAATCTGCTTAGTTTAATTCCATAGAACCACAACTCTTGGCACACCTGCCTCCATTAGAACAATTATCATATGCGATATTTGTGGGCTTTGTGGCCGTGTGATTAGCGACGTCAATCGTTTAGACGCATGTGCTATGGAGTGTGGGTTCGATTGCCGCCCCGATAAGAAGGAAATTTTTCGTGATCGAAAAATTCTCCACTGGACCACTGGGTGTTATGTGTCCTGTCCGTTGTCTCATGCTAGGTGTTGAGTTTTCAGTCTGTACGACCTCTGGTCGAAGACGGTGTTCCCGTCTTTTGATATGTGCTTTGTGACCGATGATTAGGGAAAATAGATTCGCTTTCTGCCTGTTCCCTAAATTTAGCCAGCGTCTTCAAACCTACCTTATAGGTATTCCAATTACAATGAGCCATCGATTTATCTCGGCATGCCAATGTTCGTGGCATACAATTCGCACATTGTTCAACTGACAAAGTCACCTACTGCGAAGGTACGAAAGCCACTATGCCAGCACACACGGATCTCTGTCATCAGGTGCTTGGTGCATGTGTTGTGAAAGCCGAGCTGAATATTTTCTGTCGTACAAACCGTTGTGTTTGGAGTGAATGTCCTATCGGCCATACCAGTCTGGATACAAACCGATTTGCTGGTGCTTGTTCCATGGTATAAATTTAAGCTGCCACGCTTGACTTGTGAACACAGATCGTCCGGTACAGAGAAAAACTTTCGACATTGCCACTCAGTATACCGTCGCCCACCCCAATAGTGCATCGACCCATTGCGGGTTAGACCTCGATGAGTAGACCCAAGAGCCATGTCATAAAGATATCAACATGCCATGGGCTGCAGCCAACTGGCTATGGAGCAATTGCGCTAGAGCTGGCAAGAAGTTTCAAGCTTCATTATTTTGTTATAAGCCTGACTCTATTCTCGTTCCTTGCCTAAATGGATGGGATTGCAATAATTTGCTTTTATTTTTTACGTCAGCCACAGATACCTTTTTGCAGTCAGTCGTCCATCGGTGCGGGTGAGATATGTAAAGTGTGTACATAGAGCGATTTGTTAGTTTGCCAAAAAATCAAGCCCAAAAGTTCATTTCGGCATCTGCCAATGGCAATCGCACCAGCTGTAGCATCCTCGTGGGCGGAGTTTTGGTGCGCTTGCCGAACGCAGAAGCTACACCGCACTTTACAACATAATCTTATATACCAGCGCCTGACGCCTGGTGGGTGGGGTGGTGTGGGAGAGACGATACAAGGAATGGAAGCTCAAACACACCCAAGTGTAGTACGTTGGTGTTGGTAATGCCTTTTGGAAATCTGATGGTCTGTGGAAAACTGTATGCTACTGAAATATCCGTCTGCCTTCTGCCAGTAATGTAAACAGGTTGCAATGAATGTTAACGACTTGTGAAGTTGGGTTGCTCTAAAACATTATTGTATGTGCTATCAAAAACAATTCGCGAGCAAGCTAATGGGTTGAATTTAAATTTGATTCTTTTTTTAAATCGTTTGTTTCATCAACCCACGATATACCACGCGCCTCCATGCATGGTTAGTCTGGATATCGGAAATAAACTTTTTTTACTTACATTGCTTTAGAACATCATAGGTGGTATGTCGATTTGGACTGAACCTTAAGAGCAGCCAAAACAGTCAATTCTAGACTAACATTTGAAAAGGGCGTAACAGCCAACGTTAATTCTTTCTGACTCTTTATCCACATATATAGGTTTATAATATGTAGACGAAGAATCAAAAGGAAAAAATAAATAAATTTTGGCTGTTACGCCCTTTCCAATGTTGGTCTAGAATTGTTTCCTAACGTGGAAGGTTGAAGTTGTTCATTTGTTCATTCTACAGATCGCCTCTTCTAGATTTCTTGCTACACCTCCGGTTGTATGACATACGGCTCAGCTCGGCAATCAACCAATGGAGTAAAATTTGATGATGTAAAATTTATAGCTTTCTGTGTGTGACAAAACGGATGTTCTCGTGTGGTATTGCTGCTGGACATTTTGAGGCTTGTGACCAAGCTGAGTTTGGGTAATGGCATCACAGGCTCCATGTCGGTCAGTCGAAGTGAAAGAGAGTCAGGAATTAAGGATCATGCCGTACATCAAGAAGCTGGAAGGACAGAAGACTGTGTCTGGTGCTGTTGGCTGTAACTGCTGCTTTGCAAAATTGTTATGTACTCACTTCGAGCTGTGAGTACTATCTAGACTTCATGTATACGTAGGAATCTCTATGTACTGAGCTGGGAGACATTGTAGAAGCTACTTTCCCTTTGTGTTCCAGATTAGGTGAGGGAGGGCACATTACTCTTACCATTGTACCATTGTTTGTCGGCAGGACGCCAGTCAGGTCAAGCAGTTAGAAAATCATGTTTCCTGGCTTGTGAAGAATTATGTCGTTGATGCTGTAAATTAGTTTTCTGCTAAGCCGGTGTCCTGCCTCGCTTATCCCACTTTTTGATTATTTCGGTCAGTTGGTTAGAAAAATCGTAAAGCTTCGTTGGACTCAGTTACCGCAGAGCAGGTGTTGGAATAACTCGAATGGAATGTCAGGAGTTGTCTTACTACATTAATTTATCCGGGATATACCTACAAGAGTTAGGTAAGCTTTTGTCAGCATAGTCACAAGTTTTGGTTGAACTCCACAGTTATCCTAGATAACAAGCTCCGATTATCGGTCCGGTCTAGGGTGTTTTCAGGTGGGAAACATTTTCGTCTGCCCATGAGAATCATTATGCATTCGAATTCATTAGCTTTTAAATGGGTAATAATGCTTATGTTTAGTACTTGTAACCGTTTGGATACAAATTGTGGTTTTTTGTTTTGTAATTATGATGTTGTTTCGGAACCTTTACGTTTCTCGTGTAAAAACAGCAGAGCTACCACAGAAGCGTTAGGGATTGATATATAGTGCTATAAAATATCCAACATTACATCATGCTTCGAAAAATGCCATGTTGGATGAAACAGAAATCAAAATAGCGGGAGAATTATGGAAGGAAATTTGTTTTAAAAGAGAGCCATTGCCCGTTTCGGCCTCTTTTCCAACCAGGCGTCCGTGTGCTGAAGACGTGAATTTTTAAAAGAGCAGTATAATATAGTGAGTGACCCCCCCCTATTCTGGAGAATTGGGAAAAGTAGGCCCTACCCGTTAAGCAGAATTCCCTTCCCGATCGTCCGGCATGCCGCTCGCCTCGCTAGCTAGGGGGGGGTCAGCACGGACTATTTATTTATTTCATAACAATTGTCATCTGACATCTGTTGTCTCAATGACTATAAGGGTAAAAGGGTAAAAATTATCGTTATCTAATCATTATATACACATTAGGGTGGTTCAAAAAATTGATTTTGCTCCACAGTGCTCATCTTATTCTTTACTATATTCTGAGTGTCCTCTGAAAATTTGAGCTCATTTGGATTAAAACTGATTTAGCACAAGCTGTTTCAAGTTTGCGTGCAAATTAATATGGGGAAATTTATTTTTTCATTATACTGTAAATGACGCTATCCCATTATTCGCAGGTTAAAAGAAAACCTACATAGCTAAAAGGAATACTCAACAGCTTTCACCCAACGAAAACCGCATGTTGATTAACTGCCCCAATAATTAGTAATCGATTTTAAGACAGGTTGCGAATCTTTAGTCATGATCGTTAAACTTCTTTGAGGGCATCACTGAAACGTGCAGTGCAACATAGTAGCCTGAATTTGTGTGTGCTATCTTTCGCACCACGAGCAGCAATGTTGCCTGTTGATGAGTTATGCAATTAGCTCCAGAAAACCACGGTATAGATTAATTTCGATTACTACTTATTGGGATGATTAATTGAGATGCGGTTTTCACTGAGTGAAAGCTGTTGAGTATTCCTTTTAGCTATATAGGTTTTCTTTTAACCTGCGCTTGATGGGGAAGCGTCATTTACAGTAAGGTACACTGGGGAAGTGGAAAAAGGGGTAAGTGTAAAATCGACTCGAAAAATTGGAATTGTACATACTTTACAGTTTTTACCACATCATAACATTATACAAGAATATACTTTGATGCTCACACTAAAACTATGTTGAAATTTGTATAATACATACACTAACACGGTTAATGCTTGAACTGTTATTTTAGGTTTCGTGAAAAGTTGATTTTGGCATTCATAAAATCAATTTTTATTTGCACCAATTGTTCTTTTTTCAAAGTGAATTTATATCACAGGTGACAATTATAATACAATTAAACCAATCCCATTCAATTGGTAGTGGTTCTTGGTACAGAAAGCAAATAATTCAAAGATTTTACACTTACCCCAGGTATCGAACACTGCGGGGAAGTGGATAATGTTCTAATTACGCAATTTGTTTCTTCTCTCCAGGGTTTATTTCGATAGCTGTGAATCTTAATATGTTCCTTCTTTGTTATCATTGTGATTCCAGTGGTGATTGGACTCATATAAATGAGAAAATGCCCGATTAATCCACCTATCGGTATTCATGCCTTTCACATGTTTTAAATATGAAAAAAATGTATAAGAAAGTTAAAAATGGGTCTGATAGGTAAATATATTCTATAATTCACATTAATTTTTATTCATATCAAGTTTCACCGTTGAATGCAATTTTTTTGCGAACAAATTGGTTAAGGACAAGTGCTTAAGAATAGCTGATAATTTGGTACGTGCTTTGCGCACACACATACATACAAATACGCACATACAGACATCATCTCAATTCGTTAAACTAAGTTGATTAGTTTATAACCCTGTAAGTCCCATTTTTCCTTCAAAAATTCATCTTTGGGGCGAACATATAGATTTTACGTACACTTAGTGTTCGAGAAGGCAAAACCAGCCCTCCCCTAGCTATTACGAGAATTCCTTGAGGATCTATTCCGTTAAAGTAATGAAATTATTCCACAAAAGATACTCAGAGCAATTATCGTGCTGATTTTAGTTATATGTAACTACTCATCACTATTAAAGGTCAAGGTAACATGGGTTTTCCACTTACCCCATCCCACTAGGGTAAGTGGAAAAACAACTCCTAATTTTAAAATCTATTTCCATAAATTTCAGGCGACCAAAATGGTATGAATTACCGCACAGTTGGTGCAAAGTTGACTGTTTTTGATAGCCCATTTTGATTGAACACATTTAGAACATTTAAACTGGTTTTACACTAATTCAAACAAGCACTATCGATTTTCCTTTTCCACTTCCCCCAGTGTACCTTATAACGAAAAAATAAATTCCCCATACTAATTTGCATGCAAATTTGAAATGGCTTGTGCTAAATCAGTTTTAATCCAAATGAGCTCAAATTTTCAGAGGATACTCAGAACATGGTAAAGATTCAGATAAGCGCTGTGGAGCAAAATCAATTTTTTGAACCACCCTAATAAACATACACATAACACATCAAATCATAATACACACGAAATACATCACTATAATAAAACTGAACTAAGAAATCTATGGTTGTAGTGTCAATTTGTGTCACGAAAGTATGCTGTAAAAACTCGCTGTAGAGTAGCTGGCGATAGATTAAAATCAAAGAGATGGAACACTTCGTTGAAACTGGACGACATATATCGAACTGGATCATGCTGACCGTAACGACTGTTTCGAGTACCAAGTTGAATGAAATCCCTCCTCCTCAGCGGACGCATAGGAGCGTAAAAATTCATCCTGTTAAGTATTGCTGGAGAGTCAAAAGCACCATTCAGGATTTTCGCTACGAACATGGCCTGTACCACACGGCGTCGAACATCTAAAGTATCCAGTCCAAGCAACCGACAGCGGTTTTCATAAGGAGTGAAATGTTGACCATCACGCCAAGTGAGATTGTGCAATGCAAAGCGCACGATTTTTTTGCACAGATTCGATCCTCGAAATCCAAGTGGTTTGGTAAGGGCACCAGACAGTGACAGCAAATTCCAAAATTGATCGTACAAGCGCACAATATAGTGATCGCAGGCAATAAGGGTCACGGAATCCTTTGGCGATTTTCATTATAAAGCCAAGTTGTCGGTTTGCCTTAGAAATTACGTTATCGTAGTGGAAACGGAAGGTTAGTGCGTCGTCAAGTGTAACTCCTAAATCCCTGGTGTGGTTCACTCGCTCAAGAACTGTCCCAGACAGCGTGTAATTATAGATGATAGGTTTTCGTTTTCTGCTGAACGTTATTGTCTGACATTTATGGATACTGAGTGACAAGCAGTTACGCACGCACCACCCCTCTAAGCGGGTTAAAAGCATTTGTAGTTGAATGCAGTCTTCAAGACTGTTGACAACAATGTAAAGCTTTGCATCGTCAGCATAGAGCAGTCTCACACCAGGTGGTAGCACCAGTGTCACATCGTTGACGAATATCGAAAACAATAATGGTCCTAGATTACTCCCTTGTGGTACACCAGATGGCGCGACGAAGGGATCCGAAAGAGATGATCCGACTTTCACACGCAATTTTCGATCCGTCAGGTAAGATCGAAACCAATCAACAAACGCAATGGAAACTCCCAACTTCTCAAGTTTGCCAAGTAGAATACGATGATCCACTCGGTCAAAAGCAGCTTTAAGATCTAAGTATACCGCAATAACTTGCCGCCCATTGTCAAGAGCCTCAATACAAGTTGTTGTGAATTCTATCAAGTTGGTCGCGACCGATCTATTAGGAAAAAATCCATGCTGGTCCGTAGAGATCTACTGCCTGCAACAGGCGAAGAGCGTGTCGTTCATTATTATTTCAAAAACTTTCGAACAAGCGGAGAGAGTGGTTATTCCACGATAGTTTCTCACGTCGCATTTGTTTCCTTTCTTATGAACTGGAAAAAGGTATGACGACTTCCAGCGCATGGGAAACATTCTGGTTCGAAGGGAAAGATTGAAGATTTTTGCTAACGGTTTAATAAGAGCGCTCGAACACCGGCGCAGCAAAGCAGCCGGTATCCCGTCCGGTCCAGCGCAGAACGGCGCAGAAAATTTCAGTTTCCGGATCGCTCGGCACACATCTTCATCACTGATGGGAAAGATGCCTAAGTCCAGAACATCTCGAGGAGTGTCACGAGAAGCCTCGATGACAAGAGATAGCGGAGCTGAGAAATCGTTGAAGGAGGTCTTAAACTGTTCAGCAAAGAGCTCGCACTTGTCAGCTGGAGTGTCAGCAGAAACACCATTCAGTTGCATTGACGTAGGAAGACCATCTTCATTCCGTTTGGACCTAACAAATGTCCAGAATTGCTTGTGATTTAGACGTAGATTTCGTTGTGTGCGACTGATGAATCGGGAATACAAAAACTGATTATAACTTCTGTATACACTGCTGGCACTATTGAACTGTTGCTTGTTGTAAGTGGAACGATAATTGCAGTATCTCCGAAGTGCAGAGGACCGGCGACGTTTAAGTATTTGTAATCTGTGATTGGACCACGCGGGCTTTCGTGCAGCTCCAACAATCGGAACATGGATAGCAAATGCACGAACGATACTGTCGGTGAAAAAGTCCACAGCACCGTCGACGTTATCAAATGAATTGATGCAATCCCAATCCATTGCAAGTAGCATTTCATTCAATGCAGAGTAATCTGCTTTTCGGAAATTATAACTGCTCGAATCATGTCCAGACTCAAAGGTAATTGGCGGTGCATACGACAACTCCAAGGTAAGCGGAGGATGGTTGACATCAACAGGTGTCAGCGGTTCAAGAGCAGGGCGTATTGCACAACTAGGCAGCACTGCATCGTTTGCCAGAACGAGATCAAGTACACGACCATTTGAATTAACGATTGAGTTGATCTGGGTCAATCCATGAAAGTTGAATCCGTCCAACAATGCGCAACTGGATTCTGATAGACGAGAACGTATCAAGTCAACAGTCGGGTGAGAACTCTCGACCGAACACCAACGAATCGCAGATTGATTGTAATCACCGAGCAGCAGGGCCTTGTCGTTAGCCCTGAGTGTAGAATTAACCGTTTCGATAGATTCTAGATGGCGTTGAATATCATCAAAAGCGGACAGGGACCTTCCACAAGGCTGGAGGCAAGTGTGCGTCCCGGTGTCCGATCAAAAGGATACTCTGATGAACGACACGTCGCTGCGCATTGGCTGGAAACAGGAGACTTTTCGGAGGATGAACTGAACGTATTGAGAGCGTACTTGCCTGATAACTGCTGTTGGAAGGTCCCTTCACCGGTCTCAAACACAGGGCCGGGACGGCTGATGATCGCAGGCTGGATTGGCTCGACTGTGATGAGCGGACAGAGACCTTCCACAAGGCTGGGGGCAAGTGTGCGTCCCGGTGTCGGATCGTTAGAATACTCAGATGAGAGAAACGTCGCTGCAAATTTGCTGGAAACAGGAGGCCTATCGGTGGATGAACTGAACGTATTGAGAGCATACTTGCCTGATAATCGCTGTTGGAAGGTCCCTTCACCGGCCTCAAACACAGGGCCGGGACGGCTGATGATCGCAGGCTGGATTGGCTCGACTGTGATGAGCGGATAGGGACCTTCCACAAGGCTGGGGGCAAGTGTGCGTCCCGGTGTCCGATCAAAAGGATACTCTGATGAACGAAACGTCGCTGCGCATTGACTGGAAACAGGAGACTTTTCGGAGGATGAACTGAACGTATTGAGAGCGTACTTGCCTGATAACTGCTGTTGGAAGGTCCCTTCACCGGTCTCAAACACAGGGCCGGGACGGCTGATGATCGCAGGCAGGATTGGCTCGACTGTGATGAGCGGACAGGGACCTTCCACAAGGCTGGAGGCAAGAGTGCGTCCCGGTGTCCGATCAAGAGGATATTCTGATGAATGATGCACTGCCGCTTGATGACCGGAATAAAGGAGCTTCCCACTATCAGCATATTCTCCTAATTGCTAGGTCGAAAAATCTATTCGTTGCCGTGCCGATTTAAGTCGCTTGGCGAAAATGGGACAGTCAGTGCTCCAAGAGGCGTGGTTTACGTCGAGCAGTTGGTCATAGGGGGAACTCCGTTTTGTGTTCAGCACATGGCAGTTATTACATTTCAAATAATCAGCAAGGCACTCATTCACCTGATGATCACCAGCACACCTCGGGCAGCATGAAGGATTCTTGCAGGAAGCAGCTTTGTGTCCGTATTCCGAGCAATTGAAACAGCGCAACACATCCGTTGCCTCCACAACTCTGCACTTTTCCCAACCGATGTTTACTCTCTGCCGCTTGATTAAATCGTCGAACCCACGTGCATCTGTTTCTAGTATGACTGACATATGATTGCTTTTTTGTGACTCATTTTTATGTATTCGGATTAATTTCAGCTCGAGAGTATTCGTTCCAGGGTTCTGTTTTCTCAACTTAGAAATCAATTCCTCTTCGTCAATATCCTTGGAAAATCCAATTATTTTCACTCTTGGTTTCAGCGGCTTCTGGCTTTCAACGCAATAATTCTCGTTAAGTGGTCGCTGGTCTCGCATCTCACAGAGACAACACCATTTACCCTTAAACGAACATCCTTCACAGAAAATTCCGCGGGATCGAGCTTAGCGCAAATATCAGTCTTAGTTAACTCTGCTGATTGTTCCCGTTTAGGCTTGAAAAGGACAGTTTGTTCAATTTTGGTGACCGCGTTGGACTTGCGCCGCGGTGAGACTGGCACTGGACATTTCACAGGGAGTGGGAGAATACTGGGAGAACGATCTGGTTTATTTGCATTATTGATTCTGCGGCGTTTTCCGGACCGGAGCAGACCACCTTCTTCAGAAAAAGTAGCCGGAGTTTTCGAGCTTTGCATGATCAGCACACTGTCGGAAGGGTCAGGTACTTTACGCTTAATTTGTTTTTTTCCTCCACCAGAGGACTGTAACACGCTTGCAAAGGACGGAATTCCCGGGGAAGGGGCTCCACAGACATCCCGTTTTTTCAAACACATTAATTCCTCACTAACCGCTTCTTTAATCACTTGTTCGAAATTTTTAAACGCTTCGACGACACTCACAAGACCATCCAATTTATTTGCAATCTCATTCAAACGTTTTTCACTGTGCCTATCATCAAACTCAGCCAGGCTCAGGCATGCATCACACTATGTCCAAGGGCTTGACGATTCCTCCCCAGGCCATCTGCGAGTTGTGGCGCCTGCCTAGCATGTGGTGGGGTTTGACAGTGGGCCCTGTTAAACCTCTATAAAAAGCTGCATGAATCCGCAAGTAGGCTCCGCCAAAGCGACCGTGTGCCGCTCAAAGCGCACAAGCCCAAGTCCTGGTGTAAGGTGGGACGCTAAACAGCCCTGACACGACGATACAGGAGGCCCAATAAGCCGCCTTTAAAAACAACTATTACGATCGACATAGAAGATAATACGACTCGATACAATCGGCAACGACCTAGGCGACGAATAAAGGATCACGATTGGAAGCTTCGAACATGGAACTGCAAGTCGCTAGGCTTCGCAGGTTGCGACAGAATAATCTACGATGAATTACATCCCCGCAACTTCGATGTCGTAGCGCTGCAGGAAATCTGCTGGACAGGACAGAAAGTGTGGGAAAGTGGGCATGGGAACCGGCTTCATAGTGCTGGGAAAGATGCACCAACGCGTGATTGAGTGGCAGCCAATCAACGCAAGGATGTGCAAGCTGAGGATAAAAGGCCGTTTCTTCAAATATAGCATCATCAACGTGCACTGCCCACACGAAGGGAGATCCGACGACGAGAAAGAAGCGTTCTATGCGCAGCTGGAGCAGACTTACGATGGATGCCCACTGCGGGACGTCAAAATCGTCATCGGTGACATGAACGCTCAGGCATTGTCGATGCAGATAAAATCAAGAACATGTTTGAACTTGTCTCAACTACACATCAAGACCAGGAAATCACCTAATCAAGTAACGGAAAACCAAATCGACCACGTTCTAATCGACGGTAAATTCTTCTCCGACATCACGAACGTACGCACTTACCGCAGTGCGAATATTGAATCCGACCACTACCTCGTTGCAGTATGTCTGCGCTCAAAACTCTCGACAGTGATCAACACGCGTCGGAGTCGTCCGCCGCGGCTAAACATTGGGCGGCTACAAGACGGTAGACTAGCCCAAGACTACGCGCAGCAGCTGGAAGTGGCACTCCCAACGGAAGAGCAGCTAGGCGCAGCATCTCTTGAAGATGGCTGGAGAGATATTCGATCCGCCATTGGAAGCATCGCAACCGCTGCACTAGGCACGGTGGCTCCGGATCAGAGGAACGACTGGTATGACGGCGAATGTGAGCAGTTAGTGGAGGAGAAGAATGCAGCATGGGCGAGATTGCTGCAACACCGCACGAGGGCGAACAAGGCACGATACAAACGGGCGCGGAACAGACAAAACTCGATTTTCCGGAGGAAAAAGCGCCAGCAGGAAGATCGAGACCGTGAAGAGACGGAGGAACTGTACCGCGCTAATAACACACGAAAGTTCTATGAGAAGTTGAACCGTTAGGGCCACGTGCAACAGCCCGATATGTGTAAGGACATAAACGGGAACCTTCTTACAAACGAGCGTGAGGTGATCCAAAGGTGGCGGCAGCACTACGAAGAGCACCTGAATGGCGATATGGCAGACAACGGTGGCGGTATGGTAATGAACCTAGGAGCACGCGTGCAGGACATGCGACTTCCGGCTCCGAATCTCCACGAAATCCAGGAGGAGATCGGCCGGCTGAAAAACAACAAAGCCCCTGGAGTTGACCAACTACCATGAGAGCTGTTTAAACACGGTGATAAGGCACTAGCTAGAGCGCTGCACTGAGTAATTACCAAGGTTTGGGAGGATGAGGTTCTGCCGCATGAGTAGATGGAAGGTATCGTGTACCCCATCTACAAAAAGGGCGATAAGCTGGATTGTAGCAACTACCGCGTAGTCACATTGCTGAACGCCGCCTACAAGGTACTCTCCCAAATTTTATGCCGTCGACTAACACCAATTTCAAGAGAGTTCGTGGGGCAGTACCAGGCGGGATTTATGGGTGAACGCTCCACCACAGACCAGGTGTTCGCCATACGTCAGGTATTGCAGAAATGCCGCGAATACAACGTGCCCACACATAATCTATTTATCGACTTCAAAGCCGCATATGATACAATCGATCGGGACCAGCTATGGCAGCTAATGCACGAAAACGGATTTCCGGATAAACTGATATGGTTAATCAAGGCGACGATGGATCGGGTGATGTGGGTAGTTCGAGTTTCAGGGCATTCTCGAGTCCCTTCGAAACCCGTAGAGGGTTACGGCAAGGTGATGGTTTTTCGTGTCTGCTATTCAACATCGCTTTGGAGGAAGTAATACGAAGGGCAGGGATTGACACGAGTGGTTCGATTTTCACGAAGTTCGTCCAAATATTTGGTTTCGCTGACGGCATTGATATCATGGCACGTAACTTTGAGAGGATGGAGGAAGCCTACATCAGACTGAAAAGCGAAGCTAAACGGATTGAACTAGTCATCAACACGTCGAAGACGAAGTACATGATAGGAAGAGGCTCAAGAGAGGTCAATGTGAGCCACCCACCACTAGTTTCTATCGGTGGTGACGAAATCGAGGTGGTTGAAGAATTCGTGTACTTGGGCTCACTGGTGACCGCCGATAACGATACCAGCAGAGAAATTCGGAGACGCATAGTGGCTGGAAATCGTACGTACTTTGGACTCCGCAAGACGCTCCGATCGAATAGAGTTCGCCGCCGTACCAAACTGACTATCTACAAAACGCTTATAAGACCGGTAGTCCTCTACGGACACGAGACCTGGACGATGCTCGTGGAGGACCAACGCGCACTGGGAGTTTTCGAAAGGAAAGTGTTGCGTACCATCTATGGTGGGGTGCAGATGGCGGACGGTACGTGGAGGAGGCGAATGAACCACGAGTTGCATCAGCTGTTGGGAGAACCATCCATCGTTCACACCGCGAAAATCGGAAGACTGCGGTGGGCCGGGCACGTAGCCAGAATGTCGGACAGTAATCCGGTGCAAATGGTTCTCGACAACGATCCGACGGGAACAAGAAGGCGAGGTGCACAGCGGGCAAGGTGGATCGATCAGGTGGAGGACGACTTGCGGACCCTCCGCAGACTGCGTGGTTGGCGAAGTGCAGCCATGGACCGAGCTGAATGGAGAAGTCTTTTATGTGCAGCACAGGCCACTCCGGCCTTAGTCTGATGATAAATAAAATAGAACATCATTTTTTGGTAGTAAATTCAACCACTTTTGCCATATATGGTTTGTGACTGCTTCATATTTGAACTAACCAGTTCACTAAATACAATTTAAAATTTATTTAGAAGTTTCTTACACACTATAGCATATGGTAGCGAGGCGAAAACTTAATTTTCATCGTATGGATAATACGGTTTTCTAAATTCGTTCTCACGTTCAAGATGATGTCTTTCATATGCTATATTAATACATTGTTTCAAAAGGTTGTGAAAGTTCAGGGTGACCGAGAAATTAATGAATTCCAAACGCGAAAAAAACTTGGGTGTATGTTCAATGTTCGTCATCATTAGATATCTTTTGCGGTGATGCAATATAACAATATAGCCTGAATTTTATATTTTTTTCAAATCTTTGCTATAGTCTCCTGACTCTGGCAAGAAGCTGAATATTCCGAGACACAGTATTTTGTAATGTGCAGAAAATAAGAAAAAAGAAACTGAAAGAATCTGTTAAAAAATTACTAAGATAACGCCGTTTGAAATTTAGTTACAACGATTTTCAGAATGAATGCATCCATGATTCAACATTATCTTTGTACTAAACGCAACATTATCCACATGAATTTAAATTCTCATAAGAAGCAAGTTAACCCCGGAGTCAGACCCACGAGCAACACTTTGGTTTCCCACAGACTACAATAACATTTAGTCGGAAGTGTGAAAACCCCGAAATAGGAGTTATTTATCTGTTGGTTTTTCTTTACGACCCATCCCACCCCGGTGGGATCCCATAACGATGCAGCTTGGATACCGAGGAGCCTCAATGCGATTCAGCGTGGACGGAGGCCGGTGGTGTGTACCATTCAAATGTATTTAAATCCTTTTGTCAGGGAAACCATGACTAAGTATCCATAAACATTTTCAAAACAATTTCTCGAAACGATAGTCCGGAGAAAAATAGCTCTATTTCTGAACAACTAGCGCCGTCTGAAGAAAAAACAACAACACCGAGGATAGGAGTCTCATCCAGCGAACCCGGTCTGCAGATCAGTCGACGTACGTAGCGCCCCAAAGTCCGGAGAATGGGAAAACGCTCAGCCCCTTTCGTACCCGTGCCCGTCTTGAGAAAACGATGCTAAATCGGATAAACGTTCCGTAATACGCAGAGAACAGTTTATTTTCCCTTTTTATCGTATTACGGCTTTTGAACCCTTCTTTTCATCGTTTGTCACTGCATAAGCAAACAATAAATAAAAGGGATTCATCACGAGTTGGGGGTACCACCATAAGGGTGCATTAAAGATTTTGCTCTATTTCGTAAATTGAAATGTGAAGCTGTGGTTTTGATTTATATGTGACAAGTAGTCTTTCTATTGTTTAAAATTTATGCTTTTTTGTGATTTCAGGAGTATTGTTGCAAGATGCACTGCACAGTGTGTAATAAGCTCAAGATGGTTGCGCATCGATTCCGTTCCAGCCGAGAGGATGTCTTGGTTTGGAAATTCTCTCGACATGGACACGAATTGCCAAGTCATGCCGCAATTGATTTTGGGCGTGACGTTAATTAGCACAAAAATTTGTTTGTCTTCGCAATTTAAGTTTCGACTTTTACTCTGCGATTCGATTTCATTTGACATTTCAGAAACCTCGTTTTTGAGAGAGACGATGAAGTAGGTATTCTGAAAAGGCAAATGTATGTTATGCAGAATTGGGAGCCCCTTTCCAGGACGAGTTTCGAACCACCATAGAAACATGTCTTGTATTCGAAAACCTCCACATGCTAAATTTTGTTCCATTTGCTTGATTACTTCTCGAGTTATGCAGAAATTTTTGTTTCATTTGTATGGGATCCGTCCCACCCTGCCAGACAGAAAGGAACGGCCAGCGGGTTGATGGAGAAAATCGTCAAGATTCAGTTTCAGTTAGGCGTAGCACGTGGGTAAAACTGTTAAGACCTGAAAAGCAAGGTGGACTTAAAGAAGTATAACTGGACTGTTAACATTACATAGAGCTAATCACAAGCTTACGCTTTTACATTCAGTCAATAACAGACTTATTGAGTTGGTTTCGTTATAACACGTTCTATACCCGGCTTCTGTTATAAAAGGTGTACCAGTAGTGTCGAATCCAGAGTAAGTTGTGATACTGGCAAGAATGTGTTGGAATTCTTTTGGCCTGTGGTTGACAAGAATAATGGGACGGTGACTACATTCTAAAACTATTCACTCATAATGTAGACACTTTGGAATGATGGAATTCGATCGGAAGGGTGTGGAACTGATTATGTACTGCTTACAACCGTGTACCGTGAATCACGAACGAACTGATACCGTCAGATGATTATAAGCGACCATAGCCCAAGAGGCGTTTTAAATCCGCCCTGACGGCCAATGAAGAAAAGACTGCGCCTAACCCGAAACGGCTCAGGCAGCAATCCGGCGAAGGCGCTTAGAGCAAAGCCAAACGACATGCGACCATAAAGGCCAAACGTCGACTGGACGGAGCAGAGGAACAATAGAGGTTATAAACTATAGAGGAAGATTGTCGCTGTCGTTACTGGCGAAACATCTTTTGCTGGCACCAAATGTCAACGAAGGAAAAATCAATACGTTTTGACAGATAGGTACCCAACATGTTTGGGGACGATAACAAAGGGAACCGCAGCGACAATCGTCCTTTATAGTTTATTAGGGACACGACAGGTATTTTCGTCTGTTCGTCATAGTCTCGAAAACCGATAAAAAAGACGCTTTTTTGTAAAACTCATACGTACCAAATCGTAAGCTCAGGAGAAACGTTCTGCTATAGTGGAGTTCTAGCAAATGTACGTTGCTTTCGTTGGTTTTAGCCCCTATGACGATGGACGGAAATACCTGCCGTGTCCCTACCTCTATTAGAGGAAACCGAAGGGCGTCGACATGAAAAGTGACTTCTCAACCCAAACAAGGCGAAAGGAACCAACCAGACATAAGTCGCCGGGCCGCAAGAGGGTACAAGCTGGCCTGTGCCATCGGCACAAGGGACCGAAAATCCCTTGCAGCTGGTCAGTAGGGCAAAGCGTAAGTCGTACGCATCTCGTCCCGCAAAGAAGGCTAAGGAAAGAGGTGAGGCCTTGTTTGTGAAAATTGATCAGGAAAAGTACGCTGAAGTCCTTAAATCGATGCGGGCGGCCGGAAAGCTTTCTGCGCTGGGTCAGGACGTGCGAAGCGTCAGACGTACCAAGGCCGGTGAAGTGATCTTGGTTCTGAAACGCGGAGCACAGACTAGTGGGGCTGGCTACAGGAAGCTGGCCCAATGGGTGATGGCGGCGAGGTGAGGTCGTTGGGGGCGGTTGTGACCCTCCAGTGCAAGCAACTGGACGAGGTCACGAACGTGGACAACGTCGTCTCTCCCGTCAGAGACCAACGAGGTAGAGAGGTCTCGAGGTATAGAGAACCTAAGAGGCGGTCCCTTCGGCACGCAGGCAGCCTACCTTAAAAAGCCTACCAAAAAGGTAATAAAGCGAGGGAAGTTGAAGATCAAACTCCAGCCGCTCTTAGTGGACAGGTGCTATCGATGCTTAGAGTCGGGGCACAAGTCCTACAGCTGTAAGGGCCGTAAAAATTCGTATTTTTGTGCGTTCACTTATCTGCCTGTTTTTCCAGATATTTCTTAAACTCGCAAAGGCAGCCCTTGCTTTCTTGATCCGTGCGCCTATGTCGATCTTGGTACCGCCGTCTGACGCCATTTGGCTACCAAGATATTGGAAGCTTTCAACATTCTCCACTGGTTGCCCGGCTACTGTGAAACTGGAATGAGTCACCGTGTTTACATCCAACGATTTGGTTTTGTTGACGTTGACGTTGACGCCCTGCCGAGAAATGGCAGACGGCCGGTATACTGGTGGAGTCCCGAGATTGCGGCCCTTCGATCAACCTGCCTCAATGCTAGACGAAGGGTGCAACGTGCCCGCACCGAGGATGAAAGAGCGGACCGCCGTGAAGTGTTTCGAGCTGCGAAACTGGCCTTTAGGCCATCAAGAGCAGTAAGAGAGCGTGTTTCGACAATCTATGCGAAGGAGCCAACGCGAGCCAACTGGGAATCGGTGGCCAAATCCCTGGTAACGAGCAAAGCTCCAGGGCCTGATAGAGCTCCGAACAACGCTCTCAAGGCAGCAATCATAGCGAACCCGAACATGTTCAGGCTAGCTATGCAAAGATGCATAGATGAGTGTAGATTCCCCGAAAAATGGAAAAGACAGAAACTGGTGTTGTTGTCGAAGGTCGGGAAGCCGCCGGGCGACCCATCGGCGCATAGACCAATCTGCCTTATAGACACGACGGGCAAGTTGCTAGAGAGGATCATCCTCAATAGGCTGACCCCGTACTCAGAGGGTACGAACGGCCTGTCTAGCAACCAGTTCGGTTTTCGCAAGGGTAAGTCCACGTTGGACGCTATTAACTCGGTGGCGAGCTATCGCCATCGCGCTCTCGTTACACCGGCTTAGCCTGCCGGTGGGCCTGTACCGGATTTTGGAAAGCTATTTCCAGAACCGTGTACTATTATACGAGACCGATGCTGGTCAGAGAAGTGTACCTATTACCGCAGGAGTTTCGCAAGGTTTAATAATGGGCCCGGTACTATGGAACCTTATGTATGACGGGGTTCTGAAGCTAAAGTTCCCTCCTGGTGTTCCCGAGGTAGAACTGACCGTAGCACACGCGATTAGCAGGGTGGAGGATTGGATGAGCGCTAGAGGCCTGCAGCTCGCTCAACATAAGACGGAGGTGGTTATCATCAACAACCGCAAGTCGGTTCAACATGCAGTGATTCACGTGGGTGAAGTCGCGATCGCATCAAAGCGGAGTTTGAAGCTCCTTGGGGTCGTTATTGACTATGACGTTGTCGACTATGCGTGCAAGAGGGCTCCGACTGCTGTTGCGGTATTATCGAGGATGATGTCCAACAGTTCCAAAATGTGTGCCAGTAGACGTAGGCTACTGGCAAGAGTTGCCGTATCTATTCTTAGAGTGGGATAACTCTTCTATAGGTAGGTGGATCCACCGGCATATACCTAACATATCGAGCTGGGTGGGATGATCCCATGGGAAAGTTCACTTCCATCTGACACAATTCCACAGGTTTGGGCACGCGGAGGGCCCCGTCTGCCCTGATTGTCCAGGTGTTGATGAAACTGCAGAGCACATACTGTTAGTGTGTCCTCGTTTCGACGTCGAAAGAAGAGCTATGCTAGACGTTTGCGGTCGGGACACAACCCCGAATACCCTTATCCAGAGAATATGCTAAGTGGAGGAGAAGTGGAATGCAGTTTCGACTGCAACCACTCAGTTTGCCTGCAGCTTGCAGAGAAACTGGCGCGCCGAGCAGCAGTCGACAAGCATGACTAACTTGTGATTGGTTAGTTAGAGCGAAAACAGGCTGAGCGCGGGGAAGTGAATGATTGGTTTGCACATGCCGAGATAAGAGTGTCGCAGCGGGTGGCAACCGCAGTCGCCACCTCGAGGCATGGCAGAAGAGTAAGCGTATATGTGTTAGTATGGACTGCACATGCCGAGGTAGGAGGGTCGTAGCGTAGAACTGTTGGTACATATCGCTATCGACACCTCGAGGCATGGCAGAGGAGAGTAGAGTGAACATCCAAGGCAGACTCGCATGGCATGTCAGAAGTGAGAACCTTACGTAAGCACACATGGTGTGTCAGAGCGTATGTCAGGCGGAGTGCTAGCACCCAAATAAGTCTCAAATCATTGTGCTAGAGCGTGAATCAGGTGTTAAACTCACATGGTATGTTAGTGGGGAGCATCCAAGTAAGACTTGTATGGTGCGTCAGAGAGAGTGTCAGGGTGTGTCAGTGGGTTTGTAAGAGAGAGAACCCAAGTAAGCCTCATATGGGATGAGTGCCTGTGTGAGCGTGAATGAGCGAGTATATTAAGTACTGCCTATCCCTCAGAAGTAATGCTGGGAGGCAGTTCCTGGAAGAAATGATGGGCGGAGCTAAATTATTATAAATATATGTTAAATATTTCACAATCTATGTATACTAGCATTAAAAAATGAAAAATTATGTATATTTATATGTACTAGTCTACGACGGTTGACGAAATTAATAAAATCAAAATCAAAATATTAAAAAAAGGCATTCTTATTACGGAGCAGTGTATGACATTATTTTTACCTGTTGTGCAACCTTCAGTTTTTTAATCTGCGATTGAATACAAATCATATGCCGGGGTGATAACATCTAAATATATTTGCTGTCGACCTATATATAAGATCTATATGATCATAATGATAAGAACTTGACAGGCTCTCGAGTACAACGAAATATTTGGAATGATAAAAATCCTTTCCTGTCACAGAATGCTTATCAATGGGCCATATGTAGTGTATTCTCAGAAATCCTTTGCTGGCCACAGGAAAAGGCTTGAAGGGCCGCATGCAGCCCGCGGTCCGCACTTTGGGGATCACGGTTATAGTTTGAAAACCGGCCCCTGATCCTCAACTAGCACATTCTCTCATTGATCGGCCTCCACCCGACAGCTTTCGCTAGTTCGTGTGTGTTGCCGCAGCTGTGGTAGATAGTATGAGTACTTCTAAACGTTTGTACCTATCAGAACTGTCATCATTGATTGCCATTGAAAAGAACAATATTATTCAAATCGTAACTTTTATTTATTAATCATTACAGTATAATTTACAGTGTGCATTGTTTTTGATTAGGTGCACAGATTGAAAATATTCTTACCATTAGGAGACTGTAATCATATAAATACATACAATTTACTACATTTTCAACAAATGTTAATACTAATTGGCAACATTGTCTCCATTATTAATTTATTATGGAATAGTTGTTGCTTATTTTATTAATGCGATACGAGTTTTATTACAATACTGTTCGGAAAAATGTTAATTCGCTTCGAGCTTGTATTATTACGACTAGGTACGAGTGTTAACATAATCCAGGGGTATATATTTTCATCACATTTTTTATGATTTTGAATAGAAAACTTAGCTGAATATCACCAAATCTGTCGATGTCCATTGAACTGTGAGATCAAATTGATTTTTTTTTTAATAAATTGTTTTCAATCGAAAATTGAGCCATTGGTGCTATATATTGATCAATCAATATTGAATCAAATATCAGATAAAATAATCATATAAATTTCATACATGTATCTTTATTATAATTCTAACACCTTTGATTGTTAGTACCCTGTGGGATTTATAACCTGGGAATAGGTTATAAGTTTCAAAGAATGACATAGCAATTAGCTGCGAAAGTTCATTATAACAAACATATGTCAATACTATTATGATGTCAGAGTGATAAATTTGCCCCCGGAAAATGGTTTCAATTTTTATATCGTCATGAGTGATATAACAATTTATCATGGGAAACATTCGATCGCTGGAAGGTATTGACTTTGGTACAAGAAGTTGTTATCCTACAATCATTTCATTTTTTGTAGCTAGAAGACGCAAGATTGGATTTGTTTAACAAATTGAAAAATAATATCAGCTGTCTGCAGCAACAAAAAAATCGCTACCCTAATAACGGTAAGTCTGACCAACGACGTAGGAAACGTTTATTTTTTTTCTGCGATGAAGCAACCACCATATGCACAGCTTCCATGTCTTCCGGACTTGATTTTAAGACTGTTGTAGGTAATGTAGGTTGGTGAAGGTGGTTCTGTTTTCCACCCACAAAGTTATCAACCGAAGAACGAGAAAATGGTTCATCGCTTTGCGAGGCAACACATCTCGTGTCTGCCAGATAAAACTCAAACACCCCGCAGCTGTATGGGAAAACACAATTTTTGGGTTTTGCTTCTCCCGTCGCTCTTTTGAGCATGCTGAACTTTTGTCTGTTATCTATTCTACCCAGCTTTATTCCAAGGGTGTTTTTCCATTGCATTCAAAAATGTTTCGAATGCCTGTGAACTATGCCTCTCAACAATGAATAGAAAATAGTAATAAAATGAAACAAATCGCGCATTGAACCCACATTAAAAATTTTGTAAGTGGGGGTGACAATGAAGCTAGAGAAGAGTGACTTATTTTCTTTCCGATTTGAACTATTAATCTACGTAAATTTGTAGTTTCCGTTATTCGCATAGTCAATAGTATTTCAGTTTTGATTCAATTTTAATTTTGTTATTCCGTATTTCGACAACGAGCAAGGTATTTTTTTACGGAACTAGTATTCTTTCAATACACACTTTCATCATATGTACACATGTACTTACATAAAATGTACAACTAGATTTGAAAAAAATAAAAAGATGATGAGTATTCTTGGGTTATTTTTCTAAGTTGTTTTTTACTAACTGTAGCGACTACGAAGACGGTGATGGGATATAATGTTTTTCTTGCACCTCCTAACCACCTGACTAGTGCTTCAATTGCGGTGTGCTGTTGTTAACTCCCGGTGTGCCAGCTTCAAGATCGGTGTACTTTTCCATTTGATACATATCGATTAGAAGTCGAGAGATGGGTACGGTACCTATGGTTTCTTTGAAAAAGAGCGTTTCGATGGTTACCGAGCGAATTGTGCGCAGCAGCGGGAGCAGCAGCAGAAGCCGCCCGAAACGGGTGGGTTGACGGGGATAGCGCACACGTACGTGATCCGAGAGGACACACTGGGCCTGGTCTTGCAGCATTTCAACTGGTTGAACGTCACACAGTTCCGAAGTTTCTGAGGAAAATAGAAAAAAGTACATGTTTTGATGTGTGATTATTGGTTTTCAGTAAGTAAAATTACAATAAAATTGTGAATTTGCTCAACTAATGTCAAAAGCTTGTAGGTGTTAACAATGTTTTGACGTAGAACTACGTCTGTCTTTTCTATATTGGGGTACACTTTACGATTGCAAAAAATCTAAAAACGTCACGAAAATATGATAGACTTTGATCGTTAATATGTCAGCCGTTTCTCGATGGATTTTCAATTTTCTTGGACCATTGGATCAAGGAAGAGTCAACGCTTCATACCCGATGTACACTGAAGTTGTTTTTTACGCGGTATTTTTTACACGAATCACTTTTTATGCAATTTTTTTCCACTCGAATTTTGGGATTTACGCGGTTAATTCATACATACTTTGGGATTTAGGCGGTTTTTTACGTTGTTTTAATTTCCGCGGCCCACATCCTCCGCGTAAGAACCGACTCCAGTGTGTTACAATATTTATGGATTATTTGCTATTTAAAACTTGCTAACAGTTTAGCAATCGGTTTCGGTGAATCAGTCAATCTCATAAGTGCATCGCAAGCTTCTTCTTCCATAGCACTACAATCCAACTGGAACTTGGCCTGCTTTTCAACTTAGTAATCTATTAGCATTTCTTCAGTTAAATACAGTTGAGTTATTATTTGAAAGCTTTCTATGTCCGCTATTGCATTAGTATTTGTCTTGTGTGGCAAATACAATGGATACTCTATGCCCAGGGATCTACCCGAAAACATCCTAGATCAGATCGAGAATCGATCTCGCCATCTCCGGATTCTCCGCCTTTGTTTTCAAGGTTCAACTGGATACCTCAAGCCAGCGTAGACGTCAAATTAAACTTACGGGGCTTTTAGCTTGTGCAGTTCGTTTTCTTTCAAAAGCTTGGGGGCGATTGATGACAGCTTCTCACTTACGTCTATTGATGCCAGTAGAAAAGCTCGAAGTGTTCTTCGCTGCTGCAGTGGATGCGTTCCGGAAAACTTTCTTCGGCTCGTTTTTGCTGATTACCAATGCTTCGAAACGAGATACAATTATCGAACGATTCTTACTCTCTAGCGAGTTTTTATCAATTAATAATTTGGATATGTGATCGCTTGAAAGTGTTGTTCATCATCGATTATTTGAAAAAAATATTGGTCTTAAAATTATATACATGACCAGGGTTCGAAATGCTCACTCAATCTCAGGAGCACAGGATAAACAACGAAAACAGATTCACCTTGGGCTTGAAAAGCTTGCTTTTGTCTCATCGAACAGAAAAGTCGGAAACCTGCACATTACATACAGCTACGTAGTTCAACGTCACCTTTGCGTATAACCCGATTGGGTTGCACCTTTGAGTTTTTTTATACAAAACTAATGTTCACTAGGGGGGCACGTGACGTGAGCAAAGTTTGAGATCATATAGGGTTCCGTGACACAACAAATTTAATATTTTCGCTGAATTTCAAATATACGCATACGCCAAAAAACTGAGTTTCTGCCAATTTTATTAATCTTCAAATGAAATATTCCTTTCAGTTTCTCCTTCGGAAATTTCTTCAAGAATTCATATTTCGTTCACTGATAGTGGTTTGAACAACTGCGGCAAAAAACTCAGCCAAGATTCAATTCCGTGTGTATTTAAAGGCCACTGGATGTGTCCATGGAAGATCCGAAACATCCGTAAGAAGGACAATTCGAAAATTTCATCGTAGAGCGGCGGGATTTTTTAGAATTATTTATTGTCGAATCTTGAGTACCGAATTGATGTTGTGACCACACAATTCAATTCAAAAATTTCATTGTAATTGATGTTGTGAATTGATTGTCTGAGTATGGAATTGATATTGTTACCCACACACGGACCATTGTAGCCATCGGGGGAACCCATGGAAGATCCGGAACATTCGCAAAATGGTCGATTCGAAAATTTCATTTTATTGGCACCGCAAGTAATTTTGTTAAGAATTTCTTAGATTTGATTGTCTTCATATTTGGTAATGGTAGGTTCTTCTTGCCCTAGGGCTTTCAGTAACCGCTGCAGCCAAAGTGCCTCCTGTGAAGCTTGCGAATGCGTGACAAACGCTTTCGCTTCGGCTTCTCCTGCACCAGCAGTCCAGCAATACACGCATATCTGTCCGGTGGCTTACCTCGACTGATCCTTTCAGACCTTCGGGTTGACAGGTCTCTTCTATTTTAGCTTCGTCTAATGGTTGGTAGGTATCCAGGAACTTGACATCGCGACTCACGACTATTTCTTTTATCCAGCTAACGAAACGTTTTAGATACATCACTGCATCCAACGAACTTGAGCTTTACTGCTATGATGCCCAGCTTTCCGCGCATTTCGTTAGGCACATGGCAGAATACATCCACTCCGAATCGTTGTAGATGCCCCAGCTTGGTTTTCTTATTAAACCATCGTTCATACGGTGTATCGGAGATTGAGCGAGAAGGCAGTCGATTTTGAAGGTAGTTGGCTGTAACCACCACTTTCCGCAGAATTGATGATCCATGTTGGCATCAATTAGCATTCAACGGGCTATTTCCATCAAGTACCGATTTTTGCGCTCGGCCACTCCGTTTTGCTGCGGAGTATGCGGCGCAGTGAACATGCACTTCTTGGGCCAGAACCGTGAGCTTCATGAGAGCAATCTCTATGGCCAAACCACCGATGCCAAACATGAACGCACTCGCCGGCACCATCCAGCACTACCATCTTACCAGTTCCGCGGCCTTTTGAATGCGTCTCCATGCCGTTGGCAACCCAAACCGCTTCCCGAACCGACTTGTTCAGGTGGTCAAAAAACTCGCATCGATTAGAGAAGTTGCACGTTGCTCCGGACATAAACGAGAACCTTCGTACGAACAAGCGTATGGTGATCCAAAGGTGGCGGCAGCACTGCGAAGAGCACCTGAATGGCGGTGTGGCAGACAACGAAGGCGGCATGGTAGCGAACATCGGAACACACGCGCAGGACATACGTTTTCCGGCTCCGAATCTCCAAGAAATCCAGGAGGAGATTGGCCGGCTGGGAAACAACAAAGCCCCTGAAGTTGACCAACTACCAGGAAAGCTATTTAATCACGGGGGTGAAGAACTAGATGGAAGATGGATGGTGTCGTGTGCCCAACCTACAAAAAGGGCGATAAACTGGATTGTAGCCACTACCGCGCAATCACCTTGCTGAAAGCCGCCTACAAGCTACTCTCCCAAATTTTATGCCGTCGACTAGCACCAATTGCAAGCTAGTTGATGGGGCGAACGCTCCACCACGGACCAGATGTTTTTTTTTTATATATCTTTATTAGCGAGGCTTTCAGCCCAAGGCTGGCTCGTCTCGTGACCAGATGTTTACCATTCGCCAAGTATTGCAGAAATGCCGCGAATACAACGTGCCAACACATCATCTATTTATCGACATCAAAGCCGCATACGATGCAATCGATCGGGACCAGCTATGGCAGCTAATGCACGAAAACGGATTCCCGGATAAAATGACACGATTGATCAGACTTTTGAAAGACGCACCCTTACTTCTAAAAGTAGCTCGCCGCAGCTTAACTTACTTGCTGTAGGTCTTGCGGCTTCCGCCCCTCTTCGCATGGTTGGTTTGCACGTTTTGTATGACCTTAGTTTCTCTGGGGATCGCCCGTCAATTTTTCACTCTGCGGGCACCTCCTCCGACTATTTTCTTCTCTACCGTTCATCGGTGCACGCGGGAGTGAGCTTGGTAGGCCCCTTTTAAATATTTGAAGGATCTATCTTACCTCCTTACCTTCACTTCCTGCACAATTTGGGGTTGGGGTTAGGGGACGTCATATTAGCAGCTTAACAGCAAGGGAAGTGAAGGCTTCAGTGCAGGAATATTGTTTTTCTATTTCGTA
Organism: Armigeres subalbatus; assembly: GCF_024139115.2. Taxonomy (NCBI): domain Eukaryota; kingdom Metazoa; phylum Arthropoda; class Insecta; order Diptera; family Culicidae; genus Armigeres; species Armigeres subalbatus. The sequence continues at coordinate 254,136,749 of NC_085140.1, forward strand.
CCGTGGTCTTCAGTTAACTTGGCGAGCGAAAACATACAATCCGGAGATGGCAAGTTCGAAGGCGGTCTAGAATGTTTTCGGTGGGAAACATTCTCGATTTCCTGGGCATAGTGAATCCATCGTACTTGCCATACAAAATAAATACTCAATTAATGGCGAGCATATAAAAGCTTTTAATTAAAAACTTAGAACACACACACATTCCCCTTTTTTTTCCTACTTACTGTAAGGATTGGGGCGGCGTCGTTATTGATCTATATTTGTAGGCTGCTAAAACGTGTACTTCGAGCAAAGGTGGTAAATTCCAACCTCTATTCACTTGGATCGTACTGCAATTTACACCAGTCCTGATCATGATCAATCAGGGTGTAGCAACTATTGACATATACAGTTAATCTAAGCTAAGCTAAGCATTAAAAGAATATTGTAAAAGCTCGTTAAAAAGTAATATTCTAATATAAAGAATATTAACAAATATAAAACATAAAAAAATGAAAGAATAAAAAAATTAATTGATTATAATCAATAGAAAACAGAAAATTAGAAAACAAAGAAATTGAAAAAATATAAAAGAAAAAATATAAAATCAGTATGATTCGAATCTATTGTGCTGTGAATGGCTGTGTTAGCATGAAGGCATGTCCTCATTATCAATCTTCATCTAATGGTCGAAGAAAGAGCTCCATGCATTTTAAAATTCTATGTATATTTTATATCAAATATTACAATATGTGAACTCGTTTTTTCAGAGCTGTCCAAGGATGGGTTGAGTTCTGTAACAACTCATGTTTGTCGAAGCATAGTGTTAACTGTTCCAAGCATTTCCGTGAGTCGGATTTTGTCAATCCTCAAAATAAATCTCAAGGGTATGTATACACATGTGTAGCATATTAGTTGTATCTGGAAAGTTTAAACGATGTTTTTAAGTCGCAATTTCTTATGCATAATTCGAAAATAGATATACCTACATGATGTACCTATTTCTTAAATTCGATGAAATTATTTCGATTTGTGTACCTTTGCTAAGCGCTGCTTCCCAAAAACATTCAGTTTCTGGTGTTTTGGTTTTTGGTATCTAATTCACTTAAAAATTAATTTCGTACACAATAAATAAAATAGCTCAAATAGTTAAATAGATCTTAAATAGTAAATTAGTCATGTTTTAGGAGACACAGTTTTTTTAATATTTCGTTTTCATTATGATATTAATTATATAAGTATTTATTGGTAGTATCTATTGGCACTTGAGCCAATAACCTTAACTGTTCTAGTCTCCATTCATTTGCACGTCCATCATTAGAGCCATGTGAGGAAGATGCTGTTTTAGACATCTCAATGGATCATGATGAAGATCTACTTCGTAGTGATCCAAATCCACAATCCGACGATGTTGGATACTGTATTGAAATAGGAGCATCTCAGGATGTCAATGTTCTATTGTCGAACACTCAGCGCCCAAACAACTCATTTGAAACAGATCATGATTATTGTTGTAAAGTAGATAATATAACTAAAATGATGGAACAGCTGATTCTAAAGGGAAAAGATAACGTTAAATTGAAGAACAAACTGAAAACTAAACAAAAGGAAGCATCTAAATTAAAGAAGAAAGTTTGTTCTTTGAAAGAAGAAGTTAAATCGTTAAAAAACCAATTGGTAACATGTTCGTCGCAGAGTCTATTATATAGAGTTACGCAAAGAGGATCTTCTTACACTTATTCTGAATAATGCTCTTGTTATTCTGCTGCCAACTTTCACTTTTGTTCAACCCTTCAAGTGACTTCACGGGAGCGGTCACTTCTAAAGCTTTTTAATTCGATAACCTAGTCACCCACAGAGTGCAAACACGTGAGTTTCTTGTTGCTACTTTATTGGGGAATGTATTGATGTTTTTTTGAAGCTGTTTCTAGATCAAATCTAATACATTTCAATTCATGCGTTTTAATTCGCCATAATAATCATTAGGCGATAACAATACTTCCGCCTCACCAACAAGCATTTGTTTACTTTGCTCGATAGGTAGACGGTTTGACAGTTCAAAAGGTAGATATGGCTTCACTCTTTGCGCAACTCTATGTATAATAGACTCTGGTTCGTCGCAATTAGTTGATCCAGTTTTATTGGAGCTCGAAAAAAATAGAAGAAGAAAGTAACGCGGATCAAGATTTTCCGACAAGATAAAAAACATGCCAATCATCTTACATTATTGTTCCGGCAAAGCATATAGACAAATGCGGAAATATTTTCCCTTCCGTTTATTGGAACCATCAAAAGATGGCTTTCAAGACTAGAAGTGAAGGAAGGTTTTTTAAGCGCTATCTTCAACCTCTTGAAAGTCAAAGCTGCTACGTTACCGCTGGATGGAAAGGTTGTAAATATTTTTTTTGGATGAAATGTCGATATCTCAGCGTCTAACTTATGGGGCAAATGCCAAAACAAATTATTTCACAGGGTTTCCTACGAAGGTTGGTATTTTCTCAGCAGCAAATATAGTTTAAGGACATCACATTCAATTTTTGTTTAAAACAAGGATGTTAACGATCATTCAGTAATTTGCGTTCGATCATTTAGTAGTCTGTCAATAACACATAACAGAAGCTGAATTTCAAAATATGTTGTATGGTGGACTTCTAGTGCGTAGGTTTTTCTACAACTTTGCCTTATGGTTCGTTATTAGAATTCAACTAATAACGGAGTTAGACCGCTAGTTGCAGTAACTTAAACTAAATTATTGTAATTTTGTTATCATTTAGTCTAAGTTACTGAAACTATAGCTATAACTCCGTTACTAGTGGAATTCAAACAACGAACAATTAGACAGAGCTGTAGAAAAACCTTCGCACTAGAAGTCCACCATACAACATATTTTGAAAATCAGCTTCTGGAATGTGTCATTGACAGACTACTAAATGATCGAACGCAAATTACTGAATGATCGTTAACATCCTTGGTTTAAAATAACATCATTCTAGATGCTAGCTTTGGTAAAATATTTTGAATAAATTAAAATAAAAACTTTGTAAAGCTGCCATAAGAATAAATTAAGCAAGTAAAATTTGTTTCATCTTAAAAATGAACGTATAAGAGTCCCATTTTTTTGTAATCATAGTAAATGGCATTTAATTATGCCTGTTATATTGAAAATTTTAAACACTGCACTTCTATCATTGTTCAAAGAAGTATTGGTTATGATATATCAACCACGGAGGCTCAGGGAGGAATAGTATGAACTCAAAATTCTTTGCGCTTGCATATATTTCATCTGTATAGAACCTAAGAAAATAAAAAATCTTCTTTCTCATAAGTCCTTACGTTACTGAGGTACGGTTCATGAGCAGAAAATGAGCATTAAGGATGTATGTTATCCAAATATTGCCTTAAAAAAATAATGATATGTTGAAAACTACTAATTACATTACACTATCTCTTTAAGGTTGGGAAACAGAAGATTGATATTGATAAACGTGCGAATTCAGCATTAACTTTCATGGTGAAATCAATGAAATCGGGTTTCAAGCAAGCAATCGGATATTTTTTCAACCACTCGTCAACCAACTCAAACCGTGTTCAAACAGTTGTTAAAGAGGCCGTCAAGTTAGTATCGGATACTGGTTTGATACCGAAACTAATTGTGTGTGATCAAACCTCGATCAACAGATCGATATTCAAATCGCTTAACATAACTACAAAAAAACATGGTTCATCTACAAGAAATCAAAATTTGTTTGTGCATTTGATGCGCCTCATTTAATTGAGTCAAGCAGGAACAACCTTCTGAGAAATAATTCTATATTCGATGGACAAGTCTGTAAATTCAAACATATAATAGAACTCTACAACGAAGATATTCAACAAATTCCTCGGTTAGTTCCGAAACTAACATACAACCAACTTGATGTTGGCTCCGTTTGCAGAGATGAGAGTAAATTTAGCAACACAAACACTAAGGGCCAATTTCTTCACCTTCGCTTAACTCTTGAGCGGTGCTTACCCATACGTTTAAACCTGGTTTAAGGCCTAAGCGGAGGTGAAGAAATCGGCCCTAAGTGAGTCCGTAAGTGCAGGTCTGCGGACGTACGTCGATACAGGGAGAGTCTCTGAAGAATGTTTAAATACAGCGAATTACTGCGCAAGTTTCGATAAATTGTTTGATTGCGCGAACTCCAGTACATTTAATGAAACTAAGGTATGCCTTAAATTATTATCAAATGTATTAAAATATTATAAGATAATAATGATTTTTCAAAGGAACTGAAGAGGCCCATTCAAGCTAAATCCCCGCATTGGATATTCCTGAAAAGCATGAAACAGAAGTTGAAAGAACTGCGGTTTATTCCTCAGACCTGCGAATCTTTGGAAATGGTATTTTCTAACCAAAAGGCTAACGATTGCTCGCTAATTAATATGTTCACTTTTGTTCAGGAAGGAGATCAACCCAATCTAGCCGCTCAGTCACGAAATCCATACTTCATTGAAGGATGGATTTTGTATATTTCTGCTATAGAACACTTGTGGAGAGAGCTCCACTGTAAATATGGCTTCTCGTTCCTACGAACCAGGAATCTGTCACAGGACTGCTTGGAACACTTTTTTTCCATAATTCGATGGAAAAACAGCAACAACAGCCATCCTGATGCCAGCAAATTTTCATCATCATTTAAATCAATAGTTCTAAATCAGCTTATTGCGCCAAAAAAGCTGGGAAGTGGTGAAGCAGACGTGTGCAAGTATTTTGTCAAATGTCCAGATATGGCGAAAATCTAGGTGATTTCAACTCCAACGAAACAACAAAAGCGATGTAAATCAAAAGTAAAACCCAATGATGAAAATTTAAGCCTAAATCAAGCGAACAGTATCTTCGGTAGTAGTCAAGGCTCAAGACCGGAGGTGTTTTTTGACAGCATTTTTTTTCTGCCGTAAAAAAAAAGTTTTTCGAGTTTTTTTTGTGATGCTTATACAAGTCCATCAAGACCAGTGTATGCTGAAAACGGCAGATATATTTGGCGCCAGATTTGGGTTTTACTGGACAATATTGTTGGCGAGTTCAATTCGACCGGCGAAGTACTTAATTAGACGGCACATGGAATGATTCGGTAAGCGAGATACCAGAGAAGACGCCCGATGGACATGCCGATAAACCAATAAACTACGTCATGGTTTGACAGGTCGCAGAGATAGGTAAGTCTTAACAGATTAGTTCCGACGAGAGAAGGTAAGTGCACACGAGTTCAACAACACCTTAGCCAAGAAACTGTGATGCAAGCCCTTATCGATCAATGACAAAGTATACCTCATGAAATGGCAGATATGCCGTATGACATCAATGGTGCTTGATTTTGTGATTTTGACGTTGGGGTTACTTGTTTGCCCTAGAAACGCGTCCCGGGATCACTGCGGATAAAAAATGTCGATGTCTAATTTCGAATAAGAGAATTTTTAGTAACGTTTTTTTAGTTATTGTAATTGTAATAATAATTTTTATTGGGAACGATAACCTGTTAGTTTACACTTATTATCGGGTCAAGGAAGTGTTGGATTAATTTTTAAGAATAATTTTGAGAGGCCTGAATTTAAAAAAATCACTATCATTAGCTCTAACATTGTGCCAAGATTTTGAACCTTATTCTGGAATACTAATCATTATTCTTATATTTTCACTTGTTTTATTTATTAGTTTATTTTCGGGATACTCATTCATTTATTACATTCTTTATGTTCCACGAACTCAAATAAATCATCATCTTCATTATATTCCTTTATGGGGAGGTGCATCGAATGAATACAATGACGTTTCAGCAGTGCGCTGTTTACTAAAAAATCATATTTTAGTCATATTTTTTCATTTTTACTATATGAAGATATTTTCTGCTTTGGTCAGTGTATTTTATATACTTCATTCCTTTCTTCCAGTTTGATGGTTCCATTAATATTTAGTAATTGAGTATTAATACTGTGAACTGTGCCGTGTGATGTAAAGTGTCTTGATGTTATATGTTTCAATTTGACCATAAAATTGATCTGTTTTAGAAAATAATGAGGAAAAGGAAAAATTAAAAAATTCATTATATTCATTATGTTGAATATTTTCTGTTGATTGTTTCTGTTGATGTTTTCACTACTATATATTTATTCTCTTTATTCAAAAATATTCATTGAATTCATTTTTGCTGTTTGTATTTAACACTAGCAGACCCGACGAACTTCAGATAAACGAAAATCGGCTTTCTTGATATTTTTTCTTCCGTTTCTTCATTTTCACTCCTCATTCACTTTTCGCGAAAATTAGTGGTAAGCCATTTCAATAAATTGTGTTTTGACGGGAAAATTTAAAAATAAACGCTTCAAGCACGGAACATATGGAGATGTTGTAAGTTAAAATATATTATATTTTATCGTCTTGAGTTTTTGCTTGTTTTTATCGTTTTGTTTTTTTCTTTGTCTCGTTCCAGAGAGCGAGTAATGGCGCTTAAACCTAGGCCTATATGTACACTGATGTTCATACGTATTCGTCATGTTTTCATAGTAATCTATCTGAATTTATGCGAATACTTTTGCCAATCAGTGTATAAGCCAGGGCACTAGACTAAAAACTTTGTCCCATCCCAAGACGTCGAGGTCCCATGGAGTGTACATTAATCTTCTTAGCAAAGTCACTCCCAACGATTCGTCAATCATCTTTCCTTGAATGTGAAACGGTTGGTACGGCTGTTCCCGTTTCTTCCTTTCGTAGATTCAAAACTCTTCGTTGATCATGTTATTTATTAATATATAATCTGTTTGCCAGGGTTCGCTTTATTATCTCCCAAATTCAAGCCTGCACGGTTGGCCGGGCCGTATTAATGCTTGTTTCATATTTATGATATGTTGCAAATATTAATGCAGACAAGAAAATGCTCAGAATACAACCGACATGTCCAGGATGCTTTTCAATACTGGCTGTGCATGTGCTAAGACAAGACAAGACAAATCAAGCGAGGACAAGCGAATCCATAACCAATGCCTTGACAGATCTTTCGCAGATGTAGGTCGTATAGAGCCTGAGCTGAAAATTCTTCTCAATAACAAAAAGTACGATAGTTCGTCGAGATTGAGCGCTCCAGGTCTAAAGTTATACAAGTTTTGAAAAAAAAATTGTTTATATTTTTGAAAACAATTTTGAAACTTTTTTAAAACAATCAAATTTCGCAGTGAAGAAAAAGCTTCTCGATGTATTGTTTTGGCCATATAGAATAGCCAAATCTAATACCCTTCTAATCAATGATATATTATGTATGTCTTGTGCCGAAATGGTCGCTAATAAGTATATTAACATGTTAACCAAAGCAAAACTTCAAATACTTAACACAAATATCCAGAAAGCAGATAGCAAAAAACGCATTGACAGGAAATCTAAAGTATCAGCAAAAAGACGCAAGCTAAATATAGATAAATAGGTTTATTGATTTTCATTTCAATTTTTTTTTCGTTTGTATAATCTTGAATTAATATTAGTTAAATTGTAGGATAATTACTTATTGTATTTAAGAGAAATTAAGAGAGAGGAATATAGAATTAATATTGTTAAATGTTGCTAGAAATAAATTATAATACATTGAATTCATCATATTTCAACGTTGAATTTTGCTTCACATGAGCTTTCCCCTTAATCGCATATGTTTTTTCTTTGTCTTTTCTAGTGCTGCTTCCAACACTGTATTTTTTTAAAATTATGAAACGCAAATTTAATTTTCTGGAGTGTAAGAAAATGTCATGACGTATTATCATTATTTCGACAAACACGTCAAAACTATAGATTTTCAACAGCATTCTCAACAGTAACATTACGAATACGTTAAACTTTTGTTGATATTACGGGATTTTCGGAGAAATTGTTAAGTTTCTGATCTTTTTGGTTGCTTTTTTGCTTCAAAATATGAATGTCTCTTTATAATTACAGTAATAAATTATTTTGATATACGTTGAGATCCTCAACGTACGTGTCTTAGACAAATACTCAACTTTTCTGTGGAGGTATGATGATCTCTCAAACATAAAAAACATTTCAGTAGTCAGAAAAATATATTAGCTCTTTTAGTGGAATGTATTCAACCGTCTAAGACGAATTAAGTACTCTCCATTTAATTCCACCAGTTAATTTTCGTTATCTTTGCAGATACGTATTTCGACCACAACTGTGTGGTCGTCTTCGGTGTCTCGTACTTGACTCGACTTCAGTAGTACCGTACCACAAGTGAAACTATAATGAACAGCATCGAATAAAAACACGTTCATTGTGCGCTATCCTACATTTCTAATAAATAATTCTGAACTGATTATCTCCTTGAAATTCTTCCTAAAATTTAAACTTTGATCGATTTGTGAGCATTATTAGGTTGCTCTGACGTATGAACTGAATATAATATGATTGTTCACTTCGTTTGCATCATTCCAACGCCAATGTTTACTATGATCGATTTTGTAAAAATAATTCGACTTTCTGCCACTAGCCAGCGCTGACTTCAGTAAAGTCTGTTCGCCAATTGATAGTATATAGAAACGCGAAATGGAGTATCTTGTACTTAAATATCTTTGGTTATAGGGTGAAATGTCCTAACGTTGTGGTATGCCCCAATGTTGCGGTAGTGTTGAAATAGTTCAGTCTGTATATAATTGAATAAAAAATAATTGTGGATCCGCTAAAACTCTTTGAATCAACCACTAGAACACTTTTTTCTAAATTAATTTTGTTCTGACGCGGTTCCGACCTCGGCGATGACTAAAAAAGGTGTTAAAATTGATCCGGTTAAAAAATCCGTGCTATTTCGAGAATCCGTGTAAAAAATCCGTTTAAAAATAATCCGCGTAAAAAAGTCGATACTATGATTTAGTTATCTTTTCTGCAGTTACACGCATGATTGCAACAAAAAATGACACAGATTAAGCAGAAATCATCTTTTTTGTAAATATTAACATAGAAGAATGACATTATTAATGGAACAAATGTGTTTTTAGTCCTAACTTATTGAAAATTGGAATGTTGCTAACGGTGCACTGGATTACTCAATTACGATTTTATCAGCCCTTGTTTTGGTCAAACTTGTTTAGTACGACTGGGACTTTCGTATTTGAGCATCTTGCACGGCCGTTTTGGGATCAAATTCAACTCACTCACCTGGAGAAAACAAAATAACGGCCTTCATACACCCCAATTCGCTCAGGTCCGGTGAAATCTGCCGAAACCGACACAGTATCTCCTGCATCGTTTTCATTTCCATCTGGGTGGCCGGATCCTGTGGCAATCGATCGCGCACCTGTTGACTCTCGAGCAGGGCACTGAGGTCCCAGGGAACACTCCATTGTGCGAAATTCAGCAGGAATAGCTCCTTCCACGATTCCTACGGGGTTGGGATGAAAGAGAAAGAAATGCACAGGAGTCAACACAACTTCATTAGTCATCGATTCGAGCCAGTTCACATACCTGTAGTAAAAGATGCTGGTCACTCTTGGAGAGCGTTTGGAAGGGAATCAGACAGCGTACCCACCGAACGGACATGAATAGCAGCCTGGCAGTGGTTTCCTATAATTGAAATGCTGATGGTAACATCTTTTCGATTGTGGGTATTAGGATGTATAAAATACCTGTAGAATCTCCCAAGTAGGCAATCGTACTCCAGGGCTGTCGGCAGGAAGGGGTGTGGGATGAGGAATTAGTGGCGGGGGTGGTGGAGGATGTTGGGCAGCCGTTCCGCCATTTTCGGGTGAATTAAATCCAGAAAACATAAGATTGTTGTTATGCATTTGATACTGGATGAATTCCTGACATTTATCGGAGCTCATGATAATATCTAGAACACCGGTTTGGGACAATGGTGAGGGAAGACTTAGATTGCTAGCGTTAATTGGGGTAGGACTAAGAACGCTGGATCCACAGTCTACGGTCGAAGGCTGTGGACTTGTCAAGCTTTCCGATGGGGAGTCTACACTTATGGAGCTTTTGGAATTCGTTGGTGAGGGAGGGAGTTGCTCTAAGGGTTTGTAGAAGCGATGACTTGATGGGGAGAAATCGAACGAGGACATTTTGGTTTGCTCCAGTTTAACAGATGGTAGTAACGTCGGAGGCAATTGGCCATTATTCGCGGGAGAAAAATCGAATTTATTATGTTCTAATTTCACTGGTGGCAGGAGTGAAGGAGGCATATGATGTCCCAATGGGGCAAATGATAAAGGTTGGGGATGATGGAGGATTGAGTTCTGTTGCATAGCTGTGTGATGGAGATTGGCAAAATGAGGGACATGGCCGTAGGAAGATGTGTTCACGAATGGTCCTCCTAGATGGTGCGGATGAGCTCCGTTTGGCTGGAGGTGCTGCAATTTGGGTTTCCGTGGTCCGCGTTCGTGTTGGACAGCTGCAATGGAAAAGAATCGCAAAAAAGGCACTGTAACCAGAGCAATGAAAAATTAATTACACTCGCATCACGAAACGGCAGAATTAGGGGAGTGAATGAGAGAAATCTACCCAGAAGCTATCGTTCGATAAATCCGCAACTATATCTCGAACAAATAGTGAGCGGTGAAATTTAAATTGAACTTTTCCGCAGAAATAAAAGTTGAAAAAAGGATCCCGTGGGCAAGAAGCGATGCATTATCGAACGCGTCTGTCCCGCCGTCAGCTGGTGGAGAAAATTTCAATCTGTTTTATTGGCAAGGGTTGATGAGGAAATCAATTAAAGGAGCACGAAAATGATGTCTGCATATTGGCTACGCCTTCAGCAATACGAAATGGGGTCTGTCACTGGAAAGAGATTAACATCCATCGAAACGGGGGTTCTTTAATTGAGATGTGTGAAACTTTGCAGCTTTTGGCTCATCACGTGTATAGAGTAGCTACACAGATAGAAAAAGTTGTTGAAATTTACACGAAAGTAATGCACATAAAGGGAATGCCAAAAAGAGCGTAAATTTAAACGTTATTTTCGCTTGAATATATGCAATTTGTATTGCATTATGTCACTATTTATTCGATAAAGTGGTATAATGCTATACAAATTGCATACATTTAGGGCGAAATTGATAGAAAAGATTCATGTATGCTCAGAATAATGTAATTTTCCACGTCTGTATTTTTTACGCGCTGATTAGTTTTCATTATTTTTTTCTGTGTATCAACTTTGCATCCCCGGTGTCTATTGAGTAATTTTCAGGACGTTAGGATGATACAAATGTTTTTGTCTTTCGCGTACACTAACATGTACATAAGGATGTAGGATCAATCCGAAAATGAACTTATTATAGCCCTGGGCTGAAAGTCTCTCCAATAGGGTAAAAAGACTTTTTATATGAAGCCCGTAGTCCCACAGTTTCAAAAAAATGGACTCCGCTCGACGATCATTGAACATTCAGCGGAATATGAGATCAAAAGTTATGGTTCAAATCCTGTACTATTACTGCTAGGCGGATTAAAAGTATTATGTCTCCAAAACTCGATTGTTTTTCGGTCAAATTGTTTATTTGAAGGGGCAATAATAAAATTTGAAGGAAATTTTATGAATTACCTAAACAGCGAATAACATATCCGAGGAGTTTTTGCTTTCATATCTTTTATAATATTTATTTTTTGCCTTTCTCGTATACTAAGTATACTTAAAGGATATATGTTCGCTCCAAATATGCAAAATGCGTTTTAAAAACTCACTCATATTACGGGCATTTATCCTTATCCAATATTATTTGCTCGCAATAGGTTCCATTCGGCGGGAAATCCCGTCCCATTGCTTTATATTGAGAACTGGACTGACGGCATCAGAATCAGAAGCTACGGTCAAAATACATTTTTTACGCAAAAAAAGTCGTGGAATGCCTCGCCAACTTTTTAATCAGTTTCCGTCAACCGATTTGCTCGCAACAAATTGTGTTCGGCGGGAAATCCTGTTCGATTGTTTCCCATTGAAAATTTGACTGATCAGACTCTGATCAGGCTCGGAAGTTTTGGCCGATATACTTTTTTTTTTCTTACAAAAAACAAACGTGTTATAAAAGGCCCAGAGACTTTTTTTTATTCGTAAAATACATTTAAAAAATTTAACTTATTTTTGGGACACTTAGTCTTAACTTGTTTACTATCTGCAACAGTTGTTAACCAATTGACGCGCTCTTCGTCAAACAAATTATCCCGTGGAAAGCTTGACAAGTATTGCAAATTTCTTCTTTTTTTGTTGGATTATTCTGCTGGAAGGAGATTCTCATTTTCCCGTGGGTTTCGTGTAAGTGTCTCTGCTTACAGGTCCACCACCCCCATTTTTGGACCTTCATACAGCAATATGTTGAATTCAAAATTGTATTGAAATTTGACCTTACTGTCAAGTGGAACCGCATGCAGAGAAAGACTCAAGCTAGGAGGGTGGCTAACTACATACATACATACATACATACTTAGTCTTAACTTGTTTACTCACAACAAGTTGTATAGGACGGCGAATCTTGTTTCATTATTTCCTATTAGAAATCATACTATGGGCTCAGAGATTATGGCCAAAATGCAATGTTTTATATGCAAAATGTATTTTAAAAACTCATTTTATGGGCATTTATCCTTAATCAATTTATTGCGTCAAGTTGCTGCCCATTGTTTTGTATCAGTCTTCAGAAGCTCCTTTGCATTTCGTTGCATTGATACAAAAAGCAAGGAACAGGAGAATGTTCCCTCCTATGTCATCTATTGAAACTGGATTAATTGCTTGTTCATATTTTACAATTATATGTCTATTATTTAACTAACTAACAGTGCATATTAATTACAGCAGATAATCTATGCACATTATTCTTGATTCCTTACCACTACTTTCTTCACAAATCGTTTTTCATAAATGCGTAATTCCTGGTTCTCCCATATAGTTTTCTCTATTCCCAACTACCACGAGTTCGCGATGAAAATGTGAAAACAAATAGTAGCAAGTTCAATTCAATAGATATAAATTATTAAAAACTAACTCACTCGGATGAGCTCGGATGATGGAATTTGAAACCCTTTGTAAGACTAATTACAGATATATACATCGGAGTAAACGACTCAATTGGTGTGTGAGTTAGGAGATGACAAGTTCTGCTTTAGTCAGAGTAATTCATAGAATCAACGGCACGGCGTACCATTGGTACTTCGCGTACCTGAAGGAATAAAATAGACCCCATCTCGCGGTCCTTAGCCTCTTACCCAGCAACTCCTATCCCTACCTCCCCGCGGTGCGAGCGGGGATACGAGCAACCTTAGGGAAGATCGAGTAACCAACCCCGGTGGGAACTATGGTTGTATGCTGACAGGGAAGGGCAAATCTTATTGAGCGTCTGTTCTCCATGTCAGGATCGGCTCAAAACAGCGTCTGTTCTCCATGTTAGGGGCGGCTGATCATCGTCCGAGTGTCAGCGAGGGACTCTAAGTGAAACTGTGCACCATGGTCCACCGGAAATAAGGAGGAATGGTCCTCCGGAAATTTAGGGGTTTGGTGTCAGGCCCTGCAAGCCAGCCTTTAAAAAATCATAAGCAACGAACAATCAACAAGAGAGTACGGACCGGAACCATCGGCGAAGACCATTGCGACGAAAAGGGACTAGCGATTGGAAACTCGGTTCGTGGAACTGCAAATCTCTCAACTTCATCGGGAGCACACGCATACTTGCCGATGTGCTCAAGGACCGTGGATTCGGCATCGTAGCGCTGCAGGAGGTTTGTTGGAAGGGATCAATGGTGCGAACGTTTAGAGGTAATCATACCATCTACCAAAGCTGCGGCAACACACACGAGCTGGGAACAGATTTCATAGTGATGAGCGATATGCAAAGGCGCGTGATCGGGTGGTGGCCGATCAATGAAAGAATGTGCAGGTTGAGGATCAAAGACCGGTTCTTCAACTTCAGCATAATCAACGTCCATAGCCCACACTCCGGAAGCACTGATGATGATAAGGACGCATTCTACGCGCAGCTGGAACGTGAGTACGACAGCTGCCCAAGCCACGACGTCAAAATCATCATAGGAGATTTGAACGCTCAGGTTGGCCAAGAGGAGGAGTTTAGACCGACTATTGGAAAGTTCAGCGCTTACCGGCTGACGAACGAAAACGGCCTACGACTAATTGATTTCGCCGCCTCCAAGAATATGGCCATTCGCAGCACCTACTTTCAACACAGCCTCTCGTATCGGTACACCTGGATATCACCACTGCAGACAGAATCACAAATCGACCACGTTCTGATTGATGGACGGCATTTCTCCGACATTATCGACGTCAGGACATATCGTGGCGCTAACATCGATTCTGACCACTATCTGGTGATGGTTAAACTGCGCCCAAAACTATCCGTCATCAACAATGTTCGGTACCGACGACCGCCGCGGTACGACCTAGAGCGACTGAAGCAACCTGATGTCGCCACTGCATACGCGCAGCATCTCGAGGCAGCGTTGCCGGAAGAGAGTGAGCTCGATGGGGCCCCTCTTGAGGACTGCTGGAATACAGTCAAAGCAGCCATTAACGACGCAGCGGAGAACAACGTCGGGTATATGGGTCGAAGTCGACGGAACGATTGGTTCGACGAAGAGTGCAGACAGATTCTGGAGGAGAAGGACGCAGCGCGGGCGGTTGCGCTGCAGCAAGGTACCCGGCAGAACGTGGTACGTTATAGACGGAAGCAGAGACAGCAGACCCGCCTTTTTCAGGAGAAGAAACGCCGCCTGAGGGAAGCGGAGTGCGAGGAGATGGAACAGCTGTGCCGTTCTCAAGATACACGCAAGTTCTATCAGAAGCTCAACGCATCCCGCAAAGGCTTCGTGCCGCGAGCCGAAATGTGCCGGGATAAGGATGGGAGCATCTTGACGGAAGAACGTGTGGTGATCGAAAGGTGGAAGCAGCACTACGAGGAACATCTGAATGGCGCGGAGAGTACAGGCAGTGAAAGTCAAGGCAGCGGAGGAGATGACTACGTCAGTTCAGCGGACGATGGAAGCCAACCAGCCCCCACCTTGAGGGAAGTTAAGGATGCCATTCAACAGCTAAAGACCAATAAAGCAGCTGGTAAGGATGGTATCGGAGCTGAGCTCATCAAGATGGGCCCGGAAAAGCTGGCCACTTGCCTGCACAAACTGATAGTCAGAATCTGGGAAACCGAACAGCTACCGGGGAGTGGAAGGAAGGGGTTATATGCCCCATCTACAAGAAAGGCGACAAACTGGAGTGTGAGAACTTTCGAGCGATCACCATCCTTAATGCCGCCTACAAAGTGATATCCCAGATCATCTTCCGTCGTCTGTCACCATTAGTGAACGAGTTCGTGGGAAGTTATCAAGCCGGCTTCGTTGACGGCCGCTCGACAACGGACCAAATCTTTACTGTACGGCAAATCCTTCAAAAATGCCGTGAATACCAGGTCCCAACGCACCATCTGTTCGTTGATTTCAAGACGGCATACGACAGTATAGACCGCGTAGAGTAATGGAAAATTATGGACGAAAACAGCTTCCCTGGGAAGCTTACCAGACTGATCAAAGCAACGGTGGATGGTGTGCAAAACTGTGTGAAGATTTCGGGCGAACACTCCAGTTCGTTCGAATCGCGCAGGGGACTAAGACTAGGTGATGGACTTTCGTACCTGTTGTTCAACATTGCGCTTGAAGGTGTCATGCGGAGAGCCGGGTGTAACAGCCGGGGTACGATTTTCAACAGATCCAGTCAATTTATTTGCTTCGCGGATGACATGGACATTGTCGGCCGAACATTTGCAAAGGTGGCAGAACTGTACACCCGCCTGAAACGTGAAGCAACAAAAGTTGGACTGGTGGTGAATGCGTCAAAGACAAAGTACATGCTTGTGGGCGGAATCGAGCGCGACAGGGCCCGCCTGGGTAGCACTGTTACGATAGACGGGAATACCTTCGAGGTGGTCGAGGAATTCGTCTACCTCGGATCCTTGCTAACGGCTGACAACAACGTTAGTCGTGAAATACGAAGGCGCATCATCTGTGGAAGTCGGGCCTACTACGGGCTCGAGAAGAAACTGCGGTCAAAAATGATTCACCACAGCACCAAATGTGTCATGTACAAGACGCTGATAAGACCGGTTGTCCTCTACGGACAAGAAACATGGACAATGCTCGAGGAGGACTTGCAAGCACTCGAAGTAATCGAGAGACGGGTGCTTAGGAACATCTTTGGCGGTGTGCAAGAAGACGGTGTGTGGCGGTGAAGAATAAACCACGAGCTCGCCCAGCTCGACGGCGAACCCAGTATCCAGAAGATAGCGAAAGCCGGAAAGGCACGATGGGCAGGGCATGTTGCAAGAATGCCGGACAGCAACCTTGCAAAGATAGTGTTCGCTTCCGATCCGGCAGGTACGAGACGGCGTGGAGCGCAGCGAGCGAGATGGGCAGACCAGGTGCAAAACGACTTGGCGAGCGTGGGGCGTATCCGAGGATGGAGAGATGCAGCCTTGAACCGTGCATTGTGGCGTCAAATTGTTGATTCAGTGTTATCTGTTTAGATGTTAACTAAATAAATGAAAAAAAAATGAACATCGGAGTAAACGACTCAATTGGTGTGTGAGTTAGGAGATGACAAGTTCTGCTTTAATCAGAGCAATTCATAGAATCAAGTCGCCCAGTTAGTTTCCGGCGTAACTCATCTAACTACCACAAGCATTCCATAAGCAACCGAAAATAGGATTTGAGCTAATTTTATCCGTAGTTTGAATTATCGTTAAACGAATAAATTTCATCAATAATGACCGTTTGTGATTTTATGGGAAAGTTGTCAGGTCATCCCATTTTCTACTCTTTTACTATTATCCGATGGCGATGAAGAACGCCCAAACAATAATTTAAATAGGATGTAGTTTGTCAAAAATGCTTCCTACATTCGTTCGAACATTCATGGCTTTCTAAAAGGTGACGTGTATAGCTTAACTCAATTTATAGTTTAAATTACGAAAGGTTACACGACAACTTTGATATCAAGAGCCTCCTTATTATAGCTTTATCCTGATAAAGCTTATATTCAGAATAGGCTCTCAAAATAATTTTAGTTACATTCTCAATATTTCAAAGATACCATATTTTTTGACGTAGGACTTACATCTTTCTTTACTATACTGGGTGTCATTTAGATTTTTGGAAATCGAGAGCGTTACGCTGGAAGGGAAGATTTTGAGCGTTACTAGCGCCCTTATCTTTCGATGGATTTTTAAGATTTATATATCAATCGACTCGGACACTCTCCACCATTTTGCCTATTTCATCGAAACATAAGATTATAAACAATAAGCTATTGGAAATTTCAATTCTTCTCAAAGCCAGTATTTCATATGTAACCAATCCCGTGCATTCCTAACACGGACATCAGAATGCGGTATGTTACGAGCCTTCGGGTTTACCGGAAGATTTTCTTTGTGTATAAAAGAAGCAGTGCCTGCAGTGGCGAGTCATTACAATTTGTGACAGCAGCGCGTACTAACGTGCTTTTTGCTCGTACATTTTTCGTTTCGTTCAATCATTCGCTGTGTTTCCTACACAGCGACAGCATGCAGTCACCAGCGGTGGGTCTGCGAATATGCATGAAAGAAGTGGGCGCATTTTTTTGTCATTCTGTGCTTGATGATGGTCAGATGCAGTGGTTTAGGTTGCGATGGATGCAATCGCCCATCGCATTACTCGGAGCTCACGGCTAGAGGCCGATTATTAGTTTTATTTCCAGAAGTTTTGAATAAACAAATTGCTAATAATTGTACACAGCATGGAAGTTGTCATTTCCAATAACAATGCCTATAATCAACTTCCATAGATCCAAAAGTTAACTGTAAATAAGATACGTTTATACAAGTCCTACGTCTACTCGCGGTTATGTTGAAAACATTACCCATTGTTTTTTTTTTTTTTTTTTTTCAGATTTTGGAACATGTTTAATTTTAATAGTTCACTATTTTTAGGTTTTATGCTTTCAAAAATGGACGCTTTCAGGCGTTTTTTTGCATTTAAACTACCATTAGCATCATTCCATAAACGAATATGTACAAGATACAGTGATGACTCGATTTTTTGCAAATTTTATCTGCCCCTGATTTCGTTTACACACGATTTTATGACAGTTTTGATAAGATTTTTTCACGATCCAATTTTGCCACATTCTTGGAAGTCTATATGACAGTCAAAACCCAGTAATTGCTTCATATGTGATCTATTAGATCTCTCTAAAAAAATTTCTCGACACATTTTATAATGAGCGAGAAAGGCATCATCACCGATAGGTGGATTTATCTGTTTTTTTTTTTATTATCCACCCCTGTGATTTCTCGCTTAACTTTTCAATGACAAAAGGACTTCTTCTTCTTACTGGCATTGCATCCCCACACTGGGACAGAGCCGTCTCGCAGCTTAGTGTTCATTAAGCACTTCCACAGTTATTAACTGCGAGGTTTCTAAGCCAAGTTACCATTTTTGCATTCGTATATCATGAGGCTAACACGATGATACTTTTATGCCCAAGGAAGTCGAGACAATTTCCATTCCGAAAATTGTCTAGACCGGCACCGGGAATCGAACTCAGCCACCCTCAGCATGGTCTTGCTTTGTAGCCGCGCGTCTTACCGCACGGCTATGGAGGGCCCCTGACAAAAGGACCTAAGTATCATTTTTTCACAAATTAATTCGAATATTGCAATCAAAAAACCTATATGAAAGCTTTTGATTGCAGTAGGGTAAATGTACCAGTTTCAGCCATGTTCCTAATTTGGCCAGTTTCTTGACTAACTTCGAAAATAAAGCAATTTTCGAGGGTTTCATTAGCTTTAACAGAAGACACATCATTCATTCTTCATCGCTGTTGAATCTGTTCGATATTGTTTGGAAAATATGCATTTTTCAGGGTTGACCAAATTAGGCTCTAATATGTCCGAAACCGGTAAATTTACCCTAATCAAATTAAAATGATTTAATCATGAAAAAAGTGTTACTTATGACTTTTGGAAAAGTTAAGCGAGATTTCTCAAAGAACACAAGGTCATCGTTTTGCCTTACGCTAGGGTGACCAGACTATATGGTAAAGGGGGATGCCCTTTAAGGGGATGTCCATGTTCTCCTTTTTCAATAAAAATTGGATGTCCTCCTTTTGTGCTAAAATATCTTTCTTTTTGGATATTTTGAAAAAAAAAAACATTTGCATGGACAACTATTTCTGAACACATTTTTGTTTATGAATACTAAGTTACGGATTCGTAGTAGGAGACTGGAAGATGCCACGGTTAAATGGTCCTTTGTTGGATAACTGGAGACGCGTGCTGCAGTTATTCCGGGAGGTGGCAGCGTGTAAGACCAATGGACCACCATCAATAATACCTTCATCGCCACCAGCGAGAATAATGTGGGCTATCTGTACACCCGGAAAAAACATTGGATCACCGAAAAGATCTGGAGGAAGATTGAGAAGCAAAAAGAAGCCAAAGCCGCGATAGAATGAACAAAACCCAGAGGATTCAAAGTCTTAGTCCTTCGACGATACTCGGCTCTGGAGTAGAAAGTGAGACGCTCATGTCGATGGAACAGGCGAGTGAGGGCGAACTCTCTGACCGAAGAAGGAGAGAGAGACGCAGCAACCGGGGACATTCGCCCCCTTACGATTCTCACGACGCTTAAGCGGGGCGAAGATGAATGCAACGATGCCTGTGAAAGATGCAAATGGGCAGTAATTGACCAACTCATCTGACCAGCTGAAACGCTGCGCTGGTTCGAGCACTTCAAATAACTTTTTCGAGTGCCAGCCAGGCCATGATCTGCCCAGGATCCGACGTATAACACGCGTCAATACCGAAGCTCCATCACTGCTAGATATTTAAAAAGCCACCCAGTGCATTAAATCGAACAAAGCCCCAGGGTTCGATCGCATATCAGTCGAGATGCTCAAAGCTGAGCCCAAGACATCCGCTCAACTAACGCATCGTTTATTTCAACTTTCGCGGACAACTGGATGCAAGGTATCTGAGTGAAGGTGCCCAAAAATTGTGACCTGTCTGTATGCGATAACTGGCGAAGCATTATGTCACTGTGTACAGTTTCAGGAGAAGATAGATGCGACTCTTCGACGGCAGCAAGCCGGATTCCGGAAGATCCTGTGTGGACCATATTGTCACGCCCCGTATCTTTCTGGAGCAGGTTAACGAATTCCAAGAGTTCCTTTACTTGGTATTCATATATGAGACTACGAAAAGCTTTCGACCGTTTCAATCACGTGGAATATGTGTGGTGCCCTGAGACGCAAAGGGGTTCCTGAGAAAATCATCGGCCTCATGGAGGCACAGTTCGAGGCCTTCTCGTATAGAATGCTGCACAATGAGGTCTTGTCCGACCCTATCCGGGTCGTAGTTGGTGTAAGACAAGGATGTATTCTATCACCGTTACTGTTCCTCATCGTAATAGCCACCCATGGAATCAAAATATACGACTTTATTCAACTGGTTGTGATATATTCCCGGAGGACCCTTTCAACATGAAAAGTAATCGAGAATTCAACGAAGGAGCAAGTGTGGCAAATCCGTTTATCGGAAGTTCTACATGCTTCATCAGATCCTAAAATCAAAATAACAGCGCTGGGCGGTGATACAGCGAAGGGCAGCGCAAGTAAGCAAACCAGGCGATAAAAAAAGAGCATTTAAACGAATAAGTGCAGCAACAACGCTCCCAAATCAATATCTGTGGTAACGGATGAAAATGATTCTACTCTCATACAATAGTCCAGACTTGTACACCACCTACGAATTTATGCGAATTGCTCACTGCTAATGCTAATCATTTTTATTGTTTTCCGTTGGATTATTTCTTCACGTCTAACAACTACTGGCGATAGAATGATGTTACATATATCTAATTTATCTTTGTTTTCGAATGATTGACGTGACCAGACATTTTTGTATTTAAAAATGCACCTACTGGACTTGAACCTAGGCCCTCTGGGACGAAAAAATCCATGCTTGCTGAGCTTCAGCACCAGCACTATCGAATATTTATTTTCCACTCATGTTGCCGATATGATACGATATCGTTTAGAATTCAAACAATAGAAATGATTCTACGATCAAAACCGCTGCATCGATAGCGCATTTTGAATATTTTTTAAGTAGCATTCGTCGTGTCCACTCGCATTGGAAATTCTAACCAAATTTTTAATACGAACCTAATTTCTTTAGCATATTGTATGCTACTGGTTTTGTTTTCCTCACAAATATTTCAGCAGGAAAAAGGGAAACAAATCCCCATGCAGGATCTAAATATCAGTTTCACGTTTCGTTTCTCCCACCGAGGTTAAATTAATTATAAATTAACTAATTTCGTGTTTCAAGTACGCTACTCATGATGATTTTCCGGTTTTTTCCTTTTCGTCGCGTCGGCTGGTCGAGTAGCACGGGGTTCGTGCGATGCTGCTGTACAGTCAGCTCCAGGAGGGAAGCACAGTTTCAGCGCCATGTGTGAAAAGGTAAATAACTGTTGTATGATGCTGCAGCCGGGATCGGGATGTTCCGTCGGCTCAAGCCCAAGGTGTCTGTTGTGGATAGCATGTGTAAGTAAATATTTATGCTCTCTGGTGTGGGAGGATGGGGTGAGTGTTGTCGGCTCCAGCAAGTGCTTCGGTTCCCACGCGCTTTTGATGGTCGGCTTTTGGTTTGATGCCACCGACCGAGAAGCACATGTGAATGTGTAGGCTAGGAATATTTCTATAGGCAGCGGAAGCTATACAGAACTAGCTTGGCGTTGCTGATCTGCGACCCTTGAACATCGAATTGATGGGCTTCACGGTGTTTGGAATTGCTTTCGATATGCGCTATAATTTTAGATGAACTCTTCCATTGTGGACGCATTAATGTTGCGGTTGATCTGATATTTTTGCGGAGCTGGGGATGAAGTTTTCCAGGTGAAAGACATAAAACAAATATAGGAGGGTTGTAGCTTCCTGATTATGCTGTGTAGATGCTTATACTTCCATTAATAGAGATAAAATAAATTGATTACTGATATGGCAATGTAAATCCATATGTCAAAAAAATTTCTAATATGTGCAGGTATTCATTTTATAATGATATGTCAGATATATAATTATACCTGCTGAAACGTTATTCTGAAGTGAACCAGTCTCTACAATAATGACTAAAAAGCGATTTTTGGGGATATCATTAGGAACATGACACCAATTTTTTTTTTCTTTATTTATGTGAATCTTCAAATTTTAATTTCTTCACTCAAACAATTTGTGAACGTAAATGCCGATCGTCAATAAATTAGAAAATGATTATCAAGGCTTTACCACCTTTTGAATACAATTTGTTGCAAGAAAATCAGATGAAGATTACTACACTTTGTCGAAAAATTGTCCGTTATGTGATGGCTCGGATATAAAACCATTTATGAAACATATTTAATGAACTAATATTTGTCTCAGACTCAGGAGAAAGTACGATTTATGCTTATGTCTTTCCAGCGATAAATTCGACAAATAAACAGATCAATATTTTCATTGAGCTGATTATCAGAAAAAATATACAAACATAAAGCCAAAAAATGTCCACACAGTGCTCAAATCATTGTTTATGGAGTCCAAAACTTGATATTACCCCTTCGTATGTCTATTGTTGCTACAATTAAGCCTCAAACGCAATTCAGCGTTCGGTGACGGAAACGGAAAATTTGACAGAAAATATATGGCCAACAGTCAAATTTGCCGTTTTCGTCGCCTTTCAGCTGTATTGTGTCTTTTCTTTGATTTTACACGCTTTTGAACTGTTTCTGGGGAGATCTTCTGTCACTATTCCATGAGCACTGATCTGGAGATTGAGGAGGACGCGGGACCATTGATTTGGCATTGTGCAGCAGCCGCTCTATGACGAGATTGGAAGAAGGTTTTAAACTGTTGCTTTCGGACAAATTAAAAATAGGATCTATGACTCAATCCAACGGCGCTTGCTTTCAAGTTATCCTTCAATATGTCCAAAAAGTTGAAACGATTCATAAAACTTTTGGTTTTCTGTGCAGTTTGCACTAAAAATATATATAATAAAAAATATATAATTATAAAACTTAAAATGTTACTTGTATGGTTTCCCGAGGAAATTCGGAACAAAATTAGAGCAAATTGATATTATGCTCGTCTGTTGAGATTATATTGAAAACAAATTTGATGTCAATTATTTATGTAGGGGGAATGACGGCTTTGGCAGGTTTTGTTCTATTATTGTCAGGGGGGTTTTCATAACTGATTATGCTCAAATTTGGCCTACACATTCTTTGCATGTCAAAGAATATTGTGGCCAAATTTCATAAAATTCGGTCGACAAAAACCCCCTTGCCAATAATAGCACAAAACCTGCCAAAGCCGTCTTTTCCCCTACACAAAAAAATAAATTTCTGTCTGTCTGACCTTACAAAATCGGAAACTACTGAACCGAACGGCATGAAAATATGCATTCAAATTTCGGTTTTGGTGCCGGAGAAGGTTCATAAAATGGTTTAAGACCCCCCTTTCTTATATATAAGAGAGCGTGAGTGTAAATCGTCGATTTCCCCTCTTGGGAAAAATGTTGCAAAAGGCAGTTTTTTTTTAAACTAAAGCGAAATACAACCAAATAAAGCATCCACCGGATATAGTTATGTCTTCGCTATTGGATGATGTAGTTTTAAAACAAAAAAACTTCTCCCATCCAGCTGGAGACTGCTTTTTCTCCTCGGTGGGTGGTTTTATTACTGGGTGTGGTACGAGCACGTGGCTGTCTTTCTCGTCAATGACTGGATAACGGTAATTTGAGCCTTAAGTTTGTATGAAAATTACTATGAAAACAGTCACTTTTGTGGAAAACCGTTCCACAATGTTACTCATTGCTCAAAAAAATTTATGACTACGTTGGCAACATAGAAAATGTTGCATTGAAACTGATCGTCTTTGTTGCGAGACGATTATTTCCTTTAAAATAAGTTATAAGGGAAATACTGAATCGTGGTAAATTTAATTTAACACGTAAAAGAATAACATCAATATCAATAATGAGTATTTTTGTTTTATTTATAACTTTGCTTATAAAAGTCAGCTCACTTCGCAACAAGAACTGTCCTCTCGCTTAGGAAGTATTCTATAAAGTTATCGAGTTGATTACATTTTAATAGTTAATGGGTCGCAACTAGAGTTTCCATTTCCCGGTCATTTTCGTTGTCCCGGGATTCGGGATGAACTTGTTCGTATATCCCGGGAAATCCCGGGATCCCGGGATTTTTCCCTGTCTCCTTAGAAAACTTGTTTTTGACGTAAACTACGTCTAAGGGGAAGACTCAGATACAGGGTGTAAAACCGAAATTTCCAAATTCGAGACCGTCACGAAATTAGGATAGATTTCAAACGCTAATAGCGTCTTTATCTTTCGATGGATTTTCGACATTTGCTTATCAATCGATTCAGAAACTCTCCAGCAATTTGCCAATTCTATTGATACTATTGATTATCAACGTTAAACTATTGAAAATGTTGTTTCTTTCCAAACCGGGTGAAAAATTCAATTCCGTTCATAAATCCCCAACACGGACATCAGATTGCAGTAAGGTACGTGTTGACCCACTGCTTCGTTTTCCCTGTGTATAAAAAGCCCCGTGTTTCGCGTGCGCGCGTCATTTTCATTTTGGATGTCACGGAGAACGGACCAGGGCGTCCAGAAGCGGTCCCAGTGACAACGGCTGTCTCAGCGGATGAATTTTTTTCGGTCGGTGGTGGTGGTGGTCGTGGAAGCAGCAGCACATCATTTTCATCCGTGTCCCATCTTAGACGGATCTGGCAATCGACGGCGTTCGTTGAGTCGAATCATCGGATGGCGGTCGCGCAGCCCAGTGGCTGCTGTTAATAAGGCACATAAGTGGCAATTAATCGGTTCTTTTCAGGACCATCATAATTTTCCTAAAGTGCAAGTGCAATTCTTCGGTGAAATTTTCTAGCGTAATTCGGAGTTATATGATTTTAGTGATTGAGAATGTTGATATTAGACGAACTTTCTTCATAGAACAAAGCATAATTGTTTGGCATCGGTAGCGGAATCATAGCATTAGTGCCGGTCCGAGCATAGGCTGTCATCGGAAGATTGCTACAGCAATTTATTCACTAATGTGGCGTTTGCAACGATTTGGATGTTGTCGGCACAACATGAAATTTTCCCGTATTTTTCCTGTTGATGATTGAAAAAGAAATCGGTTCCGAGATGAACTTTATTCAAAGCGCAACGCTAACGTCGGTAGTTGAATCCCAAGCAAGTATCGGAAGGAGACCATGCAAACAATTGATTCGCATTATGACTGAAGAAAATTGTATGGCGTCAGTATTTATGCTTGCTACAGATATTTTGACGTTAACTACGTCTAAGGGAAAGGCTTGGATACAGGGTCTAAAACGGACATTTCCAAACTCGAGACTGTCACAAAAATTAGGATAGATTTCAAACGCTAATAGCGTCTTTATCTTTATCGTCTTATCTTTCGACATTTGCTTATCAATCGATTCGGAAACCCTTCAGCAATTTGCCAATTCTATTGATACTATTGGTTATCATTAATGCTTAATTTTTTTTCTACAACAAATATGATTTTGAAAAAGTATCACCGGCGCGTGCTTACTCGCAATCTACATGCTGATACATTTACAGTTACATCAAACAACTGAAACCCGAAATACGCCACTCCAAAATTACGAGGTGACAATGTTAGAAAGAGACAAAAGATAGGAGAAATAACATGGTGTGTAGTGTCTCCCGAGTCACCTTAAGGGAAGATCCTTTAATTACGTAACGCAAAAATTGGTCATTTTCAACCCCCTCCCCCTTATGTCACACTTTTTATATGAAGCATCTAGAAATTATGTATGGGTCGTCACACTTTAGCCAACCCCACCCCCCCAAGCGTTACGTAATTTGTGAACGCTCCCATGAGGCACTTTCATTGATGGTAGCTGATTGTTAGTACCTCATTTCAAATATCATATCATATCATAGCATATCAATGAATATTGTGGCCAAATTTCATAAAATTTGGTCAACAAAAACCCCCTGACAATAATAGAACAAAACCTGCCAAAGCCGTCATTCCCCCTTTTTCGGACAAGAAAATTTAATCTGAGCGCTGCTAATGTTGATGACGACGACCGCGCGACCCACACCATCGCTGGGAATAAAATTTCCGGTAGGAGCTCCTCCGATGCCGAAGGTGGTACCACGGTCTGCTCGTCTGCTCTTCGCAACATCTCGAACGAAATGGCTCGCGCGCGCGGAAGAGCTGCTTTCTTATAATCAATAAAGTTGAACCTATAGCCACGCCCCTTTGGTGAGTGTGTGACGGTTACACAATGTTTGTAGTCATACCGGACAACAAATAGGCGGGACTAATGAGCCATCTTTATTGATTATAAGAAAACTGCTCTCCGCGCGCGCGTGGCCCATTCCAGTTCGAGACAGCAGCACGTACGGACGTGTTTTTGTTCGCGCATTTTGACGTTAACTACGTCTGAAAGGAAGCCTCGGATACAGGGTGCAAAATGAAAATTTAAATTGGGGACCGTCACGAAATCATGTAAGATTTCAAACGGTAATGGCGACTTTACCTTTCGACGGATTTTCGAAATTTTGTTATTAACAGATTCGGAAACTTTCCACCAATTTGCTAATTGTATTAAAACTATTCATTATCAACGGCAAACTATTAAAAATGCTATTTCTTTCCAAATCGGGTGAAAAATTCAGAAACAATCAATCCCGTTCATAAATCCCCAACACGGACATCAGATTGCAGTAAGTTATCGGCCTTTTGATCCACTGCTTCGTTTTTCCTGTGTATAAAAAGCCCCGTGTTTCGCGTGCGCGCGTCATTTTCATTCTGGATTTCATGGAAAGCGGTCCAAGGCGTCCAGAAGCGGTCCTAGCGACAACGTCTGTGGTGGTGCGGATGAAAATTTTTTGTTCGATAGTTGTGGCGGTCGTGGCAACAGCAGTACATCTTTACATCCGTGTTACAAGCAGCATTTTTGGATCTGGCAATTAACGGCGTGCGTAGAGCCGAATCATCAGATGGCTGTCGCGCAGACCAGTAGTTGTTGTTGGTGAGGCACATAATTGGGAATGAATCGGATCTTTTCAGACCCACCATTGTGTTTGGGAGGAAGGTTAAGTTGAAATAATTTGTCTATAGTGCGACCGCTAGGAACTAGAAAATTTTTCAGTGAAATATTCTAGCGTGATTTTGAGCTCAATTATATGATGTTTGTCTAGCACTTAACTACTCTTCTTGCTGTGGATTTAATTTTAAACAATGATTCAGTGATTGATAAGTGATTGAGAAAGTTGATATAAAACGAACTTTTTTCATAGAACAAAGCATAATTGTTTGGTATCGGTAGTGGAATCATAGCATTACTGCCGGTCCGAGCGCGCGTCAGAAGGAGAAGCTGCAAATATGTATTCGCATGGATGGAAATAAAACCTTAAACAAGTAGCAGGCTACCTACTAGAATTATAATCTTGAGGGGAAATTTCACTTGACTGTTACTGCTATCCACGCGAATAATTTTCGGCAGCGTCTTTTTATAACGCGCGCTTGTGATTCTGCTACCGATGGAAAACAATCTGCCATCACCAAGCAATTAAGTTTTACTTTGAACAAAATTCATCTCGCCTCAAGTTGTGACTTAAGAGCTACTTTCTCTGATGGTTGCCAATCATTAGTACTTCAGACAACAAAATTTAATCTGAGCGCGAACGACCGCATGAACCACACCATCGATGAGAATGAAATTTCCGGTAGCAGCTCCGCCGAAGCCGATGGTGGGACTACGATCTGCTTTTCGCGACATCTCGAACGAAATGGCTCGCGCGCGAGGAAGAGCTGCTTTCTTGTAATCAATAAAGTTAAACATGTAGCCACGCCCCTTTAGTAAGTGTGAGACGGGTACACAATATTTGCAGTCATACCGGACAACAAAGAGGCGGGACTAATGGGCCATCTTTATTGATTATAAGAAAAATGCTTTCCCCGCGCGCGTGGCGTTTCATTTGAAATATCGCCGAGAGCTGTCGCTGCATCGGTAGAGATTCCGCCAATTAATCGATTACTTCGATTAATCGATTATTTGTTGTGATAATCGATTAATTTTTAATCGATTACTTCCCAACGATTAATCGATCAATCGGGATTTTACGACAACTATTAGATTTCGATTACTTCAATTAATCGATTCATCGTTTATGTACACATTATGTACACATAATCGATTAATTTTGATTCGATTACTACTCAACGATGAATCGATTCAATAATCGTCAAGAATCGAGAGTAATCGATTAGTTACTAATCGATTAATCGAGATTTTACGACATCTCTAAGCATCGGCGGAGTTAGCATTAGCATTAGCATTAGCATTGAGCAATTCGCACAAATTCGTAGGTGGTACAAGCCAAGACTATTGTATGAGAGTAGCATCACTTACATCCGTTACCACAGATATTGATTTGGGACTAATCACTATCTCTTAGATGGAAGCAATGCACCCTCCAATAGTCGAGATCTGTCCTGGCCACGTCCTTGCGAATGCTGAGGAAGGGGAAGGATGGTTAGTTGGGCACCTACTTAAGAAAGATGCAGAGAACTCTACGACCTCTCATAGGTGCCACGGGAGATTTTGGGATTGTGTGGAAGGTTATAACAGTAGGAATCGTTTTTGGTAGAACGTGAAATACAGAAAGAACTAAGATAGAAATACAAAGTAGGAAAGAGACGAGCCTGGAATTGAACCCACGACCTTCTGCTTATAAGGCAGAAGCGGTAGCTACTAGACCACCGAGCTCGTCATCTCTAAGCATCGGCGGAGTTGCTGAGCAAATTTTATTCCAAATACATATAAGATATTGGAAAATCGGTTTTTTTCAGGGCCTCCATTCTATACAAAGGAAGATTGAGGCGAGGCGAACTTTTTTCAAAGTGCAAATTAACCGCTTGGAGACGCCATAAAGTTGCCTGGCGTCCGTAGCAGAATCACGAGCGCGCGTCGGAGGGAGATGCTACAAATATGTATTTGCATGGATGATTCTTATTTGGTTTTGTTATTCCAGCCTATGGCGTGGGTCGTGTGGTCGTTAGTGATTCGAAATATGCATTACTGGGAATTAATCGATTCTTCTCATGGACACCATTTTAAACATAGGAAAATTGAGGCGAGACGAATTTGTTCAAAGTACGACGTCGTAGCAGAATTACGTTGCCGTTCGTAGCAGAATAACGAGCGCGTATTGTAGAGAGCTGCTGCAAATATGTATTCTTGCACTGGCACTAGATTCTTCATTTCACCAAACTGTTTTACGTAGTTTACGTCGGGCGGTCGTGTCTTGTACAAAACCCTTATGATTTTTTGATTTAAAAACGATTTTATTCAATTTTCAGGGGTCAAGTTCATATTTTAGAAAGGACAGATAATACAGATTTCAAATTGGAACTCAATTCAATTATAATTTGAATCAATTCTTTCGAAAAAAAAACGACTTCAATAAGCAAATATTAGAATAGAAGAAGCGTTCGTTGGCGGTTGAAGTCGGCTTCTGCGATTGCATTCAATACCCTAGTGACAAAAGATGGAAGATGCGCAGTAGAATCGTACTGGGCCCATAACCTATTGGATATATGGGAACCCCCTCACAAAGGAAACACAATACTACAGTATCCTCCAACCCATGGCAGGCTACTAATTGATACTTTTACCAAGAGCTGCACTGTCGTCATACGCAAATTTGCCCCACGTTTGCTGGGATGCCCTATGTACATGGGACAATTATGCGTAGAACGGCAGTGCAGCTCTTCCTAATTTTGAACAGACTGCTTCCTAATCTTGATGTTTATTTATTTTTACACCGTCTTCGAATAATTCGTACAGACTGTTGATCTTATATAAAAATACCTAATCTAATTCCTTAATTCTATTAACAAACATAGTTTTTGACATATTAAAATCAAACACATCAGCCACATCATTGAACGAACGTAAACAAGAATCGAATGGATTGTAAAAACCATAGTTAGTTCTGTGGTGTGGAAGGGTAAAAAACGGTGAATGGCGAAGTCGCCGCGAAGGAACGTTAATTGGGATCTGTTCTAGAAGTTCTGGACAGTCGATGATACCGTTGAGTAGGTCGAATATAAATATCCGTTGTTGATTTACCCGTCTGGTGCTAAGCGTCTGAAGATTAATCAACTGACATCTATCCTTGTAATGGGGAAGATTGGTGGGGTCCCTCCATGGAAGCTCCTGCAGTGCAAACCTTATAAACCTCCTCTGTACTCGTTCGATAGAAAGAATGTGTGTCAGCTGATATGGGGACCAAACCGGTGCTGCATATTCGAGAGTGCTGCGTACTAGTGAACAGTATAGTGTTTTCAAACAATAGATGTCGGTGAAACAGGAGGCATGGCGTCGAATGAATCCTAATGTCGCAAATGCTCTTGCCGTTATGATTCCAATATGCTCATTGAATCTGAGCTTTGAATCAACAGTCACTCCCAAGTCGCAGACTGAGTGTACTCTGTTCAGTGAAGCTGTTCCCATTGTGTACTGGTAATTCACAGGGTTTTCCAGTCGTGTGAAGGAAATAACACTGCATTTCTTTTCGTTCACGAGCATACCGTTGTTGTTGCACCATATCAGTATTTTATCGATATCAGCCTGCAGCTCTTCACAGTCCGATTGGGAGAAAATAACACGGTAAAATTTAAGGTCGTCGGCGAATGACTGTTTAGACGATGAAATCAATGTATTCAGGTCGTTAATGAAGATATTGAAAAGAAGTGGACCAAGAACGCTTCCTTGGGGCACTCCAGAAGATATGCGTATCATCCGGGAAGGTGTGTTGTTGACAGCCACAAACGCTTGTCGGCCTGTAAGATACGACAAAACCCATTCCGCAAACCATCCTGGGAAACCAATGTGCCTAATTTTGTCGACAATAATTAGATGCGGAACAGTATCAAACGCCTTAGCAAAGTCTATATATATGGAATCCACTTGTCGCCTTGATTCAACTTCTCGTGACACTTCTGTTGTGTAACACATCAAGTTCGACGTTGTAGAACGCTGCTTCATGAAACCGTGCTGTGTATTAGAGATGAGTGGAGACGCTGTTCCATATACGATTTTGTGTACCAGCTGTTCCAAAACCTTGCCTATGCAACAAAAGTATAGAAACGCCTCTATAGTTGTTGACACTGCTACAGTTGCCTGATTTGTAGATCGGTGTGATTCAGGCCATTTTCCATACCGTCGGGAACGTCCTTTCACTCATGGAGCAGTTGAAGATTTTTGTAATCGGTCCATTCAGAGTTGTAGCACAATTTTTAAAGAGGAGGGGGAAAGCCGTCCGTGCCAGCGCCTTTATTACCGTCAAGATTTTCGAGGGCGTATTGTATCTCATCTGGAGAAAACTGAATGATGGGCAAAGCGATGTCATGAGTAGGAATGTGAGCGAAGAAGTTGTTACGTTGCGCGGACGGCGATTTGGTGAACACCTTTTCGAAGAAATCAGCAAAAAGGTCGGCAGCTTCAGTGTTGGATTGTGCGATGTTGTCTTCGTAGTTCACTCGTGGTGGAATTCTGTTGATGGATGTTCGTTTCTTTACGAAATCCCAGAAGCAAGAAGGGTCGTTTTTAACTTTCGACTGGATCCTCGTGATGTACTCGTTGTATGAGGAGGAGAGAAGCGACTTATATGACATTTCCAGTTCACGAACGATGTCTCTATCGTTAGCGGATCTTGACCGGAAATAACGCCTGCGAGATTTCCTGAGATTGTTACGGAGGTTCCGCAACTCAAAAGTCCACCATGGCTTGTTAAAGTCCGCGTTAGAACCGCGCGTCTTTTTCGAACATGATCGTTGATGCTTGTGTTAATCTTTTCGTTGAAGATTTGGACCATCTCGTTCACTGTTTTGTTGGCCAGCAGTAGATCCCAATGTATATCGGCAAATCTTCTGTTCACCGTGTTGAAATCACATGTTTTGAAATCGAATGTGAAGCTCGCATCTCGATCGCCAGGATTGACGGACTCCGGACCAGGATCATCAAGAAGCAAGATGTAAGGCTCGTGATGTGCGTCTAACGGCAGCATCGGGAAGATGGCAGCAAAAGATCGAAGTATTCAGGTAGGTTAACGAAAGCGAGATCTAGAAGTCTTCATTATGGTTACAGAAACCGTTCATCTGGCGCATGCTAGTGGCAAACAAAGTCTCGATAAGAATTCTCTCAGGATCGGTGGACATATTTGAGGGACGTATCCGTTGATGTCGTGGTCCAGCTGCCAGTGCAAGTTAGGTAGATTGAAATTCCCAATTGACAAAATAATATCGGACTCTGAAGATTGCTCGATAATACTTTGTACCGCGTCGACGTGGGTAGAATAGAGTTCAGAACTAGTGTTAGGCGGGAGGTAAATGGCGATTATGTATATAGAACGATTTTCTAACTTGATGCGGATTGCGACTTGTTCAAGGTTGTTGCAGTTCATTAGAGATACTGTGTCACAATCGAGATTGTTTTTGGCAGCAATCAACACGCCCCCGCCACGTGAATGTAGGCTTGTTGATTCACTGCGATCACCACGGTAAATAGTGTAGTCTGAACTAATTTCTGCATTCGAGATGTCGGAATGGAGCCAAGTTTCTGTGAAAATAAGCACATCGTAGTCACAACTCCCCATTGACATACGTAGACTTTCGATCTTTGTGCGCAATCCCCTGACGTTCTGGTAGTAGAATGAGAGAGGCTTATATCCCAAGGATCCGACTGGCACTGATGGCTGCACATTCGAATCTGACTCGTCTGTAGAGCAGGAAAGCAGCTGCGAGAGGAAACATTATCAGCGCAAGCAGTGTGCTCGATGGTATTGTACTTGCCTGATCGCACAGGCTGGAAGTCCTTACACCGATCCCAACCACAGGGCCGGGACGGCTGTTGTTCGCTGGCTGGATGGTCGCGACTGTGGTGGGGGCTCCGGGACTTCAAAGTGCTTTTTTCGTGCGCCCCGGATGTTGAATTGCTAGGTTGCATGTTATATAGCGATGCGAATCGTAGAAATCGGTGTGACTATTGGGAGAAATAGCTTCAGAGCCAGCAGTGTTCGTAACAGGGTTGTACTTGCCTGGTCGCACAGGCTGGAAGCCCCTACACCGATCCCAACCACAGGGCCGGGACGGCTGTTGGCCGCTGGCTGGATGATCGCGACTGTGGTGGGGGCTTCAGGGCTTCCAAAGTGCTTTTCGTTGTGCGTCCCGGACGATGAATCCTTGGTGGATTACAGATGGGAAAATCCGAGTCGAAGATTGTTTGGCGGCTGTTGGGTGAGATGTCATCAGAGCGGTTGTTGTTCTTTAATCGATTGTACTTGCCTGATGATGCAGGCTGGAAGGCCTTCTCACCACACCCAAATACAGGACCAGGACGGCTGTTGGACGCTGGCTGGAGGGTCACGACTGTGATGGTGGGTGTGGGGGTTCTTCCAATGTGCCTGATACTGTGCGTCCTGGGTACGTTGTATAGGAGATTCGATTTATAATGAGAGCTTTCAAGTTCATCTGTTGTTCGGCATGCGTAGAGTAGGTCCATTTTTTTGGTTCAGTTCGAACGATCGTACTGTTATTCCTTCCGGCCAGTACCAGGCATCGCCGATGATTTTCGAATAGGATTTACAAACGGTGATTTTGAACGATACGAAGGAGAGATCGGCTGTGTTTTTCCCTCGAGGAACCAATTTGGTCACTTTTATTAGTGATGGGTCTGCATTAGAAATGTCGACGACATGCAATTTAACATCGTCTTCACTCTGGTCCGGCGCGAAAGGTGTGACGTAGAACGACTCGACATCGATGGGTTGAGGATTGGCATCAGCAACTCTTAACAAGGGATTTCTGGGTCTTACATCGTCTCTATTGGTAACAGATCCATTTTCCACATGATGTAAGGGGCTGCCAAAGCTTTTGGAGGGAGGTACGAAATCGATGTTATTGGCGGGGCGTTTTATTCTATCGGCGGAAGGTGCAGGAGTCGACACATTGATTCGGGTTGCGTTTGAATTGGACGATGATGTTGGGAGTTTGTCTACAATTTGCACGCGTTTGTTGGATCCGATCGTAAATTTATCCGGGAGTTGAATAATTGAGCTGTTCACTTCGTCTAGGACCTCAAAGAATGAGGTTTCATCACAGGATCTTGAGCGATTGATTGGATCTTCAGTAGTCTCATCAAGAGTCAGCTTGTCAATGCTCTTGAGGAAGGATGTTTGTTGAAGCGAGTTATTCGTGGATTTCAATTGTTGGTTTTCGTAGATGATTTTATTAATCCTTATTGTTAATCGTTAATTTATCGTTATCGCCAATAAAGTTAATTGTGTTCAACGTAATCGCTTGCTGCGATAAAGATGAATCAACTCAATTATTATCGGAGTTCGGTAATTCAACGTAAGTTGACTCGATAATTTAACGATAATGGGGTTAATAGATTACGCGATTAATATGAATGATTTCAATAAAATGGAGCTCTCCCATTAGTCTAATGATGTAAACTCCTTAAATCTCCTACCCGCTAGAGGCAATAAATGAAAATTGCAGCTTTATTCTACATACGATTTTCTCGATTGCATTTTTTTGAATTTGGTACAAGTATGCGTAGAACGGCAGTAAAGTTGGTATACAATTTTGACAGAAGCCGAGAATTGGACAAATTGATTGCAGCCTGTTGACCAGAGTTGATTTTGATCGAAGCGATACATAAAAAAAATAGGCAGAGCATCGGGGTCGGACCACTTGTACTTGCGCATGTGCTGTTAAGTTTGTTGTACAAACGTCGATTGCATTGGAAGGACATGAATTAGATCAAGAATTGTTTTGGAGGCAAGAAGCTCAGGAAGACTGACTCAATGTTGGGCGACGCGAAGAGATTAGCAAGGCGAATATCAGCTAGTGTACGCAACCTCGCTGTAGACGGGAGATGGGTAGGAAGCAGGCGCCAAATAAATGTAGCTGATCTTGTACTGTAGATACTTGTCGTTTAATTGATAGAGAGCTGTAGCTGCTGGAAAAAGTATCAGTCAGTAGCCTTCCATTGAGTGGTATAGTGGAATCTAATATTTTTGTGAAGGTGTTCTGTCAACTATCTCCGATATTTTCATGTCTGTTCCTCTCTTACTAATTTAATGATAAGATGATGTCGATTATGCATCAAAAAGAACCTCGGCTCCGTATACATGCCTGAGCCTACCAAATAAAAGAACTTGGAAAAAAATCATGTCTGATGGGAGGTATACAAATATGATATGGGTTTATCACCTAAGTTGGGTTTCGCGTTCAAAACAAATAACTTTTGTAAGAAGAAGAATTACACTGTTTGCGAACCGGAAATGCAACAGTATTTTTTGTCCCGGGATTTTCGGGATTTCAAAAATAATATCCCGGGAATTTTCCCAAATTCCGGGATTTTTTGTCCCGGGGTGTGCCGGGATGGAAACTCTAGTCGCAACACGGAACGGCTTTTACTTAAATGGCTATTTCTATAGTAATTTCCAAACAAACTGCGCGTGCTCAGTCTAGTTACATCCGAATTAGCTAAGGAATAATTAAACAGCAAATGTCATCGTTTAAGCACAGATCAACGTTTGAATCTCTCTAGTAGGAACGATGTATTCGCGGCATTTCTGCAATACCTGATGTAGGGCAAACACCTGATCTGTGTTAGAGCGTTCATCCATAAATCCCAAGAGTTCCTTGTAGGCAGCGTCAACAGTGTGATTGCGCGGTAGTTGCTACAATCCAGCTTATCGTCCTTTTTTGTAGATGGGACACACGACACCTTCCATCCACTCCTGCGGCAGAACCTCATTCTCCCAAACCTTGATAATTACCCAGTTCAGCGCTCTAGCCAGTACCTCACCACCGTGTTTAAGCAGCTCTCCTGGTAGTTGGTCAACTCCAGAGGCTTTATTGTTCTTCAGCCGGCCGATCTCCTCCTAGATTTTCTGGAGATTTGGAGCCGGAAGTCGTATGTCCTGCGCACGTGCTCCTAGGTTCATTATCATACCAACAATCAATATGAAACTGGTGATTTTTTGTGGTTCCAGTTTCGCACACTATGGACAATCCTCGGTACCCAGAAATGTCATTTGTATATCAAGTACGTAATTTATGAACGCCATTTAGAACTTGATTTAGAACTGCTGTCATAGCAACATTTTTTTCACCAAACAAAAACAATAGCATTTTGAAAATTGGTAACGGAGTCTTATCCGGGACATGGAAAAATCTTCTTTTATTTTTGTTCATTAGCATTGAATATATAATTCTTTATTTTTCAGTTATTCATTCAAAACGGTCACCTACCCCGGAGAAGTACTGAATCCGAAAATTTGCAGTTCAAACATAAAGTTTCCTACTTCATTCTGTTTCGCATCAACACCGGAGTTTCTAGAATAGGCACATAAGGGCCGATGCCCACGTAGCGTTTTTTCAACGACGCTGCGTTACCGCTTTTTCCCGATGCACACATACGTCTTTTTGACACCACGTGCACTCTGCGTTGAAAAGACGCTACGTAGGCATCGAGCCTAAGGTGTCCACTACCGAGCCAAATCCAGAAAATCTGGGTCAATGGAGAAGTCAGCTTATTCATTGACTCCCAGGTTCCTAATGGTTGAAATGCAACATCTTTATTCCGTCTTGGACATATAGTATGCTTTAACTAACTAGTAACAGAATCAACGTGTCTTGCAGTCACTAGTCGTTTAGCATGTGTACTGATGCCGTGCTTCGGGTTACAAAATATCCATTCAGTTTCCGTTTGGCCTGAGCGTGATTTCTAGGCTTTTCCAAAGGCAATCAGAAATTAGACTTCAGACTTTTATGTTTGACTCACGCAGTCCCTGAAGAAACCCATAAACCATGCTGTTGGGGACGGAGTGTTTGGGTGGTTCGGACCTCCTTGGAGCAAACTTCACTGGTTATTATGAGGTTTTGGAAGTTGCTATAAGCTATATAATATATTAGAATTTGCATGAATCATCGAACTACACAATACTCACATCGAGTCTAACCTCACTCACAATAGTCCACCCAACAATTGATTACAATGGGTCTGCGACGAAATCTACAATTTCTAATTACATATAATTCTAGTCATAATTCGTAAGTTTTACTCATTTTAGCTGTAGTTTAGATACGCAAGTATGACAATTTGCTAATTTCAGGGTTTAACGTATTTATATAGTAATAATTCCAATGACAATAAGAAGTTATTCAGAGTGACAATAATAATTTCAACGTGATCACTTGCTTCTCTGTATCAAAACAGTTCTACAGCATACATCGTCTACCTACATCTACCGTCAACATTGCTTGTAGGAACGCTCACCGTCCCACAGACCAGCACATCTATCGTTGTAGCTCAGACGGAGAATACTCTGCAGTGGCTCCCAACACATGCTTTTGCAGAAAATAAAATGCTTAAAGGTTTTATAACTTTTATTCTTTTAACCAGGGGAGACACCTATACAGCGCTTGTATTATCTTGAGTTTTTTACAATATTAGTTCATTCCTCTTTTATCGTTCTACTATAACAAAACGAATATAAAAAAAGAAACATAATGAAGTTTGCAATTAAAGTCGGAAACAGCTAACCATCAACGAAAGATAAAACTGTAATCTCGTATTTGAAAGAATATCCAATCGTATCATCATCAGGTCAACAAGAATGCCGGTACTATGTCCGGATTGTACGTACTGCATATCATACTATCATTGCCTGCGGCCTGGACAAGAAGACTGCTGACATTTTGATATTTGATCTTGGTGCGATACCTTCGATGTGTCAATCCTGTCCATCGATGGTGGTATCTTCGACTTCAAGTCAACTGCCGGTGAAACTAATCTTGGCGGGGAGAACTACGATAACTGATTTGTGAATCGCTTAGCCTATGAGAACGAGCGCAATCATAATAAGGGTACGCCCTGTGTCGTTTCTCCAAAGCATATGAATGTGCGAATCATACTCTGTCGTCGTCAAACCAGGCCAGCATTGAAATTGACTCACCGACTTCTATATCCGTCCCTGAGTCAAAGAACTGAACGCCGTTTACTACCAGCGGATCAGCAGTCACATGAGCTTGTCAAAACTGGTTGAGAGTTTGCTTGCAATTGAATGAAATGCCCCTGAACAGTCTCATGTTCGTATGGATAGTATCCATTTCCATTACGCCTGAAAGAAGATTGAACAGTAGACAATCCGGTCG
Source organism: Armigeres subalbatus (assembly GCF_024139115.2). NCBI lineage: Eukaryota > Metazoa > Arthropoda > Insecta > Diptera > Culicidae > Armigeres > Armigeres subalbatus. Next base: position 254,175,075 of record NC_085140.1, read on the forward strand.
GTAAATCGTTAATCCGTTTGAATGCCTGTAGATGGTCTGCTATGTTCTGTAGATGGACAAACGAAGTTGAGGAAAACACCTAACGAATTTGTATCGGTGCAACGGTTTAATTGAAAACGCGAAACCCTGTCGTCTAGATAGTGGTCTCTCGGTCGTGTATTACTAGTCTACCCAACAGTCCACCCCACAAGGACAGCATCGTACGAGTTTGTGGATGCTCGTACAGGTATTTATCGTTGCAGAGTTTTGTCTGCTGTAGATTCGAGCATCGAAGGCACATCATCATAACATGGTTGCATACTACGCATCAACCAGGGGCCTGTATGTGGCGGGTTTTGCTCTAGATCTTATACCTGATTGGCAAGATTTATTACCTTACATAATAGAGTAAGTCCTAAAATGGAAAAGAATTATCAGTTAACTTAGTAAATGTTAAAATCATATTATAATCCTGAGATCAACACTCTGCTCCAATATGATAAAGTCGCTGACGTTCAAAATAATAAACAAACAAATGCAATGATAGCTATGACGACGGTTAGAAATTAGAACCAATTCAAATTTAAATCAAAGGATTGCTTAGCTTGACTGGGTACCAACTGGGTACCGAAAGTTTAGTACACTGGAACCATAAAATGAGTACTAAATTGTTCGGACCCCAATATCTTGATAATTATATCTATGATCATACTGCCACCGTTGTCTGCCACATCGTCATTCAGGTGCTCTTCGTAGTGCTGCCGCCGCATTTGGATCACCTCACGCTCGTTTGTAAGAAGGTTCCCATTTACGGTCCTTACACGTATCGGGCTATGGCACGTGGCCCTTACGTGAACGGTTTAACGTTTCATAGAACTTTATTGCGTTATTAGCGCGGTACAGTTGCTCTGTCTCTTCATGGTCTCGATCTTCCTGCTGACGCTTTTTTCTCCGAAAAATCGAGTGTTGTCTGTTCCGCGCCCGTTTGCATCGCGCCTCGTTCGTCCTCGTGCGGTGTTGCAGCAATTTCGCTCATGCTGCTTTCTTCTCCTTAACTAACTTCTCTCATTCGCCGTCATATCAGTCGTTTCTCTGATCCGGGGACACCGTTCCTAGTACAATGATTGCGGTGCTTCCAATGCCGAATGGAATATCTCTCCAGCCATCTTCAAGAGACGCTGTGCCTAGATGCTCTTCCGTTGAGAGAGCCACTTCCAGCTGCTGTGTGTAGTCTTGGGATCAGTCTTGTAAAATGTCATCTGTATGTCATTTGACTAATTTGTTCAAAACTTGCTTTAGAACCCAAATTTACCTTATAATTTTAGATGTACTCATAACGCGTGAGAAGTGCTATGTTTTTGTCCAAGGGTATATTGCTCTAGATATAACATATGAGGCTGGAGAGTGAAATTACTCCAAAATGTCACGTGTCATTTGACATAATGTCATTTGAATGACATTTTGCCTCCCACGCCTCAGATTACATATTTACAGCAACGTCTTGTAAGACAAAGTCGTAGGCACATTAAAGCACTATAAGTTCGCCACACTTGATGATTGATAGCAAACTTCTGAAAAAAGTTCTGTGAAAATTATACAAACGAATGCAAATGACATTTTACAACACTGCTTGGGATAGTCTACCGTTTTGTAGTCGCCCAATGTTTAGCCGCGGCGGACAACTCCAACCCGTGTTGTACACCGTCGAGAGTTTTGAGTGCAGACATACTACAACGAGGTAGTGGTCGGATTCAATATTCGCACTGCGGTAAGTGCGTACGTTTGTGATGTCGGAGAAGAATTTACCGTCGATAAGAAATGGTCGGTTTGGTTTTCCGTTTCTTTATTAGGTGATTTCCATGTGGCCTTGTGGATATTCTTGCGGGGGAAGAAAGTGCTTCGGTTTACCATCACGCGTTGGCGCATCTCTCCCAGCGCTATGAAGCTTGTTCCCAGCTCGTTGGTGGTACCACAGCTTTGGTATAAGGTAGCCGCTCGATGCCCGCTTTTCCACACTTTCTGCGTTCATGCTGCGCTACGACATCGAAGCTGCGGGGATGTAATTCATCGTAGATTATCCTGTCGCAACCTGCGTAGACTAGCGACTTCTAATTGTGATCCTCTATTCGTCGTCTAAATGATGAACTTTGTCAAACTTTAAAATCACTCTAATAAAGTCCGAAAAAAAAAATATTCGTCGTCTAGGTCGTTGCCGATTGTATCGAGTCGTATTATCTTCTATGTCGTTCGTAATGGTTGTTTTTAAAGGCAGCTCATTGGCCCTGCGCAAACCTCCTGTCTCGTCGAAGGGCCATCGTGTCAGGTCTGTTTAGCGTCCCACCTAACACCAGGACTTGGGCTTGTGCGCTTTGAGTGGCAGACGGTCGCTTTGGCGGAGCCTACTTGCGGATACATGCATTTTATAGAGGTTTAACAGAGCCCACTGTCAAACCCCACCACATCCTAGGCAGGCTCCACAACTCGCAGATAGCCTGGGGAGGGATCGTCAAGCCCTTGGACATAGTCCCTGCAGCCCACAATTATGTACGATGTTCAACATATAATTAAAACATTACTCCAACAACTGTCACGTAATATATGGATGTTCCAATTCATTAGAACACAAAAAAATAGTTCGGATTTTTTTTTGCTTCGATAGTACGTACACTAAAATAACGCAGTTATGCCTGTACCAACATCAGTCGAACCTTCTCCGTCGTTATTTCTATGGGTTATATACATAAGTCTTAAGAATTCTTTAAAAAAAGGCTCTATTAACGTTCAAAAACTTACATGATTGCATGACGGTCCTCAATTTTGACATTTTCATTTTACACCCTGTATCCTTAGACGTAGTTTACGTCAAAAATTGGCCTTAACGTCCTTTCCAAATGTTGGTCTAGAATTTTCCTAATGCTGAACATGTTTGGGCATTTAGTGAGATTAAGTAATCTTGTACTATGAAAATATGATGAATAATTATGTCCATTAGTGTAGACATTAACGCAATAACAAATTTTCAAAACGACTTATCTACTTTTGTAAACAAAGATTCAAACGTCAATTTGACGATTCTGATAGCACTGCCACGCAAACTAACACCTTTAAAGGTAGCAGAACCCTTTACCTACGGATTGACCATTATATGAATAAAAATTATTTTCACATTACATAATATAAAATTTATTTGTAATTTTTTTCAGATTTTTGCCAATAAAAATGTGTGGATTTTTTATTAGTGTACCTACAGTAATACACGAAAAATACTATTATGGTGAAAAACACACGGAAAATACAATACAATTTTGAGGATACTTCCTTTTTAGTAGCATCTCATAGCCATTCTTGAGTTCAGTGCGAGATTTCTCTTGTTTCGGACAGCAGAACGGTGGCACGATCGGACGAAGACGAAATATTGTGTTCTGCTTTGCGCGGCCGGTAATAAAAATCAGTTCAGTGCGAGATTTCTCTTGTTTCGGATAGCAGAACGATGGCGCGATCGGACGAAATATTGTGTTCTGCTTTGCGCGGCCGGTAATAAAAATCAGTTCAGTGCGAGATTTCTCTTGTTTCGGACAGCAGAACGATGGCGCGATCGGACGAAATATTGTGTTCTGCTTTGCGCGGCCGGTAATAAAAATCAGTTCAGTGCGAGATTTCTCTTGTTTCGGACAGCAGAACGATGGCGCGATCGGACGAAATATTGTGTTCTGCATTGCGCGCCCGGTAGTTAGTTTGTACTACTATTCGCGCCCGATTCATGGCTAGGTAAAATCACTATGTATAAAGAATGGCACGGTCGTATCGCTTATCAGAGTGAATCCAGATCCAACGATGCCTACCAATTAACTGATAATCCTTCCTGTGGTTTTTGTGGAGACGCAGAGGTAAACACGGTCTTCAAATAGCAAAAACCACCTACTAATATTCCTTCCTTCTTCCTAACTGACTACAAGGACGTGGCCGGCGCCGTTATTGATCATTTGAATTTTAGAGTCACTGAAACTTGCACACTGAGAATGCTTGAACAATCCCAGTCAATCATTCAGTTGATTCTTTGTGCAATTTCACTGATTCTGGTCAATCACGGAGTAGCAACCATAGATATGTGTAGTCAGTCAAAGCTAAGCTAAGCTAAGCTAAGTAGCATCTCATCGCCATTATTGTTGATGTTCTAGGTTCGAATTCCATTGCGGTCATACATTTTTTGTAATTGCTTACCGAAAATTTTCGCGAGTGAAACGCAAAAGTGATGAAACGAAAAAAGAAATCCATCAAATAGGCACGATTTTCGCTTATCCTTCTAGGTTCTCTCTAGAGAAAAGAGATGTGAGAGAAAGATTTTTTTTATGTCTTTATTAGCGAGACTTTCAGCCCAATGCTGGCTCGTCTCGAATAGAGAAGAGAGAAAGATGTTTTTCATTGCAAACTAGGAATAAAAATATTCTCCTCCGAACCGAAAATCGCTTGATTTCGTCTCATCGAAACGAAAAGAACGAACCCTGCTGAAGGTGATTACCTTCGTCAATATACGATGAATTAAAAGAATTGACCATTTTTATGCATGATCCAGACTTTCCTGCAGCCCAATTGGTGGCCACAATGATCCGTGTGTGGTTCACAACATCAATTCTACACTCAGAGTCCTGTCGAAATCTAAAAAAACCCGGAGTTCCACGACGAAATTTACGAATTGTTCATTTTTACGGATGTTTCGGATCTTCTAGAAGGACCACCCGTATGCCAAAATGTGTGGGTCACAACATCAATTCCTACCACAATAGATTTTAAAATACGATGAAATTTACCAAAAGACTATTTTTACGGATATTCCGGAATTTCTAGGGGACCACCCGGTGTCCAAAATTGTCCGTGTGGGACACAACATCAATTTCTTACTCAAGGTTCGACAATAAATGATTCTAATAAAAATCCCGCCGCTCTACGGGGCCGTCCATAAACCACGTGGTCATATATGGGGGGAGGGGGGGGGGGGGTTGGAAAATGACCACGGTAAGCCACATGGGGGGAGGGGGTGTTGCTCTCGAACCACGTGGTTTTTTTTACACGAAAAACTTTTGGTGCATAACAATAGCGGTGTAAAAAATACAAATCATTAAAATTTAATGATTTAATCATTAAACGCAAAGCGCATCTTAGGGCCTATGCCCACGTAGCGTCTTTTCAAATCAGCGTTAAAAAGACGCAGGTGTGCATCGAGAAAAACCGGTAACGCAGCGTCGGTCGTAACGCCGATGCATATCTGCGCTATTTGACCATCTTAGCCTTAGATCCCTTTTCCATAAAAAAATAAACGAAAAAACAGGTTGCGATTCAGTCTCAATTTCCACAACAAGAATTTGGAAAGAATTTGAATTTGGAAACTCCGAAAAAAATTCTATGTGAATTCTGTCTGAAAATTCAAAACAGTCCCGTGGGAAATACATACAATTTACGGTGGAAAAAAATGTTCAAATTTTCATATATTTTTTTTACATTCTAATGAAATTTTCTACGACAAGTTCTTTCGAATCCTCACCAGAAATTCTTCTTTATTTCCAAAAAAAGTTTTTCGAACATTTTAAGGAGTGCACTTCAAAATGTTCAGTCTCCAGTGAGCTTTGCGAGCAAAGGCGTAGGGTTGCCAACTCGGAGATGACGAGTTCGATTCTCGTTCCTGTCTAGGATGTGTTCGGGTGGGAAACATTCTCGACATCCTAGGTATAGTGTATCCATCGTACTAGCTACACGCAATCACGCAATCACGCAATGGCTGGCATATAAAAGCTTTCAATTTATAACTAAGGAAATGCTAAAAGAATATACTAAGTTGAAAAGCAGACCAACTTCCAGTTGGAATATGGAGCCATAGAAGAAGAAGAAGACTTCTAAATTTTTCAATAAAAACTCTTCTGAATTACCGAAAGATATTAAACAGCCAATGCCACATGAAACTCTTTGATATTTCCGTTGATTTTTTTGTTTTTGGATTGTTTTTTCAAATTTGGAATTTTGAAATTAAAATTTTTTGGAATACTTTTTTACGCTCTTTGTGGATTCTATCACATTTTTTTTTAATTTTCCAAGTATTTTTTTATTCGAGGCATTATTTAGAATTTCCACGGAAGAGTCTATGGATTATCTTTAAAAAATTATTTGGATTTTCAAAAAATAAATCTTCAGAATTCTCGAGATTCTTGTTTTTTTAATTTGTACATAAATTCTTCCAAAATTTCATCGGGAATTCATTCTTCTTCGGGAAGTCATTTTGATTTCTTTGTAGGTTCAGCTAAACATTGCTTCAAATCTTTACTATGCAAAGATGCACAGGAAATGATTTAGAAATTTTAAGGAATTTTCACATCAGAAAATCTTTAAAATTTTGATTTAATTTTTTAAGGAATTCCTTCAAAAGTACAATTTTTTCGTTAGTTTCACTTGTAAAAACATCGGAATTTCCTCGGGAAATTCATTATTGGTGTTTCAGATGAACTTTTTTCGATTTCATACTGGAAAATCTTAGGAATTTCCATCGGAAATATTTTGGCATATTCCGAATAGTTTATTTTGGAAATTAAAAAAAAACTGCTGAAAATGTCTAAGAATTTCTTTTGGAAAACGAAAAAAAAAATCCATTGGAAATTTAAAAGAATTTCCTTTGAAGATTCATTAAAGTTGCCCAGGATTTTGAAAAAAAAAATCTTTAGAGATTTTGTAAAAAAAGTAAGCTGGATTTTTTTTTTCTAATTTATACTGAAACCTGTTAATACCTGTTTTTATTGGAATGTAAACTAATTTGATGATTCTGAAAGCAAAACTGGAATTTCCACAGGAATGCTACTAAAAAGAAAAAAACAGTAGGGGGTTTTATTTGCATCTCTAAGATTACATATTAACTTTGTGATTCTCTGATAAACTTTTTGTTGTAAGAGTTCAGTTCAGATGCTTCGCTGAGGTTAATATATCTTAAGAATTTCCTTTACCTCCAGAGCTACGGAAGGACCCAAATACTCTTAGGAATCTATTGGGATATTCAGTATGATTTTACGTTAAATTTCCCGTCCGTTCTCGAATACAACCTTCTATTTTGTCTTAATAATTCCTGAAAACCCTCCGCGCGGCTACAAAGCAAGACCATGCTGAGGGTGGCTGGGTTCGATTCCCGGTGCCGGTCTAGGCAATTTTCGGATTGGAAATTGTATCGACTTCCCTGGGCACAAAAAGTATCATCGTGTTAGCCTCATGATATACGAATGCAAAAATGGTAACTTGGTTTAGAAACCTCGCAGTTAATAACTGTGGAAGTGCTTAATGAACACTAAGCTGCGAGGCGGCTCTGTCCCAGTGTGGGGATATAATGCCAATAAGAAGAAGAAGAAGAATTCCTGAAAACTCTTGGCGTCCGATTTCACACCATTCTTCTACCAAGCAATCAACTTTGAACGGCCAAAAGAATAAAACTTTATCTCCCCCGAAAGACATCAACCGTCTTAGAAGCGAAAAAGCGAAAAAGTACAACAAGAGTGAAAATAGCGTTAAAAGGGGATTATTGAACTCAAAATTTTGGTTTGTGGCGAAAGCCTCTTTTCGGGCGTGTTTGTCATTTTTCTATTCCAATGGGTATGGGTGCTGCTGACTATATGTAGGGCAAACGGAAGATGTCTCGCTCCGCCAGTAGCAGCTGCCGTTGGCTTAGTTGCGAATTATGTTCTTTCCCAGCCTGGGGATTCGTTTTGGGTAGCAAGCAGACAAGGACAGAGAACAGAGCAGTGAAACTCCCGATGGAATCGAGGGTGGAAACTGACTACCCAAGCATTTCATTGGAACCGTAGCTCAAAGATCAAAAGCAGTGGTTTTGACTCGCTTCTTGAACGGTGTGTAGAACGCTGCCAAAGAAGTAAGTTAACGCTTCATTTGAGGCTGTTTGTACAAATATTTCAACTGTGCATGTAATCGCCAGAGTGAAAATGAGCTGTGAAATCGCTGAAGGATTTCCCGGCTGAGTGAATGAGGTGTGGAAGTTTCGTCAGCTGTGTTTGCTCGCTGTAATGTGATTTCGTTTGCACATTTCCGCTTCTTTCAAACCACAAGCAGGGATTGATTAGAATTCAAAATCGCGACGGTGTCATAATGAGAGCACATTAACCGTGAACACGCTTTTGGGTGTATTTTGCATACCCGCCTATGGTTAACCTCAAGCGAAAGCTGAATCCAGCTTAATGGGTATGGCTAACTTTATCGGTAGATATTTGTTTCGATCACTTACCGTCTTTGTTCATCGCGGATTGGAAGCACTTTGATAACCGGCAAGCCCGGCACTGATTGCGGTGGGTTTTATCCACGGGGCACCGACCCTTCAGTTCACCGGCCGCCTTACACGTGTAAACTCGATTTCGGTGGATGCTGCGTTTGAAAAATCCAGAGCAGCCTGTTGAGAGAAAAGTGATACAAAGTAAGAAAAAATAACGAAAGAGCATTATTTGAAACTTTCTTATTATTGTTTACTTAATTAATATTCAGAGAAATAGTATAAAATGAGTGCATTATTGTATGTTTTTTTTTTGTTATACACTACCCGCCAAAAGTATAGAAGCGCAAAAAATGAGTATTGAAACACCTGAGCTTTGAATATTGCAACACCCCGAAAAGTTTAGCATCACTCCAGAACTCCCTGATGATGTATCATCGGATCTTTACCATTTTGAATGATGGAACCTTCGACAAAATTGTTCACGACAATGTAGTGATAGCAATGAGGTTATTAAGAAAAAAAATAATAAGAAATTAAAGTTAAACAAAAAAAAAATATTTTAATGTACTGACACAAAAAGTACATACAAGGCACTTTATAAATCTGCGCATATCACAAATTCTTGAACATGCGATGTAACCAAGCTATGAAAGCTCAATGCGTATTACTGATAATTCGCCAAAAAGTAGGCAATAATATTGCACATAATGAACTTGAAGGCATTAATGGTAAAATATGGCAACAGGGTATGAATGGCACGAACGGAGTGTTGACTCATCACTAACGAACCATGTCTCATATTTCCATAAATACGAGTAAAATGGTTCAAACGATTTGAATTGTTGGCAGATGTGTTGAACCACATCCAGCAGCAGGACCATCGACGGGCCAAGGCGGCCCATTCTAGGATCCACAGGAGTGGATCCGAAGGATTTCCCGATGACATTCCGGTGGTGAGTAAGCGGGTGGCACCGCCCTCTGCCAATACCGGAATGACTCATCGGAGGTAGCAGCGAGCATCCGCTTCGATGCCGAGTAGTGGGTGGCACCCTACATGGCTAATCGGAGCGTCGATGAACATCAACAACATTTATGTTGTTGATGCAACGGTTAGTGACTAGGACCGGTCACGACAGACAATAAGTGCATTAGGAAGGAGGACAATTTAGCTCCTTAGGCCAATGGGTGGCCCGGATGATCCGTATTTAGGAAACATCCGAAATTACCATTTCATACATTCATTCATTCCAGTATAAAAGAATAATCGATGCTGCGTGACGCTTCCTCGGTCAGTGGTGTCTACCTATTGGTCCTACGGAAGTTCCGGAACATCCGGAAAAACTGGTCAATTTCAGTAATTCGTCTCAGAAGGCTGCGAATTTGTTTAAACCTTCTGTTATAGCAAGGCCAAAGCATCAATGCAAGCATCGCCAAAACAAGCAATACAGGCATCGCTCATCCATCCCAAGGCCACCCAATGGTCCTCCGGGAATTTCGGAACATCCGTTGAAGTGCTCAATTTTAGTAATTTGTCCCAGAAAATTGAAACTTTTTTCAAAACTGTTCACTCCATCAATGGCAGAGCAAAATCAATGCAAGCCCCACTCATTGACCACTGGTGGTCCTCCGGAAGTCTCGGAACATCCGGTGACTTGATCAAGTTTTGTAATTTATCTCTGAAAGCTATTACTTTTTCTAAACCGTTTATTATAGCAATGTCATGGCAATGGTTGGTTTGATGAGGAGTGCCAGCGAGTGACGGACGAGAAAAATGTTGCTAGGAGTCGAATGCTAGTGGCTCGTACCCGTTCCAACAGAGAGCGGTACAGTGTAGCAAGGGCAGAAGAGAAACGAATCCACCGCAGAAAAAAGGCAACACGAAGAGAGTGCGATAGCTGAAGCGCAGGAGAACATGGATAGACACGATATGCGGAGATTTTACGCAACTGCCAATGGCGCGCGGCATAAGACTGCGCCAGTGCCCGCCATGTGCAATGACCGAGAGGGGAATTTGCTGACAGACAAGACTATGGTGGCAGCCAGGTGGAAGGAGCACTTCGAAGATTTGTTGAACGGTGAAAATTAAGATGTATCCTGCTCCTTAGGATGGACATAGTCGGCGACGATCAAGCCGTGGAACCACCAACGCTGGACGAGGTTAAGAAGGCTCTAAACGAGCTGAAAAACAGCAAAGCTGCTGGGAAGGACGATATCCCGGCGAGCTTCTCAAACACGGAGGATGAAGAACTGCCTGCTGGCTGGTTGGATGGCCTCATATGAGGGCCGATCAACGACGGATCAGATGTTTAGCAGCGTACGATTCAGTGAAAAGAAATGAGATGTGGCAGATAATGTCCGAACATGGTTTTCCGGCGAAACTGATTAAACTGATACGTGCAACGCTGGATGGCTCGAAATCAAGTATTCGGATTGCAGACGAAGTGTCAACCTCGTTTGTGACCTTAGACGGATTGAAGCAGGGTGATGCACTTTCGAATTTATTGTTCAACATTGCACTCGAAGGCGCTATTAGGAGATCTGGCGTGCAGAGGAACGGCACTATCATTACACGGTCGCATATGCTCCTGGGCTTTGCGGACGACATCGACCTTATTGGAATCGATCGCAGAGCAGTAGTGGAGGCTTTTGTCCCACTGAAGAGGGAGACGTCGAGGATAGGCTTAACACATTTGTTTTAGTTAAAACTGCCATGTAACTAAAACGTAACATAAAAGCAACGAGAAATGCTCTTTAAAATTTATAAACAAATTGCATAATAGGCAATTTTGGAATAAAGCAAAGGACTATGTTATTCCGTAATGTATATTTGTTAAATATTTCTTATATACCTAACACACAAAAAAATCATATATTTTGATTATTATTTTTTGAGCATTTTGAGATGCCCACTCATGCAACTCAAGCATATGCACATTACATTGCGGCAATCTGGGCATTATAAGATTTTTTAAATTTTTTATTAACAAAATGCAATCATACAGTATGGCAATATATGTTTTTTATTTCTTACTCCATATTTCAAGCTCTATCTGGAATAAGGGCGAATGTCGCAAGAGAGGATTCTCTTCGTCGACTTCCCCTCTTTTTAATAAAAGTGACAAGCAGTGGATTTCTTTGTGGTTCATCACCTCAGCACGATAGAAAACAATGCGAACTTGCATTCTGAGGTGATAAACTGCAAACAAATCCTCTGCTTGTCACTTTTATTTAAAAGAGGGGAAGTCGTCGAAGAGAATTCTCTCTTGCGACATTCGCCCTTTTACCAGATAGAGCTTGATTTGTAGTATAAAGCATTGTATTTGTTCAGAATTCATCAAGCTTATAAGTGTTTCATAAAATAAGTCGGTAGACTCAATAATTTTATCTCAGTTGTTCAAAATATTGCAAACAATCAAATCGCTTTAACTTAGCATGCGCTCCGTGTTTCTCAGAACCATTCCACTGGTCTTGGTGCGTCTGACGCTTTGCACATCCTACCCAGCGCCGAAAGCTTTTCGGCTGCCCGCATCAATTTAAGGACTTCAGCGTACTTTTCCTTATCAGTTTTCACTAACAAGGCCTCGCCTCTGTCCTTAACTTTTTTTTAGCGGGTCGTGATGCGTTCGTTTTCCGCTTTGCCCTACTGAGGAGTTGAGCTGCCAGGAGTTTTCGGTCCGTTGTACCGATGGCACCGGCAGGCTGGTAGCCTCTTGCGGCCCGGCGATTTTCGGTTTCTGGTTGATGCCTTTTGCCTTTTTAGGGCCGAGAAATCGTCTTCTTGAGTCGACGCTCTTGACTGATGCCTTTTGCCTTTTCGGGGCCGAAAAATCGTCTTCTCGAGTCGACGCCCTTCGGGCTCCTCTGCACCCCGATCTGCACCCTCCAGACGACGTTTGGCCTTCATGGTCGCACCTCGTTTGGCTTTGCTCTGAGCGCCTTCGCCGGATTGCTGCCTGAGCCATTTCGGATTAGGCGTAGTCTTTCCTTCATTGGCCGGCAAGGCCTCTTGCGTCATGGTCGCTCCACCAAGGAAGGAGAAGGCATCGGTTTAGACACCTTTTCGGCTTTCTCTCTTCCCACCACCCGCCTGATAAACGCATCCTGTTCTTGTCTTGCGACTCAAATAGCCTGACAGAGCATCCGAAGGTTCTGTTTCAGTTCCTTACTGATGTTCTGCCTTGCACTCGCGAACTCGATATCATCGAGTTGCTCGGCGATCACCTGGATCCCAGGTAGTGGCCCGCCGAGCGTACTGATATGGCTAAACCCTATCACTGCTGGAGAGACTCTGGTGCTACTAGTTGCAGCCTCCACCACTTCGCCTCCCTGCGAGGAGACCTCGCCAATCCCCCCTTGGCAAAGGGGTTTATCACATTCATGCCTAACGCATCATCAAAAGATTTATTATTTGATTAACTCATTTTAATTGACCCCCCATGTGGCTGCCGTCGAATCCTACTGGATTAGTAGGAGTAGGATTGCACAGCGTGCTACAAGGCCCCCACGGTTTAGGGGACGGAAGACAACCTAGCCGAGTCAGTGTCATCCGGCTCTACTAAGAGAGTAGAATGTCAGACTGCTAGCCCTCGCTTTCACAATGTTACGATATACAAGAAAAGGTCCGTTAACACGCGGCCAGAATGCCATATTCAGAATCTCGCTCGGATCATTGATCCTGATGTACCAATTTGTACTATTTGGGCTCCTGTACGCTTTGAGCGGCACACGGTCGCTTTGATAGGGCCTGCATGCGGACACATGCAGCTTTTTGTAGAGGTTCAACAGAGCCCGCTGCCAAGCCCCACCACGTCCTAGGCAGGCCATCTAACTCGCAGAAGCCGTGGGGAGGGGTCGTTAAGTCCTTGGACATAGTCCCTGCTGACCCGGCAGTAACCTATGTGGAATATGTGTGCTGCTAGGGTTTAGTGCAATATTGAATAACAGGCACGAAGTTCCATTGCCTTGTCGTAGTCCCCGGTGGGATTCGAACGAACTGGAGTGTTTGCCTGAAATATTCACTCAGTTTTGCACACCATCCGTCGTTTCTTTTATCAGTATTTATTCAATTTGTAAGCTTTCCAGGAAAGCTATTCTCGACCATGATCTTCCATAGCTTTTCGCGGTCTTTATTATCGTCTGCTACCTTGACATTTAAAAAAGAGATAGTGTGTTGAAATTTGGTATTCACGATATTTTTGAAGAATTGGTTGTACAGTAAAGATCTGGTCCGTTGTCAAACGGCTGTCAACGAAGCCGGCTTGATAACTTTCCATGAAATCATTCACTCCTCCAGAATCTGTCTGCACTCTTCGTCGATCCCATCGTTTTCCCACATATCCGACGTTGCTTTCCGCTGCATCGTTAATCAGTGTTGTCCTACATTCTGTGCAAAAATTCTGCTATTTGATTTTACTCCAAACGATGTTATAATCTTAACTGAGTAAGTGCAACTAATAGAAGGATATTTGAATTCTCTAAATGTCATGTCACACTGTCAAAAAAAAAATGCACGGCAGAGTCACAGGAGCGCACGCGCTAGAAATACACTCCAGTGGCTCTGGCGTGCATTTTTTGACAGTTTGACATGACATGACGTTTAGAAAATTCAAATATCTGTAACTGCCGGTTGTTCAGCGGAGAGCCTTAATGAAACTCCCTGACTAGAGGTGTATCAAGGTCGGCATTGCCTGAAGGGATATTTCGAGACACAAGGAATGACCGCACTGAAGTACAGGAAAACGCATTCATGATATCGCTTGCTTCATTTATTCGGACTTTTGCGACACTCTTCCACACTGTCCCACTTTCTTATTCTACGCTAACCTGAGTTCCACGGTATTCGTTTCTTTGTCGCCAGTCAGCGGCTCTTCATGCAACGGAATCGGATTTTGGCTCGTATCTATGGAACTGCCGTTCCCGACTTGACACTTCTATCCCGTCAGTTAGCGTCCTCCACGCTACGACTTGTGATGGGATGCAATGGCGTCCTCTGCAGACTCATACGCCATCCAGGAGCCTTTCCGAGTATGTTGACGGACTCGGCCGTCGGCCTGTATCTCCGGAACTGTCCTCCAGGGAAAGGGGGGGGGTCACAAGCTTGGTTTTGTACTCCCGAACGGCGGCGCACTCTACAGTCCCGGACTTCACTCGATCGCTTGGTAGGTATCATAGACGATCCTCTACCTTTCGTTATCACCGTGTTACTCCTCCTTTTACTTTTCTTCTTCCATCTCCCCACCTGCCAAGCGTAGATCATCATGGCGTATTCCTTGCCATCCTGTTACTACCAATATGGAGTCCGTAGCAAACTGTGGTGGTAGGATTTTAAAACCTGTAAGGTAGCGTTGGTTGCGTACTACACAGTGGGTGGACAAAATATCGTTGGTCGGCCGGTGAGAGCTGAACTTTCCAATAGTCGGTCTGAACTCCTCCTCCCAGTCAAGTTAAGCGTTTCCATCTGCTGTGATAATTTTGGCGTCGTGGCTTGGGCAGCTGTCGTACTCATGTTTAAGCTGCGCGTAGAATGCATTCTTATCATTACCAGGCCTGGTAAGCCCGTGATTATACTGAAGTTGAAGAACCGGCCTTTGATATTCAACCTGCACATTCTTTCATTGATCGGCCACCATTCGATTACGCGTCTCTGTATATTTAGTCTGTACTCCAAAAGGATGCGTAAATCATACACATGATGTCTAAAGACCTATATGGACACAATGCGTTGCTATTGGTTTTGTACCGAGCGTAGTAGACGTGGTAGACCTATAGGTCTGAACTCCATAATGATTTGGAGAACCTAGCACATCTGCAGAGATGTTGAACGCATAACGTTTCCCATAATCTGGGAAATAATGTTGAGGACATTTTCGTGAAAACAAAACACAAATATAAAATCGATTTTGCGGAATATTATTGTGTCAACTGTCAACATTTCCACCGGCCATTGTTGATATGGCCGATCATCATTCTGAGCTCAGTTTCAGAAAATTTATGAGTTGGCAATTATTTTGTATATATTAACATGTCAATTCAATACCAAATTGTTGAAACGATTTAGGGACACAGCAGGTATTTCCGTCCATCATCGTAGGGGCTAAAACCAACGAAAGCAACGTACATTTGCTAGAACTCCACTATAGCAGATCGTTTCTCCTGAGCCTACGATTTGGTACGTATGAGTTTTACAAAAAAACGTCTCTTTTATTGGTTTTCGAGACTATGACGAACAGACGAAAATACCTGCCGTGTCCCTATCTGCTTTTGTAAACAAAGATTCAAACGTCGATTTGTCGAAACGGAGAGCGAATCGAGCTGAAGACTTCGGTTACCTGTTGATGGTGTTAGTTTGCGTGGGAGTGCTCTCAGATTCGTCGAATCGACGTTTGAATCTTTGTTTACAAAAGCAGATAAGTTGTTTTAAAAATTTGGTATTGAATTTGGCTGAGAAATGTCTGAGATATTTCTAAGTCAAATCCGGGTCAATATGACACCGAACACCGGTAGCGTGATTTTTTTTAAGAGTCCTTTAGGAACCTCCTACAAAGTAGACCACCGTTTTTGAAGTATGTCGAATTCTAATAGCCTACCAGGAATACCTGTCAGCTATCTACCCTGAAACTCATAATACTAAGCAGAAAGTAAGAAATAGTTGTAAAATTTGAAAATTAGTTACCGTCACAACTGTAGATGCCATAGTGTTTTCCTGAGCTACGATCACCGCATACTTTGCATGGAATGTCGAGTAATCTGTCACCTCAATAATGGAGATAAGAGAAAAAGAAAACAGGTTATGATTTGTCTGTTGGATGAATAAATCAGAGAGAGAAAAAAAAATGCTGCTCAAAAACCATTGTTTTAGGTTATTTACGGCCTAATCTCTGCTAATTTCGTTTCTAAACCCTCGCCGCTGGCTATTTTCGTTTCCTTTTTGCCAAGCGGAAAATAAAATTAAA